>NC_141695.1:163792723-164385223 GCF_964263255.1 Lissotriton vulgaris | reverse complement strand
AGGTAATATAAAAAGATTTTTTTTGTAGTACAGTATCATCCCATGGTTAGTGTTGTACGTATGAAATTTATCAAATATTATGTGATGATATTGTTCTACTGTAAAATCTGTTGCAGTTGCCTTCCTTGTAGTGTTGATCTCAGTTAAGCAAATAATGTCTGTTGGATCATGTTACTATCAGCTATCATTGATGTGAAATGCTTCTGAAGTGATCGTATATTGTGTGTGATAATATTGAAATGTGCAGTGTATCTATGTAATTGTGGGATAGTTATTTGAAGTTGCATTTCTGTCCGTAATCTTTCCATTTCCTCGTTAACTTTTGAGTGTATTATAATTTTATCCTCATCAAAATTTCGGGCATATACTTTCTGTATACTTTTTGCTCTGCTTATAGCAACATATTGCAAATGATGAGTTTTGCTGTTATTAAAGTGTATATAAAGTGGTTCTATAGTGTCCCCTTGTGTGCGATGTATAGTACGTGCTGCTGCTTGTCGCAAAGGAAATTGTTTGCGTATAACTGTAATAAATTTCTTGGTATATTGGAAATGTCTAGCTATAGCATGTATTGGTGTCCATGATTTGTCAATATGTGAATGATATAAATGCTTATATTCTTGCCTTGTTTTTTGCCCAACACTATTATTGTCAAATGCTACCCAAACAATAAAAGGAGTATTGTTAATAATTTCAACAGATTGTACTACACCAGTTGCGCCATTAGTTAAACCATCATTAACATCCACATTAGAACTTAAATCATAACGTAGTTGTAAAGCTATGTGTAATGTATGTGCAAGTCCCATAGTTTTTGCTGGATCCTTTGGCAATTGCTTAAGTATAGTTTGTTTTACATTTTGTGACACATCTGAACTCACGGTATCGTTAGCTATTTTTATGTACACTGGATATTCGTTGCTATGTTTCTCTAAAACAAGTCTGTTAATTTCATTAACTTCAACATTAGTAGACATGATATATGCTATTGTTTCCAATACACTCTCATCTGGTGGCATTTCTCTTTACTTAATTTGTACAATATCTTCCCTGGTATGCTTCCCCTCTCTTAATCTGTTTAGTAGTTCAGCAAATTGAAGATCTTCTTTTTGCCGCATAATCTCAGTTAATTCAAATAGTTTAAAATGTTCTTTCCATAAGTTAGTACTTAAAGGACCATACAAATTTGGAGAATCCTGGAAAATGTATCTGTCAAAAACAGGCTTCAATTGGTAAAAGTCACCAATAGCTAAAATTGAAATCCCTCCAAATGGTTCATTTGAGGATTTTATTTATTGTAGCCTGTTATGTATAAAATTGAACATATTTTGACCCACCATTGAAATTTCATCTATAATAACAACTCTAACATGCATCATTTGAATTTGTAGAGAAGTTCTATTTTCATGAGTTAGTGGTTTATAATTTAAACTTTGTGACACAGGTATTTTGAAAGTACTATGCAATGTTTTCCCATTAATATTATGTGCTGCTTTTCCTGTTGGAGCAGTAAGTAAGACATATATATTACCTGGATTTTCACCTGCCGTTGTATTATAGTAGCGTAGTAATGTTTGATATAGTGCAGTTATTAGAGAGCTTTTACCAACACCAGCCCCTCCTGTGCAAAAAGTATAGAATGGAGTGTTTTTAGTTTTTAACAAATACAAGTGATGGTAAACAAAATTGAGTTGTTCCCCCGTTAAGTTTTGCATTATTTTTTGGTATTTATCATCAGGTAAAATAGAGTTAGTTAAGCTTTGTTCTTCTGTTATTGTTCTAATTCCTAAATCTAATGACAAATCATTTAGATGTTGATTTTCCTTATTGTTTCCTCCATCGGACCAATTTTCTGTTTGTATTAACAGAGGTGATAGAGGGGGGATATTAGATTTTCATCACACTGTTCATTAGTATTGTTTGTAACCTCGCCCTGATGATGGTTATATATTTTAAATTGTGCATCAACAACATTTTTAACTTGGAGATACCTATTATAGTAAGTGTCCTTGTTTAATATAATTTTATGTTCTTCCCTCCATGGATAGTGCAACATTAATATTTCTCTATAATATTCTTCAGGCTCATTGTTTTTGTTATATCTGCAATAACGTATTATTTTGCTCTGTTTGGGCTTACTTAAAGCATACTTGTTTTTATTATTGATCATTTCTCCCTCCTCTTCAGTACATTCTATTTCTATTTCTTCCTCATCTGAGCTGTAAAAGTTTGTTTCGGCAAGTAAATCTTCACAATCATTTATTTCTCTGGTATAATTTTTTTTTGCCATAGTTAAAATTTGCTGCATTATCAGCTAAAGTACACATCTCTAATGCTTTTGGCCTCTTGCAGTACTTAGCAATAATTAAATAGGTTCTTTTTTCTGGAGGGCTAGTATTAATAAATACAAATGCACGTGAACTTTTCCGTAATGGGATCTGAAGAATGAGATATGCAGCTTCTTGCACACTAATTTCTGTGCAGTTGAGGAATTTGTTTCCTATGTGTTTAAGTTGTTCCTTGACATTACTGTTGCTTTTCACCTCTTTATCAGCTTGTGCAATAAGTTTACTAATTCCTCTTTGCGATTTACTGATATATGAAACAATGTAGACCGCACAAGCATAAGCATCTAGTATAAACTGTAAGTCTATGTTTGTTTGCCAAGCTTTTAAAATAGTACTATTGTAGTTATTAATGAAGCATTCTTCTGGGGTTCTTTTTAAAAAGATTGTTGATTTTTCTAAAGTAGTTTGTATTGAAGTTTTATATTCTTTATCATCCATTTTAAGTATGTCTAAAAACTACCCAAAAGACAGTGTATTAAAATTTGTAGTATTCATTGCTTCATGGATATTTTTAGGGCTCGCCTGCTGTGCGCATGCGCATAGCTGGCGAAGCTCTATAGGGGCTTAAATAAGCTTTACCTAGACTGGCAATTGACTGGCGATTTGATGATGTGCCCGTGGGCTTTTAGGTCAATGCGCAAGCGCATTGACCTAAAATGCGCATGCACATCATCAAATCGCCAGTCAATCGCCAGCAGCACTCCTCCCCTGCTGCTTCACACCCTCATGCCGCTCTCCCCGCTCCGCCCCCTGTCCTGCCCGCCGTGTCGCATTTCTCATTCCCCCTCCCCAATCCAGGCGTGCTCAAAAGACCCACAAGTACATTTAAACAAAGAATTGAATATATACGACTTTTCACAGACATTAATATGCTCCAGGAGGAAAATTAAAAGCTACAATAAAGCCCCAAAACGTAACCCTGCAATAATTTAATAATAACATGTTAAATCTGTTTTTATGCTGATTGCCCCTGTTTACACCTTTGTAAATTTCTGGTTTTTTATTTCGTACATTTTTTTTAATGTTAATTCTTCTATTTACAGGACGATACATTCTTTAGTTACTGGTTTTGTATTGCATGTAGGCGTTACTTAATTTGATGACACTTTATTAACCGCTTTAATATCGTCATGCCACTACATCGTCTCCCTTCATATTGATTTCCATGACATCGTAACATATAATAATGTATTAGATAATATTGTTTACCATTCGAATAATTCTATGTGATGCCGTTTGTGGTTTGCGCTACATAAGAGTAGAATACAATATTTATATCAAAGAGTCTATAACAGCGTCGATCAGGTCAACCACCCCGGGCCCCCCAAATATGTGCCACGTGCGCTTTATGCTACGATTTGGCATTAACATTTCTGCTTTTTTTATCATCTCTGAATTAACAACTCACACGATGAAGCACGAATAACACAGCTCTCCAGGGTCCAATAATGTTGCTGTAATAAAACACCCTCTAGATTATTTTGGAATTTTGGATTTGTTTAACTTTTCGGCAATAATTTTAGCCAATTTCAACAGGCCTACCTAATACGCTCTTCTGCCATCTAAATTCCAATTTGGCAGTGAAACCAACTTTTGGAGCCGTTGCACGCCATAACCTTTCTAAGGCTTGTCGCCCCAGCTCAGAGAGCCCCAAGGGGACACCTTTACTCGTCGCGCAATTAAAACCAGAAAAACAACTCGTCCCGTGGGAGATTCGGGTGACTCTGCAATCAACATTTGAAGGCTGAAATTTCCAGCGTATGAAACGCGATATAAAATCCACTTAGCAAGAAACTCAAATTTAAAGGCCCATCACACCCCCGCTGTGTGTTCATAGCCAGAAATATATTTATATTAAGTACCCGTTTATTTCCACTCGGCTTTTTCTTGTTTCCCTGGCCTTGTAAAGAAACATCTCTTTCCATCTCTCTTCTGTGATTTTCTTGTAATTTTACTGCACTATTATGTATATTTACCATTTGTTTAATTTTGCTGATTGCATATTTCGTGTTTGTATGTTTACACATATCCGTATGTCGTCCATAGTGATGTGATATGTGATTCCACCAGCGATTGCATTGATGGCGTCATGATGTCATTTGTGACAGTATGAAACACATTAACACACACACACATTTGCCAAAATTCCAGGGGTAGCAGAAGTCACACCACACACCCTTTGACCTCACTGACATCATTAGACTGATATGATATGACATTTGACCCTAAATCCTGCTGCTTCACACCCTCATGCCGCTCTCCCCGCTCCGCCCCCTGTCCTGCCCGCCGTGTCGCATTTCTCATCCCCCCTCCCCACAGCAATGCCCTCCGCCGGCCGTACTTTCACTTTGAAGGCCGTGTTTCTCCTTGTCTCTCGTGTCTCCAGGCTGTGTGTGCTGCCTCCGCGGGCACCATGATGTAACCCCACCCTCTTAAATGCCTACATTATACCAGTCTTAAACATGATCAATAGCTTCAATCTGGGCTAACATATTTACGCTGATGATAATCATATTCACTTTAGGATATTTAGTTAACTATGTGTCGGGCAGTTGGTCAGCCAGTGTATTTTATTGATAAGGTGTGCCAAACGTGCTCAACAATAATCACAGGAGCCTGCGCGCTGCTTAACTATCGGCATTACACTTACCACAGTGAGAAGAGTCGGTGTCAGACAAGGTAATATTTTCATGTTGGAAATTGGCTTTTGAAATAATCGAAGTTCATATGTCTGTTGTTCTAAACCACAAGTACTAGCTGTGTGACGGGTTGGAACGCCGCATCCACCACCACCACCGCATCCACCATCACCACATCCACCGCATCCACCTCCACCGCATTCACCATCACCACCACATCCACCACCACATCCACCACCACATCCACCACCACATCCACCACCACATCCACCACCACCACAACCACCACCACATCCACCACCACCACATCCACCACCACCGCATCCACCACCACCACCACACCCACCACCACCACCACCACACCCACCACCACTACATCCACCACCACATCCACTACAACCACCACCCCATCCACCACTACCACCACCACCGCATCCACCACCACCGCCGCATCCACCACATCCACCACCACCACATCCACTGCATCCACCACCACATCCACCACCACATCCACCATCACCACCACATCCACCATCACATCCACCATCAAATCCAACACCACATCCACCATCACATCCACCGCCACATCCACCACCACATCCACCACCACTTCACCACCGCATCCACCACCACATCCACCACCACCACCACATCCACAGCATCCACTACCACATCCACCGCCACCACATCCACCACCACCACATCCACCACTGCATCCACCACCACCACATCCACCACCACATCCACCACCACATCCACCGTCACATCCACCACCACATCCACCACCTCATCCACCACCTCATCCACCACCTCATCCACCAACGCATCCACCACCACCACATCCACCACCACCGCATCGACCACCACCGCATCCACCACCACCGCATCCACCACCACACCACCACTACATCCACCACCACCACTACATCCACCACCACATCCACTACAACCACCACCCCATCCACCACTACCACCACCACCGCATCCACCACCACCGCATCCACCACCACATCCACCATCAACACCACATCCACCATCACATCCACCACCACCACCACCACATCCACCAACACATCCACCATCACCTCCACATCCACCATCACATCCACGGCCACAGCCACCACCACATCCACCACCAACACATCCACCACCACCACCACCACCACAACCACCACCACCACACCCACCACCACCACCACACCCACCACCACCACACCCACCACCACATCCACTACAACCACCACCCCATCCACCACTACCACCACCACCGCATCCACCACCACCGCCGCATCCACCACATCCACCACATCCACCACCACATCCACCATCACCACCACATCCACCATCAAATCCACCACCACCACCACATCCACCACCACATCCACCATCACATCCACCATGACATCCACCTCCACATCCACCACCACATCCACCACCACCGCATCCACCACCACCACCACATCCACTACATCCACCACCACATCCACCACTTCCACTGCATCCACCACCACCAAATCCACCACCACCACATCCACCACCGCATTCACCACCACCGCATCCACCACCACCACATCCACCACCTCATCCACCACCTCATCCACCACCTCATCCACCACCTCATCCACCACCTCTTCCACCAACGCATCCACCAACGCATCCACCACAACCACCACATCCACAACCACCACATCCACCACCACCACATCCACCACAACACCACCACATCCACCATCACCACCACATCCACCATCACATCCACTACCACATCCACCATCACATCCATCACCTTCACATCCACCATGACATCCACCACCACATCCACCACCACATACACCACTTCCACCGCATCAACCACCACCGCATCCACCACCACCACATCCACCACCACCACCACATCCACCACCACCACATCCACCACCACCACCACATCCATCACCGCATCCACCACCACCTCATCCACCACCTCATCCACCACCGCATCCACCACTGCATCCACCACACCCACCACCATCACTTCCACCACCACATCCACCACCACTTTCACCTCATCCACAACCACCACATCCACCACCACCACATCCACCACATCAACACCACATCGACCACCTCCACCACCACCAACACATCCACCACCACCACCTCCACCACCACCACCACATCCACCACCACATCCACCCCCACCCCCACATCCACCACCACATCCACCCCCACCCCCACATCCACCACCACATCCACCCCCACATCCACCACCATCACCACCACATCCACCACCACATCCACCACCACATCCACCACCACCACCACATCCACCACCACATCCACCACCACCATATCCCCCAGATACACCACCACCACATCTACATGTGTGTGGCTATGTGTGTGTAGGTGCAAATGCAATGTTCTTGGATTGTCGTCACAATAAAATACACTGAACATAATCTTCACAAAAGTTATTTACAAACGTTTAAGCTATTGCCATTATAAATTACAATAACTTTTATTTAAGTATTAATTATTTACAAAATTAAAAGCCATTGTTATTTGTAATATCAATACATCTAAGTCACGTAAATACAACACACATTGCATTACAAATGCTATAGGTGTCACATTTGCAAAAGTTAAAACTATTGACATTGTAACTGACAAAGCTATTAATTTTGCTACTTTCAAAACCAACACATAAATAAAAAAGGGTCATTTACAATACCAATAGCTTAAACTTTCCTAATGTGAGACCTATTGCATTTCCAATGCTTGTTTATATTATCTTTCCATTGCCTATCTGTCCCCTCAAGTCTTAATGGCTCTAAGATGAGAGTATTTGACTTTGGCTATTTTGGGTATTGATATTTGCAAGTTCTTCTTTCTTTACACCTGCAATTTTTAGTGTGTCCATGCCTTTGTAAATTAATTAAAGGCTGTAAAATTGTGTCATCTGACGTCTTACATGTAATATATTTGTCAATAAAATTATTGACTTCCTCAACTGGTGATACACCATAGAGGGGTGCATTTTGTATCCATAGTAATGCATGTATATGTGGTGAACCTCTCTGTTGAAATTCGACTCTATAAAAGTAGTCTACTATTTCCCCAATGGGATTTTTCCCATCCATCAATACACAATTAAACAATTTTCTAACTTGATAGTCACACTGTCTTGCACATGTAATTGGATCTTCTTGTATTAATCTACATTTTGTTTCCCAAGACATGTTATTGAATTCTTCCGCTGTGCATTCATTAAGTTTTTTAACTCGCAATAGTATATTGATTAAATCGTGCCATTTTGTTTCTGCAGCAGATAAAGTTAAAAAAAAAGTTGGTATGCCAAGTTGTCTTATCATAGCAAAAATTTCTTTTTTGCAACGTTCCCAATATGGAGGTGAACTGCGTATAGTTTTCAATACTTTATAACCTTCATTAAACTGGAATAAGTTTTCAATATTATATGTTATGTCTTTAGCAGCAATAGTATTACCATCTGTATAATTTTTCCTAATCGAAGTATTTATTTTCCTGTGGATTAGTTTAATATGTAATTTTTTAAGTTTAAAGAAGACATTAGTAATACTGCTAGCTACTCTTCTATCATGACTTCTTAATTCCCATTGTCAAATAGTACTATAATGTACGGGTATGTGTCTTTACTTGTTGTTTGGCCTTCATTCCCCACAAAAAATTGTTGGAAAAGCCAAAAACTCAGAATCTTTATCCTCATATAAACCTCTTGGCTTATTATGTTCAGCTGGAGCTAAACTTAATACATTTACAGTATTACTGGTAATCGTTTCATTTGTTAACATAGCATCTAAATTCCCTGCTTCCATGTTGTCAGAAGTATCAGAAGAATCATTTGTCTCTGAAGTAGCAGTCAAATTGTCTATTTCTGGAGGTATATACTCCTAGTTGGGGTTAATTGTCACACCACATTCATTAAACATGGCACTATTGGTTGCTAGCCATGTAGCTGCCTTTTGAACGGTGTTTGGTCTAATATTTTCATAATGTGTATGGGATTTGTATACTAATTTCCTTTTTAATTTAACTGGGATTGTCATGGCATCGTTAATTTGTCTTGGTAGAATGGTAACTGTTGTCATGACATCTGCAGGTACGTTAACTAGAGCACCTGATAATGATTTTTGAAATCCACGTGGTAAACTACGAATTTGTAAAAAAGGTATCCTAGGAGAAACTAATCGTTCTTCTAAATCATATAATTCTAATTCTATTGGTAGATTCGGGAAACCCATGCCATTTAGAACTGAACATGGTGGAATTTTATCTTTTCGGATGTAAGCATAGCAAGTCATACAAATAAAATTGGTTTTCTTGGTACTAATGTTACAGCTTTTAAACATTTCTGTTTGGCAAACAGTGCATGTATTTTTTATTGTCTGTTTATGCCACAACTGATTGCAAAGAGTACAAACGTACTCTGGTCCATGCAATATTTCCCGATGGAATTTACTAATAATTTGATGCATTTGTTTACTCGCTTTACGTTTTTGTACCAGTGGTAAACTTACAGTTGGTCTGTTTTGTTTCAGACATTTTTCATTTATATTGCCAATGCCTCCTAGTTCAGCATTAGAACTTTTCCTTTTTCCCACAGTAGGTTGTGAAATGTTCAAGTTATCAGTGTTGATTCTAGACTGTTTTTTTGTCCCCAGAATAGAACTACTTTTGTCTGAGAAATTAGCTTTATTATTAGAATTGCTATTACAACCCTTACTTTGAATCCCTAAAGCATCTGATGAAGTTATGTTTTGTACCAGTGGTAAACTTACAGTTGGTCTGTTTTGTTCCAGACTTTTTTTTATATTGCCAATGCCTCCTAGTTCAGCATTAGAAAATTTCCTTTTTCCTACAGTAGGTTTAGAAAAACTCAAGTGATCTGTGTTGATTCTGGACTGTTTTTCTGTCCCCAGAATAGAAGTACTTGTTCCTGCAAGATGAGCTTTATCAATAGTATTGCTATTACTACCCTTACTTTGAATCCCTAGAGCATGTGAATAAAGTAATCTTGTTTTAGAAGTAGTATTTACAGTAACCTCAGTAGTCTGTACAAACATTCCCTTAACTGGAGTTAAATGACTGTTTTTCTTGTGAGCTCTAAGTGTTCTTTCTAAGAATTGTTTCTTAATGTTCTTTATATCTATTGGCGTTAATTCAAACAATACGCAGTCTTGAGATGGATCTCTAAATTTTCTTCCTAGTTTTAACAACATATTCCAGAAGTCCTTCAAAAGATTTTATTTCAAGTGTAACACATGTCCCATTTGAATGTGGCATGCCTCCATTGTCCCTGCTATGTGAATCAAATACAAAGTATGTTTGCATATGTCTAAAAGTTGAAATGAAATATACACTCATACAAAGTAGTACAACACAGTACTTAGAAAGACTTACATGTAATGCAGTGCTAATATCTGGATAGTTTTTATCAAAACGTTTAAGGACATCACCATAGTAAGGGTTCAGTAGTGTAAGTGAATATATCTGTTGATTGTGCTCTATATATTTTGGCAAATCATCAGGATGCATTAGTGTTTCTTTGTTAATGGAATACATTTGTAGATATAAAGCATCTCCAAGGTCCATTATATAATGCAGGTCATTGAAGTTCCAGGTATTTACTGGTTTGCATAAATGATGCAAAATTGCAAAGGTACTATTTGGTAAGCATTGCTTCCCTTGTGAATTGCTATTAAATCTTGTATTCCCTTGATGGTAACTGGCTTTTAAGCATCTAAGCATGTTAAATTTAATTCAGCTTTTTTTATGTTTCTAAAGTAGAGGGTTTTTTGTATGTAAGGGAAGTCCTATTAAAATTAATAGCAAATTTTAAGATCTAAATTTTTTAAAAATATTTACCTTGACTTGTGGACGATTGTAAACCCCGTTTGAAAAATCTGAAAAGAGGTGTAATTAAATCGTTATAATGTGCCTACCCTTAAATATCACTTTAATTTTAAAATCAAAACAGTTAATGAAATTGTTGGGTTAAAAATGTTGTATAGTTTTGTACATTCAAACATTTTTTAGACAATGTATCACAGTGTGACTGAGGGCATGATGGTGAGACTGCGTGATGGGTATAATGCCTGATGGATAGAGTGCATGATGTGGAGACTGTTATGTGTATAGTACATGATGTGTGAGAGTGTTTTTGAAAGTGTGTGTGAGAGTGAGAGTGTGTTTGAGAGTGTGTGAGAGTGTGTGAGAGTGGTAGTGGGTGTCTTTGAGAGTGAGTGTGTGTGTTTATGTGTGCGTGAGAGAGAGTGTGGTTGAGAGTGTGTCTGAGAGTGATAGTTTGTCTCTTTGAGAGAGATTGTGTGTGCAAGTGTGTGTGAGAGAGAGTGTGTGTGAGAGAGAGTGTGTGTGAGAGAGAGTGTGTGTGAGAGAGAGTGTGTGTGTGAAAGTATGTGTGAGGGAGAGTATGTGTGAGGGAGAGTATGTGTGAGGGAGAGTATGTGTGAGGGAGAGCATGTGTGAGGGAGAGTATGTGTGAGGGAGAGTATGTGTGAGGGAGGGTATGTGTGAGGGAGATTATGTTTGAGGAAGATTACATGTGAGGGAGATTACGTGTGATGTACAGTATGTGTGAGGCAGAGTAAGTGTGAGGCAGAGTACGTGTGAGGCAGAGTATGTGTGAGGGAGAGTATGTTTGAGGGTGAGTATGTTTGAGGGTGAGTATGTGTGAGGGTGAGAATGTGTGAGGGTGAGTATGTGTGAGGGTGAGTATTGTGAGGGAGAGTATGTGTGAGGGAGAGTATGTGTGAGGGAGAGTATGTGTGAGGGAGAGTATTTGCTTTTTGTGCATAGCAGATTTCAAGTCAGCACAAGAGTGTGTTGCCGGTGGCAGAGGCAGCCCCCTTCACTTTGCGCAATTAATTTCAGTTTCTGTGGGACACACTGTGCGCGCTGTTCTAACGGCGAATGTTTTTAAAATAGCTCTTAGGCTTTACTTTTAAAACGCTCAGTCCGGTGAATTGTTTGTGTATTCACTTTCCTGCATACTAACTCTCCCTCTCCCGCCCCGGTCCGCCGCGTCCAATCATGGACGATTGATGCGGAGGGCGAGGAGGAGCCTTGTACATCCGGGATCTGGGAGTTGAGCTCAGCGCTCTAGCGACCCCTCCCCCCTTTAGGATAAATGTGCTTAGGACAGCGTCCGCGCAGCGGACGCATGCAGCGGGCGCGCCGAAGTCGAGCCAAAGTCCAGCCCGTCTGCGCCCGTCTGCGCCCGTCCGCGGCCGGACGGGGCGCGGGGCCACGGACCCTGGCAGTCTGACACTAACCTCTATAAGGTATGATAGACATGCTTTACTTGCACTACAACCCGACACGTATGCTACCTGCAAGCACACCATGATGGCCCAGTCACTCACAAAATGCGGGAGGTGTAGCTTCGATCCCCGCCCCCAAGTCCCAGATACTAGCTCTGGGCCTATCATTAAGGCAGCTCTACTGAATTGTAGATCGCTGCGCAAGCATGCGCTGGAAATCTACCACTTGATTGACGACCAGAATCTTGACATCCTTTTCTTAACGGAAACCTGGCTGGATGAATATTCGGATCCGGACATCATTCAGGCGTTACCTAACGGATACTCTATATCCAGGTTAGATAGAAAGGACGGTAGAGGTGGTGGCATCGCCATTATCACTAAAGCACCTCTCGTCTGCTCCCTTGCACACACACAGGTTGATCATAGTGAAGCTGGCATCTTTAGTATCAACACTGGTCCTAATCACTCGATATCAGGCATTTTGATATATCGCCCACCGGGTAGATTATATGATTTCACTTCCACCCTCATGGAGGTGGTCACCCATCTTGCTCTAAGGAAATCTAAACTGTTAGTTCTGGGTGACCTTAATGCTCACTTTGATGACCCTCTAGATAAAGATGCAGCTGACATATGTATGGAACTGCAATCGGTTCAAGTTGACCTCAAAAATAAAGAACCCTCACACCAACTAGGGCATCTATTAGACCCCGTCTTTGGTAACTGGCTGGGAGTGTATACTACTGGTCCCATACCCATACCCTGGTCGGATCATTATATCATCCCCATCTCAGTCCAACTTGAAAAAACTGAGCTCTTTCGGCAGCTGTCTCTGCGGTATAAACGCAGGAAATGGAAAATTTTTTCCTTAGATTCCTTCACTCAAATTGTCAAGGATGAAGGTCCTCCGAAAGGAGCTGACTGTGAGGCTGCCAATGAAAGCTTGAACAATATTGTCACAAAGGCTCTGGACATTACAGCCCCTAGTCGCACCATGCCCAATGCTAGAAGGTCTCAGAAAAGTGCTCCTTGGTTCGGACAAGATCTACAGACCATGAAAACGGCCTGCAAGAAACTTGAGAGAGCCTGGCGTTATAAATTCTGTGCAGACATAAAAACACAGTATAAAACTGCACAGAAAGAATATAACAAAGCCGTCCGCCTGGCAAAAGCTGAGCACTATCACATCCGTATTACGGAAGCTGGCAACTCCTCTAGGGAATTATTCCAAATATATAAGGAGATATCCATAGTGGAGACGTCCTCCTCTATCCAAAATGACTCAGTGGAATCATGTAACAACATAGCCCAGTACTTTGCTGGTAAAATAAGTAAGATCTATACCAGTTTCTCTAAACAGGGAGCCCCGGCCGCAGGTTTCGTTGAAAATGAGAAAAGTGTAAACACACCGGCCTGTCTCAAATCTTTTGAAGTCCCTTCCTATGAAATGCTATCTAAGATGTGTAACAAGATCAAGTCGGGATCGCCCAGAGATCCGGCTCCTCCTAAAATATTAGCTGAAGCTTTCTCAGTTCTGGAACCTCACTTGAGGCACTTGTTACTAACTTCCTTCTCAACCGCTTGTCTCCCGGAGGAATGGAAACAGGCTATAGTGCTACCTATTAAGAAAAAGCCCAACATCAGTGTGGACGTAATGGATAATCTACGTCCCATATCCCTTCTACCGTATGTCGCCAAGTTGGCAGAAAAAATCGCTAACACCCAACTGATGGAACATCTGGAGACCCATAATGTTTTCCATAAATCCCAGTCGGGTTTTAGATCAGGGTTTTCAACGGAGACAGCCCTCCTGAGGGCCACAGAAACCCTACGTGAGGGAGCAGATGAGGGAAAGACAATGGCCCTCATCATGCTTGATCTCAGTGCCGCTTTTGACACTGTAGCACACTCCATCCTGCTACAGTGTCTAAATAAAGCTGGAGTCACCAATAAGGCACTGGGATGGCTGAAGGCTTTTTTGCTTGACAGAAGCTTTCAAGTCCAAAGGGGGAGCTTTCTCTCCGATAGGGTGAGGCTGGAGCAGGGGGTGCCTCAGGGCTCTGCCCTGAGCCCTACCCTGTTTAATCTATATATGGCCCCATTGGCAGAGGTAGTGCAATCGTTCGGCGTGGAGCTTGTCTCCTACGCCGACGACACGCAGCTCCTTATTTCTCTGACTCAAGCCCCTTCCAAGGAAGCTGATAATTTCAATGTCTGCATGACTAAACTTGCCACTTGGATGAACGACCACTGTCTGAAACTGAACGGGACTAAGACGGAGGTCCTCATCATGGGAGGCAACGAGGCTAAATGGACGAATGAGTGGTGGCCCAGCTGCCTTGGTCCTCTGCCCTCCCCATCCCGAGAGGCGAAGAACTTGGGTGTGTGGGTGGACAATAAACTGTCCTTTGACAGCCACATAAGAAAAACGGTGGGCAAATGCTTTGGGGTAATGAAAACTCTGAACCGTACCCTTGACTTGTTACCTATTAATTCAAAAGAGAAATTCCCTTTGGGCAGATAAACACAGAATATCTAGTTCTTACGGACCAAATATAAAACAAACAATGTATAACACATGACCACATATACACAGGGGAGGCAATGTAAACAGAATGGAAACCAAGTGAAAAACACTCAAGTAAAATTAGTCTAAACAATTTATTAGTATACACTATATTGGTTAAAAAAGTTTAAAAAATGGGAAACATAGAACACCGGAAACCATATACATTCAATTATAAAAACATTCCAGTAAACAAAAGGAGGTACAGGTTGAGGACTAAATTCAGACAATGATATTGAAATGTCCTCTCTTTCTTGACCATGTATTGCTCCTTAGTGCGTCGACGCGTTTCGGTGGTAAATACTCAGTTAAACCACCTTCATCAGGACAGAAGAGATAACTGTTTCCCATAAATTCTAAAAATTTAAAACAGAACCAGTCTTAGTAGGAGTCAGTTATTCATAATAACAACAGTAAGGTTCAAGATTAAAAACTATAGTGTAAACAGGTATTGTTACCCTAGTAGTTATTCTTTCAACAATGCCTCCATTAACAAACATAACGAAATACAACAAACAACAAAGTCGTTAAAAATCAACACTTAATAATCAAGATTAGACACTCTGTATGCATTGCATCTCCACATTACACATTTCATAGATAATCAAATATGCAGCATCAATATTTGGTATTATAAGGTGTTTATGGGGTATCACCATAAACTGACAATTCTCCATTCCAGTTTGTATACTACACTTATATATAGATAAGAATAGAAAAGAGAGGTGGGAGACAAGGTCTCATTGATATATCACCTACCTCAACAAAAGTCAGTGGTCTAGGAAAAAGGGGTATTCAGCCTCCTTTCACACTAAGAGGATATACGTCTTTGTGATATATCCTCCTACTCATAAAGGTTAAAAGATCCTATATAGGAAAACGAACACGGGTTAGGAGAAAGCTTATTGGAATTAAGCAGTCATAGCCAGTCAATATAGTCCAGGTAATAGGGACCGGCAAGGCCGTCAGGCCGGTGTTTATGTTAATATCCATGGACTACTTCCTGATCTGTATGCACTATAGAAGTCTATTAAGCGCTTATTAGTATCTAGGTATATTTTACCTGCAGTGAGATTAACTCTATATATACTGTTTTAGCAAATACCAAGGCTCACTGTGTCATATTGGCATTATGGATTTGGTGTTAGAAAACCTTTCAATCGGGTGTTTATTTTAACCTCCATGGATTACTTCCTGATCTATATGCATTATAGAAGTCTGTGACGCCGAATAGCCATACGTTTTTAAATATACTCGCACCTTAGAATAGTTATCTGACCTGACGGCCTTGCCGGTCCCTATTACCTGGACTATATTGACTGGCTATGACTGCTTAATTCCAATAAGCTTTCTCCTAACCCGTGTTCGTTTTCCTATATAGGATCTTTTAACCTTTATGAGTAGGAGGATATATCACAAAGACGTATATCCTCTTAGTGTGAAAGGAGGCTGAATACCCCTTTTTCCTAGACCACTGACTTTTGTTGAGGTAGGTGATATATCAATGAGACCTTGTCTCCCACCTCTCTTTTCTATTCTTATCTATATATAAGTGTAGTATACAAACTGGAATGGAGAATTGTCAGTTTATGGTGATACCCCATAAACACCTTATAATACCAAATATTGATGCTGCATATTTGATTATCTATGAAATGTGTAATGTGGAGATGCAATGCATACAGAGTGTCTAATCTTGATTATTAAGTGTTGATTTTTAACGACTTTGTTGTTTGTTGTATTTCGTTATGTTTGTTAATGGAGGCATTGTTGAAAGAATAACTACTAGGGTAACAATACCTGTTTACACTATATTTTTTAATCTTGAACCTTACTGTTGTTATTATGAATAACTGACTCCTACTAAGACTGGTTCTGTTTTAAATTTTTAGAATTTATGGGAAACAGTTATCTCTTCTGTCCTGATGAAGGTGGTTTAACTGAGTATTTACCACCGAAACGCGTCGACGCACTAAGGAGCAATACATGGTCAAGAAAGAGAGGACATTTCAATATCATTGTCTGAATTTAGTCCTCAACCTGTACCTCCTTTTGTTTACTGGAATGTTTTTATAATTGAATGTATATGGTTTCCGGTGTTCTATGTTTCCCATTTTTTAAACTTTTTTAACCAATATAGTGTATACTAATAAATTGTTTAGACTAATTTTACTTGAGTGTTTTTCACTTGGTTTCCATTCTGTTTACATTGCCTCCCCTGTGTATATGTGGTCATGTGTTATACATTGTTTGTTTTATATTTGGTCCGTAAGAACTAGATATTCTGTGTTTATCTGCCCAAAGGGAATTTCTCTTTTGACTTATAGTCGTTACGGAACCCCCTCCCTTTGGTTTTGGGGTCCCTCTCTCTTTTATTAGAGATTCTGTGCACAGTCCTTGGACTGGAGAGCTTTTGGTTTACCTACTAGGCAAAGAACAGTGAGATTTGAGAGATATTTATCCTCAATGGATCAAATTAAGACCTTTGGGTTTAGCGAAGATCAATTACATCGGATTATCAGCACCAAAAGTGGCAATAGAATTACAGTAGCTTCTGGCAAAGGGGAAAACTGGGGAAAACTAGTTAACCTCAAGAAGAAGCTCATTCGTACAGAGGCCCATGCTGACTTCCTGGTGGAATACGTAACATCTGGGACGATTCCCATTGGCCTACAGGTTCGTAATGAACCAGGGGTCTTTACAGACAACAGAAAGTTTCTTGAGACATGGGCACTAATCTCAAACAGATGCAGCCGAGATTGGATGCTGTTAATTATTGAGACAGCCCAGGGTCTTATTATCCTAGAAAAAGAGGAAATTGACAAACTAGAAAATGAACTTAAAAGTTGCCCGGCACTTGAAGAGGCCAAAAAAAAGCTGGCTGACATCAACCGAGATGTAGAAGGATATAGCACGTATTTGCTGAATAAGAAAACTAACAAACTTAAGAAGGATATTGAACTATATGCAGAAGAGAGAGTCTATCCATTTCTACAAGAAAACTATTATCAGAACAAATATAACGGGAGATGGGAACAACCACCAAACAGACAAATCTACTCTAGGGGTGGTAATAAACATGTAACTTTCTCTAACTCATCCTGCTCTGGTTCTGAGGAGGAAGGACTCAATGATTGTGGGAGAGACAACAGTGACCAAGGGGTTTTTTTAGAATCACGCCCAAGGAGAGGCCAAATGTACAATGGGTACAGAGGTCGAGGCAGGCAACCCCAGTACAATCAGGGCCGTCCTCAACCAAACTACAACCAAGGGCCCCCACAACAGAGCTACAATCAGGGACCCCCTCAGCAGAACTACAACCAGGGACCTCCTCAACAGGACTACTTAAGTACCAGAAACAAACGTTACTGGAAACCGACAAATTACCAATAATTAATTTGTCGAGTAAGGATCTTTCAGCACAGGAAATAGGAATCTTAAGTAGGGGATTTAGCTTTGTACCCTCCACCAATTTAGACAAATTTCAACTAGAAAAGGACTTAAGATCTTTTTTTAGAAAGATACGATTAAAAAGATTTTTTGAGAATAGGGAGAGCAGGGACCGGACTAACATCTCCGGACTTAAACCAAAATCTAAATTTACTCCAACTCTTAGTATGGTAAGTAAAAATGTAGAAGCATTTGAAACTGCGGTTGAGAGTGGAATACGCAAGTTACTTGACAAAGATAAAAAGTGTTATTCTCATAATATCCCCACAACTGAGAGAGACGCCCTAAATAAACTCAGAGAAGATAGCTCTCTTACCATTAAGCCAGCTGATGGTGTGGTTGTCTTTGATACAAGCGACTATGAATATAGGATGCTTGGCCTACTGAATGTCAGAGAACACTATGCCCGCACTACTGAATCCTGCTTAAAAAGAATAGCTAGGGAATGTTTAGGTTTGCTGACTGAGGCTAGGGAAGCAGGATATATCTGTGAGGATGAATTTCGGTTCCTTAACAATCTTGAACCAAAGACACCAGCCATTTATGGCTTACCTAAAGTTCATAAGAACAAATCAGATCCTCCAATGCGACCTATTGTCAGTAGCATTGATTCTTTGTTGGAACCAGTTAGTAAGTATGTGGATCATTTTCTTAGGCCCCTTGTGTGCAATCTGAAGTCCTATGTTCGAGATTCGGCCCATATCATATCTATGGTCGAAGGCTTGTCGTTCTGTGAAGAGACTCAGTGTCTGGTTACCCTGGACATTGAGTCTCTTTACACGAACATCCCACAACTGGACACCATTGAGGTCATTGACAACCTTTTATCTGAACAAGACCTTGGTGGTGCTAACAAGGAATTCATAGTCAACTGTGTTAGACTTATCTTAACTAATAACATCTTTTTATTTAAGAATGAGTACTTCAAACAACTTAAGGGGACCAGCATGGGGGCCACTTGTGCCCCCAGTCTGGCCTGTTTATATGTTGGCAATTTTGAGGCCAAACATATCTATAATGAAATGGCACCCTTTTTTGAAAATGTAGCGGGCTGGTACCGCTACATTGATGACATCTTTTTCATCTGGGAGGGTGCCATTGAACTCCTAGATGAATTTCTCCAGTGGCTCAATTTGGGAGATCCTAATTTGAAGTTTACATCCACATACAGTACCACCAAAGTAGATTTCCTAGATATATCAATTAAGAACTGCTGTGGAACCCTGACTGTAGAATTATTCACGAAACCTATGGCTAAGAACACATTACTAGAATTCTCTAGCTTTCATCCCAAATCACAAAGGGAAAGTATCCCATTTAGTCAATTCCTCCGTCTCCGGAGGAATTGTTCGGATTTAGGGGATTACTATAAACATGCAGAGACGCTAAAAACAAAGTTTAGAGAGAGGGGATACCCTAAAAAGCTGCTCTCACAATCTATGAAACGAGCAAGGTTCTATGACCGTGAAGCACTTATTCAAACTGGCAAGAAAGAAAAGGGCCCTCTAAACAAGGTTGTCTTTGTAAGTAAATTCTCTAACATTAGCAACCAGATCAAAAATGTGGTGAATAGAAACTGGCATATTCTCAATCACGAAGAAGAATTGCCCTTGGAACGACCTCTGTTCGCTTTCAATAAAAATAAAAATTTACGTGATCTGTTAGTGCACACATATAAGGATGAACCACTGAATACCCAAAGAACAATAGATGGAACAAAGATGGTTGGGACAACTAAATGTGGTACATGCAATGTATGTGCTCAATGTATTGTGGGAACAGAAATTGAATGTAACAACAAGACTGTCAAATGTAGATCCCACAGTAATTGCAGAAGTAAAAATGTCATTTACTTACTTAGGTGTCCGTGCGGCCTCTCATATGTAGGAGAAACTGGCAGAGAGGTACGTACGAGGTTGCAAGAGCACAGATCGGCTATTAAGACCAAGAAGATCACAGCACCTATTGTGTCCCACTTTCTTGAAAATGAACATAAAGAGTTGGAATTTACCTGGTTTATTCTTGAGAAAATCAAAATAGGCAAGAGAGGTGGTGACATGGTATCTAAAAGAAAAGAGCGAGAGCAATGGTATATCTCGTATCTCGATACCGTCAGAAGAGGTCTGAACTCTAGAGAAGAGTGGGACCGCATTATTGGTGCTATATAACGGTCCACCCTCTTTTAGGTTTAATCCTACATAGCGGAATGGTATCTGTGTTGTACCCCTTTTATGTCTTATTGCATATGAGCAGTTTTCTGTTCACAGATGCAATTCTGTATTTGATTAAGCAACCAAGATTTAAGCTGTGTTCACTTATATCAATACAGCTGATATATCGTTGCCCTTTAACCTGTAGAACTGTATTACCTAAAATTTATATTGCCTAGAAACTAATGGGGTTTACCCTATTTTCAATTCCCGGCATTCTACTTTCCTGGAAGTATGGTTTCTCCAACCACTTCGTCTGTTATTTAGCAGACAATATATACTAACATTGTCCTGTATTGGCAACACTACCGAGGTAATAAGAAGGTCCTTCGGAATGCATTGCGTCATTTATTTTGTATATTCTTTAAATAATCTTTTAATAGATAAATTTCCTCATCGTGTACTTATCGCCTTGTTATTATTAAATTGCAACTGAATTAGTTCCCTTATGATGCAAGTTGCGCTATTTGTGAATAATAAAAGTAGGTTCCGATGCCATCCGAATAATGGACGCTTAGTCCTTTCTCTATTGTTGTGATTTTCCGCTCATGTGACCATGACGTCACGTTTGTCGTAGAACTGAATGATGCACTTAAGCCGGCAAACATTGCCGGTGGTTAGTTGCAGAGCATCAACAGAGAGACACGCGGGACGCTTTTTCCGGTATTGCATAGAGGTAAGAACCTCACTCGGGTCTCCGCTCGCTAGTTAGTTAAACCCCTTATATAGTCTCAGAAGAACCTCGCTAATCTTTGGCATATCTACTTCTTAGGAGACGCACGACCCTATCACGGCGGACTCCATTTTCCGAAGGCTCCGGCTTTGTTAAAATATGTTGCATTGAATTAAGTAACATTTGAGCTACGCCTGTTAGTTGAGACCCGTCTATGTTGCATTTCACAACGGACGGTTTACTCTCATTTCATATCCTCTAGGCGTTCACCTAAACCGCCTGCATTAGAAGCCACAGAAGCGGAAATATACATATGAAGACTGTCCCTCATCGGGTTATTTGTTATACATTAAGTAAGTGATTCTTCCCTATTGGCAAACATTGTATATTGCGGTCTTAGTCACTTTGGGCAAATAATAAAACACGGCATATTTTCCCTTCTTTTTTTTCTACTTCCTTAGAGTAATGTGCCGTCATTTTAATCATTTATACCGCGTGTCAAGCTTACGTTTTTAAAAAATCCACGTAAGTATGACCCGAATGCTAATAATACAAAAAGGTTTTTTTATCTCTCTTAGTCTATTAAGCCCTTATTAGCGTCCATGGTATATTTTACTTGCATTGAGATTAACTCTATATATACTGTTCTAACAAATACCCTATTTTGGGCATACCCCTGTATTGTTACACCAAGGATCACTGTGTCATAGGGGTATTATGGATCCGGTGTCAGATAATCCTTCAATCCGGTGTTTATGTTAATATCCATGGACTACTTCCTGATCTGTATGCACTATAGAAGTCTATTAAGCGCTTATTAGTATCTAGGTATATTTTACCTGCAGTGAGATTAACTCTATATATACTGTTTTAGCAAATACCAAGGCTCACTGTGTCATATTGGCATTATGGATTTGGTGTTAGAAAACCTTTCAATCGGGTGTTTATTTTAACCTCCATGGATTACTTCCTGATCTATATGCATTATAGAAGTCTGTGACGCCGAATAGCCATACGTTTTTAAATATACTCGCACCTTAGAATAGTTATCTGACCTGACGGCCTTGCCGGTCCCTATTACCTGGACTATATTGACTGGCTATGACTGCTTAATTCCAATAAGCTTTCTCCTAACCCGTGTTCGTTTTCCTATATAGGATCTTTTAACCTTTATGAGTAGGAGGATATATCACAAAGACGTATATCCTCTTAGTGTGAAAGGAGGCTGAATACCCCTTTTTCCTAGACCACTGACTTTTGTTGAGGTAGGTGATATATCAATGAGACCTTGTCTCCCACCTCTCTTTTCTATTCTTATCTATATATAAGTGTAGTATACAAACTGGAATGGAGAATTGTCAGTTTATGGTGATACCCCATAAACACCTTATAATACCAAATATTGATGCTGCATATTTGATTATCTATGAAATGTGTAATGTGGAGATGCAATGCATACAGAGTGTCTAATCTTGATTATTAAGTGTTGATTTTTAACGACTTTGTTGTTTGTTGTATTTCGTTATGTTTGTTAATGGAGGCATTGTTGAAAGAATAACTACTAGGGTAACAATACCTGTTTACACTATATTTTTTAATCTTGAACCTTACTGTTGTTATTATGAATAACTGACTCCTACTAAGACTGGTTCTGTTTTAAATTTTTAGAATTTATGGGAAACAGTTATCTCTTCTGTCCTGATGAAGGTGGTTTAACTGAGTATTTACCAC
Source organism: Lissotriton vulgaris (assembly GCF_964263255.1). Lineage (NCBI taxonomy): Eukaryota > Metazoa > Chordata > Amphibia > Caudata > Salamandridae > Lissotriton > Lissotriton vulgaris. The sequence continues at coordinate 164,362,305 of NC_141695.1, read as the reverse complement.
CGAAACGCGTCGACGCACTAAGGAGCAATACATGGTCAAGAAAGAGAGGACATTTCAATATCATTGTCTGAATTTAGTCCTCAACCTGTACCTCCTTTTGTTTACTGGAATGTTTTTATAATTGAATGTATATGGTTTCCGGTGTTCTATGTTTCCCATTTTTTAAACTTTTTTAACCAATATAGTGTATACTAATAAATTGTTTAGACTAATTTTACTTGAGTGTTTTTCACTTGGTTTCCATTCTGTTTACATTGCCTCCCCTGTGTATATGTGGTCATGTGTTATACATTGTTTGTTTTATATTTGGTCCGTAAGAACTAGATATTCTGTGTTTATCTGCCCAAAGGGAATTTCTCTTCTGACTTATAGTCGTTACGGAACCCCCTCCCTTTGGTTTTGGGGTCCCTCTCTCTTTTATTAGAGATTGTTACCTATTAATTCCAGGCGTACCATGACGCAAGCACTGATAACGTCCCGTATTGATTACGGAAACGTGCTGCTCATGGGTACATCTGAGAAAAATATTAAAAAGCTTCAGGTGTTACAAAATTCGGCAGCTCGCCTGGTCTTAAGGCTCCCTCGGCGAGCTCCATCTCGCCCCTCTCTTGTAGCCCTCCATTGGCTGCCCATTAGGAAGAGGATTGATTTTAAAGCTATGCTGTGGTGCCATAAAATAATTCATCACAGAGCTCCGGCCTACATGTCGGATTTGGCGACTGTCTATGAACCGAGCAGGTCGCTTAGATCTAAAGGTATGGGTCTGCTCAGAACCACACGTCCCAAAAAGGCCAGAATGGGAGGCAAATCCTTCCGGACTTTGGCGGCCAGGAAATGGAACCTTCTTCCTGCGGATATCAGGATGGAGAATAATGAAATCCTGTTTAGGAAGAAACTAAAAACCTGCCTCTTTACTTGGTGATGGGTTTTTTTTTTCCTCTACTCCTTCTTACACTCTCTCCACAGCGCGGGGACACGCCGGGAGGCGTCACCAGGCGCTCTACAAGCTCCTTTAAATTAAAAAATAGTTGGATGGAGGGAGGGAACAAGTATAAAGAACTGTGTAGCAGTGTGCTAGAAATTTGCAGGTTGTGTGTTTAACTGCCGGTGAGAGTTTGAGTGAGGTGTGGCGAAGGGGTGTGAGTTGAATGTGTGTTAGGAGGGATCCTCGGAGGAGGAACGTTAAGCAGTGTATCTTGTTATCATTGTGCTTTGAACTGCAGATAAGTTAGTATTGGATTTAGCTGTTAGTCTTGTGCAATGTGTGCATGTTATGACGTAGTAGTGGAGCATGAACTATAGACTGTGGAGCAGTGGCATATTGTGTGTTGATTTGCTGTGAATAAGGTCTGTGAGATGTGCGAAGTGTTGTGAAATGTGTGTTCCTTATGATGTTTCATTTGAGGAGTAAGTAGACGTTGTGGTTGATTTGAAGAGCGCAAATGAGAGTGAGGGGGGGGTGGTGGAATGCACGTACGTGTAGCTGACTGACAGAGAGTCTGTGGTCTCCAGATTTGCACGCAGTTAAGGCAAAGAAATGAAATGTACAAAAGCATGAAACTTATGTTATATATTTGGCTGCAATGACGGAAACAGCAAAAGAAAAGTCGTGCGCCACACTTTGTACTTATGATGTGACTAGTATCACCTAAAAGAATAGCACGCAAGTAATGGAGCAACTTTGTGGCCTGAGCAATGGTGTTTGAATTTTTAAAATAATGGAGAGCGAAGACCGTGCATGAGAGGGAGGGGCGGTGTAATGGACGAACGTGCAGCTGAGTGAGAGAGAGGCTGTGGTCGTGTGTATGTTATGACGTAGTATGGGAGGCCGTTTTTTTTGTAAAGGATGCGTTTATTTGTTTGGTTGCAAGAGGGTTTGTGAGATGTTGCAAAGTGATGTGAGCTGTGTGTTCATTATGAGGGAGCAGCGTAAAAGGCACGGGAGGCTGTGCATTATGGGAGTATTTTGTGCTGAACTTTAGGGGACGTGATATGTGATGTGTGCGAATGCTGTGTGAAGTGTGTGTGCGTTACGGCAGAGCATCTGTGGATGTAGAAAAGGCAGAAAACTATGTCCGTATTTGTGAGTTGTGCAGTACTTTAGGAGGTATGTAAGGGGTGGCGAAGTGGCATGAGCTGTGTGTCATTTAGGGTGTTTGAGTGTAGACTGTGTAGCAGTGTGGTAGAAATGAGCAGCTTGTTTGTTTTACATGCCGGTGAGACTTTGAGTGAGGTGTGGCGAAGTGTTGTTATTTGAATGTGCGTTAGGAGGGATTATCAGAGGAGGAACAGGAAAGCTGTGGATCTTGTTAACATTGTCCTTTGAACTGCAGATAAGTGAGTCTGGAATGTAGCTTTAAGTCCTGTGCAATGTGTGTATGTTATGACGTAGTCGCGGAGGATGAACTAGAGACTGTGGAGCGGTGGCATATTGTGTGTAGATTTTCTATGAATAAGGTCTGTGAGATGTGGCGAAGTGTTGCGAAATGTGTGTTCCTTATTAAGTAGCATTTGAGGAGTAAATAGACGTTGTTGTTGAGTAGAAGAGTGCAAATGAGAGTGAGGGGAGGAGTTGGAATGGACTCACGTGCAGCTGACTGAGAGAGAGTCTGTGGTCTGCATGTTTGCGCGCAGTTAAGGAAAAGAAATGAAATGTACAAAAGCATGAAACATTTGAGGAGTAAGTAGACGTTGTTGTTGAGTAGAAGACCGCAAATGAGAGTGAGGGGGGGTTTTGGAATGAACGTACGTGCAGCTGACGGAAAGAGAGAGTCGGTGATCAGCAGGTTTGGGCACAGTGAAGGAAAAGATTTAAAATGTACAAAAGCATGACATTTTTGTGATATATTTGGTTGCAATGACGGAAACAGGCAAAGTAAAATTGTGCACCACACTTTGTACTTATGATGTGACTAGTATCACATAAACGAATAGTAGGCAAGTAATGTAGCAAGTCTGTGGCCTGAGCAATGGTGTTTGAGATTTTTAAAAATTGAGAGCGAAGAGCGTGCATGAGAGGGAGGGTGGGGGTGGAATGGACGAACACTGCAGCTGAGTGAGAGAGAGGCTGTGGTCTGCGTGTTTGCGTGCAGTAAATGATACGAAATACAATTTACAAAAGCATGAAACTTTTCAGATGCCAATGTTAAAAGTTGAATTTACTTACACAAAAAATAATCTTGTTCAGCGATCACAACTTGGGCAGTCTGGATTTAAAACAGTTGATGCGTTATCTGCGAAATAAAGAGTCTAATTAGAAATGATGTATCACATTTTTTGTGCATGCTAAGTTGAGTGCGAGATATTGAGAATGGGTGATGTAAGTGAGACGTATTAATGTTGAATTTATTGTTGATCTAGTGAGGGAGTTTGAGGAAGAATGCGAGGGAGTGAAAGAAATAAAAAGAGTGTAAGCATGAAAGGGATTGAGAGAGAAAAAAGGAATAATGATAGAAGCTAAGAGAGGTTAGTGAAAGGGACATCGAACGAGGGATGTTGATAAAGCGAAGTTTAGAGGGGGGAGAGTGAGTGCGGTGAAGGGGTAGAGGTAGCAATAGAGAGGAAGAGAGGAGAAGGAGATAGGGAATTGGAGAGATGAAAGGGTCAGTAAGAGCATGAAAAAAAACATGGAGAGTCCTTTAGGTAATCAAACCTAAATGCACTTACATTTTAAATGTGCTGCGTAGTATCTTTGAATCTTTAGTCTTTGCAGCAAATACAGCGTCGTTTCGTCGGTCACTCTTGTCTTTCAGCACACGAAAAAGGCTATGTCTCAAAGTGACCCTTTCCCCAGCTTATATAGGGTCTAAGGTCGAAATTAGCTGGTAAGGTGTTTGCTAGTGGACAAAGGATGAAAGGAGAATTCCCTTCCTTTGCCCCAAGGAGATGTCCCCAAAGATAATGTGCCTGGCTCCCAAGTGTGAAAATGTGAATGTGTATGTTGATGTAGTTTCGTTCCTGGCGCCACTAGCGACTTCCCTGGCTTCTTAATGCAACACTTGTTAATGTACCTGTGTAACCCCACCCTGAAAAGACCAAACAACTATAAATCGCAAACCGAAGGATGTTTGTTCCCCTCGACAAAGTTCCAAACTAACAAATTTTTGGGGGTGAAATACATGTTTCAAAAGTTATACATAAGGTAATGGATCAAGTCTGTGGGCTGGGTATGGGGTTTGATATAAAAAAAAGAGCGAAGAGCTTGCATAAGAGTGAGGGGGGGTGGAATAAAGAACATGCAGCTGACTGAGAGAGAGACTGTAGTCAGCGTGTTTGCGTGCAGTAAAGGAAAAAACATAAAAGTAACAAAAACATCAAACTTGTCTCATATATTTTGATGCAATGACGGATACAGCAAAATCCAAGTCGGGCGCCACACTTTGTACTTATGATGTGACTTGTATCACATTAAAATTTAGGCCACAAGTAATGGAGCAAGTATGTGGCTTGAGTAATGGGGTTTAAGATAAAACAAAATGGAGAGCGAAGAGCGTGCATGAGAGTGAGAGGGGGGGTGGAATGGACGAACGTGCAGCTGACCGAGAGAGATGTTGTGGTGCAGAGGCCATAGTGTTAAGTCTTATGTCACTTTGTAATTTTTTTTTACCACGCAAGTTATGGAGCAATTCTGTGGCCTGAGTAATGGTGTTTGAGAGAAATGACTCTTCTGCCATAGTGTGTTGTCCTCTATTCTTTGCAAATTGTGAGGGTAGCTTCCACTGCGAATGTGAGTAAAGGATGCACTGATGCTGATGGCACCCTCTCTGTCCAGTGAATGTGAGGGAAGGTTTCACTGAGTATGTGAGATGCTTGTTCTGTGTATGTGAGAGAAGCTTCCACTAATTTTGATTGTGCATGCCATTATGTGTGTGTAGGGTTGGCAAGTGATGCTGGTGTTGGTGTATGTGTGTGGAAGAAACATGCACTATCGTCTGATGGGATGTGTGCGTGGTGTAAGCATGTCTTCATTGGCCTGGTTGTGTGTGTGCTAGGAGGTAATGTGGTGTTGGTGAGTGGTGATGTGGTGGTGCAGAGTGATGGAGGGGTTGCGCTGAGTGACGCATGGTTCCATTTCGTGCTGCTGTAGTTGAGTTGAGTGATGCAGGTATTGCGCTGAGTGATGCAGGAGTTCTGCTGAGTGATGAGTGATGCTTTGTTGGTGCTGAGTGATGCTGTGCTGGTGCTGAGTGATGATGTGGTATTGGTGCTGAGTGTTGGCTGTGGTGGTGCAGTGGTGTGTATGCCTGGTGAATGCGTACACTGATGGCTGATGGTGTCTGTGCCTGGTGAGAGTGTGCACTGAAGGCCGGTGGTGTGTATGCCTGTTGAATGCGTGCACTGATGGCTGATGGTGTCTGTGCCTGGTGAAAGCGTGCACTGACGGCCGGTGGTGTGTATGCCTGGTGAATGCGTGCACTGATGGCTGATGGTGTCTGTGCCTTGTGCGAGTGTGCACTGACGGCCGGTGGTGTGTATGCCTGGTGAAAGCGTGCACTGATGGCTGGTGGTGTGTGTGTGTGCCTAATGAAAGCGTGCACTGACGGCCAGTGGTGTGTATGCCTGGTGAAAGCGTGCACTGATGGCTGGTGGTGTGTGTGTGTGACTGGTGAAAGCGTGCACTGACGGCCGGTGGTGTGTATGCCTGGTGAAATCGTGCACTGATGCCTGTTGGTGTGTGTGTGTTTATGCCTGGTGAAGGCGTGCACTGATGGCTGGTGGTGTGTGTGTCTGTGTATGCCTGGTGAAAGTGTGCACTGATGGCTGGTGGTGTGTGTGTGTGCCTGGTGCACGCGTGCACTGATGGCTGGTGGTGTGTGTGTATGCCTGAGGAAAGTGTGCACTGATGGCTGGTGGCGTGTGTGTGTGTGTGTGTCCTGAGTAATGGAGTTTGAGATAAAAAAATGGAGATCCCCAAAAAAAGATAATGGTCCACAGAATTGACGAGTTTTGTGTTACTGTTTGTTACAAATGTTCTGTGTTGCAGAGGCCATAGTGAGTAGGTCTTATGTCACTTTTAACCCACCACTCCCTCGAAGAAAAAAAAACATGATGGTCCACAGAATTTCCGAGTTTTGTGTTACTGTTTGTTACAAATGTTCTGTGTTGATGGGGCCATAGTGAGTAGGTCTTATGTCACTTTTAACCCACCACTCCCTCGAAAAAAAAAGAAAAAAAAAACATCCACAGAATTGCCAAGTTTTGTGTTACTGTTTGTTACAAATGTTCTGTGTTGCAGAGGCCATAGTGCGTAGGTCTTATGTCACATTTAAAAAGCATGATTATCACGCAACTTATGGAGCAAGTCTGTGGCCTGATTAATATTGTTGGCGAGAAAAAAAAAGAAGAGCGAGGAATCTGTGGCCTGAGTATTGTGTTTGGAGAGCGAAGAGCGTGCATGAGAGGGAGGGGGGGGGTTGGAATGGACGAACGTGCAGCTCAGTGAGAGATAAGCTGTCGTCTGCGTGTTTGCTTGCAGTAAATGAAATGTCCCAAAAGCATGAAACTTGTATAATATATTTATATCCAATAACGAAAACAGCAAAGTACAACTCGGGCGCCACACTTGCTACTTATGATGTGACTGTGGATGGGCCGTTGTGTTTTTCGTTTCCGAATCTGTGGCCTGAGTATTGTGTTTGGAGAGCGAAGAGCTTGCATGAGAGGGAGGGGGGGGGGTTGGAATGGACGAACGTGCACAAGTAATGGAGTCTGTGGCCTGAGTCAAGTAATGGCGCGGCCGCAAAATGAAAGCCTTTGATGCAGCAGGGGGCGAGCTGAACCCCTTGAAGTGAAGCAGCTGCTTAACGAAATGTACACTTTATGGAAAACGATAAAGTGCATTGTGCTATGTGTGGGTTTACCACCACATGGGCAAACAGGCTAATTGGCAGCAAACGTACATTGTGTTGGTTGTGCTTCAAGAAAATGTGCAGTATTCAGACATATTCTGATAAGAAAGAGCCCCATGCGTAGTGAAGGACTGGGTTCTTTGGACCCAGCGGTGCCAGGGCACAACACCTGAAACCTTCGTGGGTAACCTGCTCCGGCGTACAAGTCACAGAGACACGGGACACTTCCTTCGGCGTCAAAGAGTCAAGGTTTATTTACTGCAGGGAACACAGAAGTCACAGGAAGTACATCGAGTGTAGTTCGGGGAGACTGCTTCAAATTGTATTTGTGGATCGCTCCTTTTATACAGTTTTTACCCATAGGATAACATGATACACAATAGTTTACAACCTGGTTCCCACAAGTCGCTCTCAGAGGGGTCGCTTAGATCACTTTGAAACACACAAGATCCGGAACATAAGTGCGGAAACATTTGGCGGTTCCCAACTGTAAAAACCCATCTTCCCACCATTAGCAAATTCCAATCAGCAGTAAAGTAGATCGAAATAGGAACGAAGACAGGTGCAGAGGAAGACGGAGACAGTAGGGAGATCGGAAAGGGTGTAAAAGGGGAGTGTCGAGAAGCACGAGATACAGGCATCAAAGGGACGTGCCTAATGAGATGCACGACTGAGACAATAAGCCCGTGCGGCAAGATGAGCCTCGAGCGGCGCCATCTGCCTTACAGTAGCATCCCCCTCGTCATAAAGACACTTACAAAGAACATGCGTCTTCCGCCATATCTTGGGAGTCCCAGGGTCGCGAAGCGGACAGCGTCCGTTCGCTGGCTACTTGAGGGCAAGAGACAAAATGGATGCCGTATCTAAGATGGAACCCGTGGGTACAGATGACAAACCCACATAACAAACGAACGGTTTAAGTTAGCACAGCGAAACTGCGCACACTTACAAAACTCGTCATTTGCGGTTCATAGATACTAGACTCGACCATATTCGTGCGAGTTAAAAACACCACTTACAATTGTCACGGAACCTCAGACGCTCCTTTTGCCCTCATGTAGGCAAGCACTAGTCGGAATCATACTCGATATTCATCAGACCATCAAGATGTCGTTGTAGCATAGCTCTGTCCAACCGAGTCCCCTTGGTAACAGATGGTTGTCTCATACACGTTGTAGCACAGAGGCCACATAAGGCAGGACCACACTGCACACAAAGGCAACACGTGAACAGGAACACTACCACAACCCCGATGATCGTCAGAATCTTCCAACCCCAAGTCGACACCAGGCCCCAAAACCAACCAAGTAGCGTCCAATCCCCTACATCCACGTGTATGGATTCGGAGATCTTGTGCAACTTCGAGATGGCTTGATAGACAGTAGGAGCATTATCTGGAATGAAAATGCAACAGCTCGAATGGATCACTTTACATACCCCACCGCGATCTGCTAAGACAACATCTAAAACCATACGGTTTTGTAATGTCATAAGTCTCTCCGCCTGAAGTTCTGTGGTGATATTACCAAGGGCACTGGCAGTAATGTTAGCTGTCGATTCTACCACTCGAGTCAAATGTCTCAGGTTCCTACTATTAACCATAGGTCCCCAAAACGGGAGGAAACCCTTGAAAAAGTCTCCTGCCTCTTGACCGGCAGTATCCTCTTCGCTAATTACGCCTCGTACAACTCTAGTCTTATGATAATCGGCATCTACAGTAAACGTCGGAGGCAACAGATTTGCAACAAAACATGAGCCCATGAAGTCTGCGGGCAACCATGTGTATGCACGATCATGACAGATAAAGTATGTACCCTTGGCAGCCAGAAACACAGGGGACGGGGACATTGGCAAAACGTAACTTTCAGTGCAAGCACTTACTCCAAGTGAGGCTTGCGAGCCACGACCCACAAGACAAAGATTACCAGTGTGGGGTACGACCCATATTGGAGACGAGCTTTTAAGCTGCTTTTCATTAATGAACATACTATATTCCCCTCTACTTAGGACCCTATAGGCTTGTACCTCTTCTTTAGGGATAAGAAAAGGATCATGGATCTCATCTTCCATCTCCTCTATTGCCATCGATAGCACCCACTGATACGAGGTAGGACCAGCGTTGGGGGAACGTTGTTCTGGAGTGGGGTGGAAACCCAGTGCGCTTCGAAGCATTGTTTGGAATGCTCGAGCTGACCCTTGGGAACTATACGGTAACACCAGATATGGAATTCCCTTACCCGTAGTATGTGGCATCAACCCACACACCCAACAATTAGTAGTGTTAACCACTAACTGATGCTGATGGAGGAGCTGGATAAAGGAATTGTTGCGGAATTCTACACGTCTAGCCTGTTCGTGTTCTGGTAACATATGAAAGGAATGAGGAGAAGCAGTAGAAGTAATGTTAGGGTAAGGAGTAGGAGTAGGGGTAGGAAGTAAGAAGTAAGACATAGTGTAATACACCCCACCCGCCAAAAATGCAGAAGCAGTTAAAAACAAAACAAACAACTGGGATACAAAACATTTCGTACGACTAAGTTTCTGCAGCTTGACTCTATATGCCTGAGCTCCTTCCAAATCATTCAGCTTCGAAAATGCCATTTCCCTACGACCGTCCGCAACGTTTCTTGACGCACTTCGTTCTGTGCAGCAATAGTCAATCCCCAGGAGTTCCTAGGAACCGACGGTCTTTAACCTAGTGTCAAGACCTACTGTCCAGAAGGAAGTACGCGCGCGGCCCTACGGCCCTCAATACACAATATGTATATATTAGCACAATATTTCTCAGCTGTGGAAGAAAAAGATACAAGGAAGAAGCTTGATATATATATATATACAAAACAATTTTCAATGATACGAATGTTCAAAGTTGATCATGGGAAACGAAGATATTGCAGTTATCAATTTCAGCAAAGCAAGCAAATTTTTATTTGTCCTTAGTGTGAGATCGCAAAGAATATCGATGTTTCCCGGGACGTGTCTGCACGTCGAACAAAGGATCTGTCGAAGAGACAGCGTCCTGCTGATCAGTTCGTTGGTCTGGTCTTGAGTCTCTTGCTGACAAATGTTCAACAGTGGCTTTCTGCTGCGCTGAGGGTTCTCCAACAAGCTGTGCGTCGCTAAAAGGTACAAACGCCGGCAATGTTTCTGTTTCTGTTGACGCAATGCCTTTCCTTACCCACGGGTCTGCCGACAAAGGAATAGGGACTCGCTTACAATGGGTAGCATGTACCCAATTTTTCCGCCCCTCAAGACGAACGGCAGTCCTCGTGGCCAGGAGCACCTGGTAAGGTCCGGTGAAGCGAGGGTCCAGATTGTTTTTTCGTGAAAAATTTCGGGTAACCACCCAATCTCCGGGCTGGAGCTGGTGGCCTGGACCCTCCGTCTGCGTCGGCAAGGCGTCGTAAACCTGTTGATGAATTAACCTCAGTTTAGCAGTCAAGTCATGTAAGTAATCAATCAACATCGGAAACTCAAGATCAGAGAATATTCCTGGCCTAGGAACCCCCCACACATTCGCAGGACGGCCGAACACTATTTCATAGGGACTGAGCCCTATTCGGGAGTGTACAGTCGCCCTAGTTGACAGTAATGCTAGAGGCAAAGCATCAGGCCACGAAAGTCCAGTCGTAGCTTGAATCTTCGCTAATTTTAGTTTAAGGGTGCCATTGTACCCTTCAACCAATCCAGCTGACTGGGGATGATTGGCGCTATGGAATTTCTGATTTATTCCAAGGCCCTTACACACACTCTTCATCACACTTCCAACAAACTCACTTCCGTTATCTGACCACACGACTCTAGGCATTCCATACCGAGGAAAGTATTCCTTCAGTAGGATTTTCGCAGTAGACAAAGCAGTATTGTCTTTGAGGGGATAGGCCTCGATCCATCGGGAGAATGCGCAAACCACAACCAAAACGTATTTCAGGTTATTGCATCGCTCCATATGGATGAAGTCCAATTGGATCACCTCAAAGGGATACAAAGGAGGAGCAAAACTGCCAGGGGGAGTTGGGGTTCCTTTGCCAGGATTGTACATTATACACACCATACAATTCTTCACCAAACGTTCAGCACACTTAGTAATTCCATCATTCTTCCACACATCAGCCAACAACTTGCAAATACCTTTCGCGCTAATATGTGCTAACCCATGTGCCATTTGCACAACGGCCAGTACATACGCATCAGGCAACATCCATCTTTTCTGATCTGACAAATCAATCCAGCAACCATTCACATCCAACCTTCCCGTACTTTCTTTCCACTTCATCTTTTCAGTGTCGGTGGCCTCATTCTGAATTGCTTTCACACTCTCTATAGTATTCTCACACATACTTGATTCTGTAGGCCACCTAACCGAATTCGTCACATACATTCGAGTGCTAAGGTTCCGGGCAGTCTCCTTAGCAATCTCATCTGCAAACGCATTACCACGACCAACATCATCCGTCACTTTACGATGCGCACTACATTTAACAATTGCAACTTGAGCAGGCAAAGTCAATGCATCCAAAAGATCGTTCACAAGCTGGCCATGCTGTATTTTCGTGCCATGTGACGTCAAGAAACCACGTTCTCGCCACAATCGTCCGAAACTATGCGCTACACCGAAAGCATACTGACTATCGGTGTACACATTCACACGTTTACCTTTTGCTAATACACATGCTCTAGTAAGAGCGATCAGCTCTGCAGCTTGGGCAGAATTCTGACTCAATCTCGCAGTCTCAACAACAGTATTCAATGTCACCACAGCATAAGCAGTAGTCACATCACCATTCGGCAATTTAAAACATGACCCATCCACATACAGGATGCCATCCGGGTCTTCCAATGGGGTGTTTTTAAGGTCCACACGACCTTTTGTTTCCTCCTCTGTCCGCAAGTAACAGTCATGTTCTGTTACTGCATCTGACTCTGCACTAATTGGTAACAAAGTTGCCGGATTTAGGACATTACAACGTTTTATCTGAATGTGGCTTGCCAAGAGCGTCAATTCGTACCCAGATAACCTCGCACTCGTCAAGTGCTGAGTTTTCGTACGGTTCAAAAGAGTATCGACTGCATGCGGAACCATCACCGTAAGCATATTATCCATGACCAATCCTGCTGATTGTCGGATGGAGACCGCAGCTGCCGCAGTTGCTCTCAAACAACTCGGCAATGCTCTAGCTACTGGGTCTAAGGTCGAGGAAAAATATGCACATGGACGTTGCTTACCACCAAAAGGTTGCGTTAAGACGCTTAAAGCACAACCTTCCCTCTCGTGAACATATAACGTGAACGGTTTACTGTAATCAGGGGTACCTAACACAGGAGCCGAACACAATGAATCACGTAATTCAGAAAAACTTTTCTGACATTCTTCCGTCCATGGTAAAGGAGTCGAAACATCCTTGCACGTAAGAGCCACCAATGGTTTCGCTAGCAATGAAAAATTAGGAATCCACTGCCTGCAGTACGATGTGATACCTAGAAAGGCACGCACATCTCTTTGGGTTTGTGGCACAGCCATGCGCGCAATCGCTGCAATTCTCTCTGGGGTCAATCTCCTTCCCTCCTTTGACAATAAGTGACCTAGGTAGGTTACTTCTTGACAACAATATTGGAGTTTAGAAGGTGACACCTTGTGATTTAACTCACAGAGATGTTGCAGCAACGACACTGTAGCAATTTTGCAAATGTCCTGAGTATCAGCAGCCACCAATAAGTCGTCGACGTATTGGATTAAAGCCGCACCAACCGGCAACCTAAACGCATCTAGTTGACCCTTCAAAGCTTGACTGTAAATCGATGGACTTTCACAGTAGCCCTGAGGAGCGCGTTTGAACCGGAAGCTACGTCCACCAAGAGAGAAACCGAAAAGGTCCCTGCTCTCTTCGGCAATCGGGATGCTGAAAAACGCATTTTTCAAATCAATCACCGAAAACCATGAAGCTGTAGCTGGAATCAGAGTCAGTAGCGCCGTAATGTCAGGCACAACAGGGAATTGAGGAACCACAATTTTATTCACCTCCCGTAAATCGATAACAAAACGATAAACAGGCGGTTTGGTAGGATCAGTACGTTTAAGAATGGGCAGTACAGGACTATTGCACACGTTTCCCCGAGTTTCTTCAATGACATCTTTCTCGATCAAATCATAGATGATCGCTAACAAAGCTCGTTCACCATCAAGGGAGATACGATATTGGGGAATACGTGGCAATCGCACATTCGATTTCAACTGAACAACATAAGGGGAGATATCAAGTAGGCCCACGTCATTTGGACCCGTCGCCCACAAAGATGCAGGAAGAGAACTCAATTCCGGTGGAAGCTTATCGAGGGACAAGTACATGGGAGAGACTACCCTCTCTCCTAACATAAGCTTTACACCCGCAGGAGAACAATACAAAGTCGCATACAAGCGTTTAAGCAAATCCAGACCCAAAAGATTTTCGCCACAACCAGTAGACAAAATCAATGGAGCTTCGAGCTCACGTGGCCCAATTTTAAGGGGCAAAGGGCGCGAAACTGGATTGCTAACGGGGGCGCCAGAGAATCCAACGGAAACATTTGTTAAGCCAGACAAAGGTGCGCCAGGGAGTTTCGAATGCATGATAGAACTTTTCGCTGCACCAGTGTCCAACAGAAGAGGCTCAACGACGCCCGATGTAGCAACTGCGACGTAAGGCCCTCTCTGATCAACCGGAACTGATACCACTCCCTCTCCTTGTCTTTGGCTGTCCTAGTAATTACTATCGTCAGGTCCCTGATCGACGTAATAATCGTCTACATTGTACTGCGCAGATCGTCCTTGCGATGATCCACGTTGATCGAAACAGTTATTAGAATTTGATGAATGGTCAGAGCGATCATTCTGAGCACCACGACCTCTACCACGTGATGCGTGCTGTGCACCACCACGACCTCCTCTAGACGAATTACCACCACTACGGTCATTTAAAGCAGGACAATTGAATTTAATGTGTCCCTCCTGTCTACAATAAGCACATTGATTGTACCCTAATGAAGATCTCTGAAAAGATGAATCATTACGCGGCTGCGATCGATTCGATTGCGACTGCGATCTATTCTGCTGAGGCGCATTCTGATTAGAACGCGGCGGATATGCTTGTTGTAACAACACTTTAGTTTTCAGCTCTTTCGTCTTTTTATCGGCACGGTCATTTTCCTCTTTTTCTCTATTTTCGTAATATTGTGCCGTAGCCAATATCTGAGCTGAGGTAGAAACGGCCCATGAACTTTCTGAATTTTTCAATTTATGGCTCAAGTCGGGCAATAAGTTCGATACGAATTTATCCACAAACAACCTCTGTCCACCCTCAGTACCCATATCCTGCCCACTATGATCGACGAATGTTTCCTCGAACCTCGTAAAGAAGTCTGAAACACTCTCATCTTTCTTCTGCTTACAGGCTGACAACTTGTCCCAATTTACCCTCATAGCTGGCATAAGCGTTTTCATTAATGTAATGATTCGCTGGGGAAGAAGTTCAATCAACTGATCGGGTTTAGTAGCAGCCACTTGTCCAGCGTCTGCCGCTGTAATGGCAGCCCAATCACCACCTAATTCATTCGCGTGATCTTGGTGACGAATCTTGGCCCATACCGGTTGCGGTACGACATTGCCAAACAACATGTCGATATCGGCCAGATTCATTATCGTAGCGTCTACGAGCTGCGATAATTCTTTGTAATACCCCGCAGGATTTTTGCGAGGATCAGGCAAAGTTTGTTTCACCTGAAGCACTTCCGATCGTTTCCAAGGGAGGTGTATCCACACTCTCTGGAAATGTGCTGGTATTGGAGCATTAGCATTAGTATTATCAGCGGGTACCCAAACTGGCGGAACTTCACGCATAGGATATTGGCCAGACCCATCTCGTTGTTCAATGTCCTCAACGAACAATGCATGAGGAATAGGAGCGGGACGAAGAGATAGCAACCGCTCAATAGCACGTCGGACATTAGTGTCGACTATCAGTCCAGTTGCGAACTGAAGCCGGAGTTCAGACAGGGCGGTCAGCACCTCGTCAGGCGCATTGGCCGCTATCTGATCATGTAAGAACTTGCACATTTCATCAAACACATATCTCTGAGTAGGTATGTTGAATTGATCAAACGTTTCGAGGACAACACGAGGTGGATTTCTAACAGGGTTTATCATCCAACCCATCGCCATATTGTATAGCGCAACACGTTCTCTATTACCAGGAAGCTGGCTACGTCTCTGTGGACCATCAGAACCTGCAGACCCAAAAACAGGTCCGAGCGACTGAAAGAAGTTTGTCGCAAGGGGAGAATCACGATTACGAGTAGAGGGAGAAGAGTAAGACACAGGACTAACAAGAGAAGGAGTAGAGACGTTAGCAGCAACAGGGGTTAACAACACAGGAGCAGTAGCGTGAGCAGTAGCGGGAACAGGAGTATGTGGAAGCGGAGGAGCAGTAGGAATAGAAATAGGCAAAGGAGCAGGAACAGTCGGAAGAGCAGGTGCAGGTTGAGGAACTGGTGGAGGAATAACAGGTGGAAGAACAGGTACGGCAGGGACCACAGGAGCTGCGGTACCCTGTACGTACGGAGGTGGCGACTTCATAAGATAGGACATTAAAGAATCCTCAACTGCCTCTTCCTTCTTATCCGACTCCGTAGGCAAAACAGGATAGCATTTGTCTATGGACATACGCTGTAATCTCTCAAACACTTCCTTATCCTTATCCTCCTTATCACGCTGAAACTGCTCAGCTTTCTTCACTATAGTAGCAACAGTATCTCGCTGACTACGTTTATTTTGTCTGATCTCTTTCTGTCGGGCTTCTTTGCGCCAGAACCGAAAGGCATCAAACATGGCCGGCCTTGATTTACGTTCGAACAACTTTATTTCCAAATTATCTAAGATCGACGCTTCGAAGCTACCGTGAGGTGGCCAACGAAGATCGCCGTCTTTCTTTGTATATTTGATCCAATAATCGTTAAAAGCAATCGGGCCTAGCCCATGTTTGCTATATAAGTCATATGTAGGAGTTCCAACCGGAGGTATCGGACACGAGTCCTCCAGCAGGGAATCCGCACCACAAGGTCTAAAGCAACTGAACAAAGTACTGCGACCAGGCATCTTGCACACTAGCCGAGTTTCACAAACTTCAAGGGTTACGGGATTTCGGGATTTACCAAGTCCCAGCAAAGAACTAAACCCTCGGTCTTTGGCGGCTGCAGTCGTCAAACAAATACAACAACAACAAAGTACGCTAGCAAAGTGTCACCGACAAAAACACTCACACAGCGTGTACAACAAAGACACCCGCTAAAGTGTCTACAACAAAAACACTCGCTAAAGTGTTTACAACAAAGACACTCGCTAAAGTGTCTACAACCAAGAACTCTGGGAGCGACCCACAAATACTTAACTCAAAGATCAATGGCGTCCTCAGGAAGGCCCGTCAATCGTCTCGCTATACCAAGGTCTACGCCAGGCGCCAAAACAGGTCTACAGTCAGGGCAGCAGTCCGTCGCAGCCGTTAGGAGGCGGGAATCTTCGCGGGAAAAGTCTTCGGGCCACTTATTTCGACAACAGGATCGATGAAGCGGGGTGCACCTTCCCTCGGAGATTTCACACGAAGTTCCTCACGATCGTCGGGCTTGGACCGGTACCACTGATGCAGCCCCACGTTGGGCGCCAACTGAAGGACTGGGTTCTTTGGACCCAGCGGTGCCAGGGCACAACACCTGAAACCTTCGTGGGTAACCTGCTCCGGCGTACAAGTCACAGAGACACGGGACACTTCCTTCGGCGTCAAAGAGTCAAGGTTTATTTACTGCAGGGAACACAGAAGTCACAGGAAGTACATCGAGTGTAGTTCGGGGAGACTGCTTCAAATTGTATTTGTGGATCGCTCCTTTTATACAGTTTTTACCCATAGGATAACATGATACACAATAGTTTACAACCTGGTTCCCACAAGTCGCTCTCAGAGGGGTCGCTTAGATCACTTTGAAACACACAAGATCCGGAACATAAGTGCGGAAACATTTGGCGGTTCCCAACTGTAAAAACCCATCTTCCCACCATTAGCAAATTCCAATCAGCAGTAAAGTAGATCGAAATAGGAACGAAGACAGGTGCAGAGGAAGACGGAGACAGTAGGGAGATCGGAAAGGGTGTAAAAGGGGAGTGTCGAGAAGCACGAGATACAGGCATCAAAGGGACGTGCCTAATGAGATGCACGACTGAGACAATAAGCCCGTGCGGCAAGATGAGCCTCGAGCGGCGCCATCTGCCTTACAGTAGCATCCCCCTCGTCATAAAGACACTTACAAAGAACATGCGTCTTCCGCCATATCTTGGGAGTCCCAGGGTCGCGAAGCGGACAGCGTCCGTTCGCTGGCTACTTGAGGGCAAGAGACAAAATGGATGCCGTATCTAAGATGGAACCCGTGGGTACAGATGACAAACCCACATAACAAACGAACGGTTTAAGTTAGCACAGCGAAACTGCGCACACTTACAAAACTCGTCATTTGCGGTTCATAGATACTAGACTCGACCATATTCGTGCGAGTTAAAAACACCACTTACAATTGTCACGGAACCTCAGAAGGTTTCTATCCCAGATCAAATAAGGATCAGCACCGCAACATGTGTGGATCTGAGCCAGCCACGGTCCGTGCAGGTAAAAGCGGGTGGGCCAGTTAGGGGCGAGGGGGGATTTCGACATATGACCAAGAGGGAAAATAAATTATTTATTTAATTTTAATTTTCCCTCGCGATCGTACCACTGCTCTTACCTGCAAGGACCGCGGCTGATCTGAGCATACGCAGCAACTGTAGGCATTTTTGCATTTTTTAACATTCTTTCCTCTGCACATTTAGCTAAGAATAATTTCTTCAATGCAACGGCGTAGGAAAGGGTGTGCGGTGCAGAGGGTGGGGCCGCCCAGGGTGTCATCACTGAGCGGGTGACAAAATGGCAAAAATATGTGTTTTAAACTTAATGGGTGAGGTGAATCAAAGTTACCTATTGGCATGTAGAATGAGACATATTTTACAGCAGATTAACTCATGTTTTGGAAGGTAAGCCATTAAGCAGTCACTCATTCATGATACTTTATAAATAATTTTCAGTGTATGTCTAATATGCAAGGTCCCTCGTTCTCAGAATGTCTTTAAATGCAGGTAAACCCACGCCCCTGAGTTTACCTGCACCAGCTGGTGCTGTCTGAATACAAGGATACCTGGGTATCTGCAGTACACCAGCCATAGACCTATGCTCCCTGTCAGAAAGCAGAACTCAAATATACACTAGCACATTTGTCCAGATAGATCCCATGCAATTCCAGCACTACTTACAGTCACCAGGTCAGAAAAATGGGATTATGAGGGAAACTCATAGCTGTTCTTTGGTGATCTTTGTCCAATCCTACACTTGAGCTGGTGCAGCAATCACACACAATCATAACAGAAATTTAAAAAACCACATTTCACAACCAGAGCTCTCTAGGTTTCCATGCAGGAGTCCTCCATACACTTATACATTCCAGGTCCAGAATATGTGAACAACAGCATTGTAGTTATGACATTATAAAGGTTAAACAGGACTACATGTCCCAGAATGCAAAAAACAGGATGAATGAGCTACTCACGAAAAGATCTGTGATGACAGCTGTGTACAACATTTCAGAGTTTGATGGTAAGTCGCATGTTAGAAGAAGGCGATGCAGGCTGATCATCTAACTCAAAGTCATTGCAGACGAAGGGCCTGATTTAGATCTTGGCGGAAAGGTTACTCCATCACAACGTTGATGGATATACCGTCTGCTGAAAAATAAATCCCATAGGATATAATAGGATTTTTATTTCGGCAGACGGGGCTATCTGTCACAGTTGTGATGGAGTAACCAGTCTGCCAAGATCTAAATCAGACCTAAAGTCTCCGGTCCTCACCCTTTCACCCTCCAATCATTGATTTCAGATGTGTTAGCCTAAATAGTTGGAGACTCCCAACAACCACACTCCTTCATATATATTTTCCTTCATTATGTGTATATCCCCTTGCATCTCCCCCCTCGTAAACTGAGGTAAACTGAGGTAAGTATAGGCACAGCATCATCCTCCATCATGCTAACTGTGACATGTATATACATTTATGCCCCTCCAGTTTTGTCATCATATTCCATATTGTTAACAATGTTTAGAGGTGTGTTGGCATGCGCTTGGGTGTTTACTTTGATAGTAGTGGGGTAGCTTTTAAGTCCTTGGGTTTTATTAATTTGTCTAATGAGTAACACACTGTGTCTCTTGTCCCTTCACCCAGCCAGGGCAGTACATAGTGCAGCTGTGTTGCTTATTATTATTTCCTAAAATTCTGTACCATCATACCCCCAGTCTGCCATGGCAATTTAAGAATGTCTAGCATGATCTCAGCTTTGTGGTGTCCCCAATACAATAATCAAAATAGATTTAGCTTATGAAAGCACTTTAACATGGGCATGGGGAGAGTACGTATAACACTCTGGGAGGATTTTCGTCTTGCATAAGGCTACCTGTCCCATCAGTGACATCTGGAATCGTAACCGTGTATTTATGTTGGCCTACAGGTTGAGTAATAGCACTTCCATGTTGTAGTCATACATTTCCTGCTGATCCTTGCAGAGCATGATTCTCAGGTATCTGAAAGGCATAGTGACCTGTTGTAAAGTTGTAGTAGACATATCACCCTCTTCTGTCCCCTTTAGTGGGTAGAGGATGAATTTTAACATATTTAGCCTGAATCCAAACAAGTGCCTCACCTCCATCAATGTGAGTTCTCTGTTGGACTATGTCTCCAAAGGGTCATGTATCCTTAGTAGGCTGTTATCAGCATAGAGTTTAAGTGTACTGTGTTAGCCCTTCAAGAGTATATCGTGTCTCCAACGCACCAGTTGTGCCAAGGGTTAAATTGTTAGTGCAAAAATCAGCGGTGACAGAGGGCACACCTGTTGCCTTCCCCTCTTAATTTGCCAACTGTCTGATACTCTCCTGCTCATCTGTACCCGTGGCGTGCTCTTCTGGTAAAGGAGGAAGGTCCATTTCAGGAACGGCTTCTCTAAATCATAATATTGGAGCATCTCCTTCTTGTAGGCCCAGTTGACTGTGTGAAAAGCTTTATGCACATCTAAATTGGTCAACACACACTTTTCTCTGATATGACTGACATGTTCTATAGATAAAAGTGCTTTGCATAAGTTAGCTGTGGTCAGACGTCCACCTACAAATGGTGCCTGATCAGGGTGTATCACGGTCTCCGCTAGTTTTGACAGACTCCCTCCTAGGATTTTCCCTAATATTTTGCATCTAAATTTATCATTCAGAGTGGTCTGCAGGACTCAGGTGTTGCATGTTAGGAAATTTCCTCACCGCTACGGCTTCATTAAACATGTTTAACAGTGGCCAAAAAAGGAGGTTCACATACTCTTGATAAAATTCCTTTGGGAACCCATCTCTTCCCGGGGTCTTCCCTGTGCTCATGTTCCTCATCGTCCGCATAATGTCCTGCTCAGTTATTGGTGTGTACAGCGTTGTTTGAGTTCAGGGGCCAACTGAGGCTAATCGGATTCGGCCAATAACTGTTCCATGGCTTGTCGGTCTCCCTCCGGGTTGGTCCTTATATAATGATGAACACATTATTTTAATCTATGGAGGATTGACTCCTGATCAGTAACTATCTGACCTATACTATTGTGTATCGCTATGATCTCCCGATTGCCTTACTCCAGATTAACCAGCTATGCCAGCAATCTACTTGGGCATGATTGAGTTCACAGTCCATTTGTTAGTCATGTTTTCCTAAGTGTTCCCTAACTTCTTCTAGTTGTTTAAGTTTCTTATTTCACTTTTCCCTATCTGCTGACCCCAATGCGGTTTGTTTTCTAGAGATTGTATGTGTTCCTCATGTTTGTCTATCGTGTCTAGTAGCGATTTCCTGACTCTATACATCAAACCCATGCATTTCCCTCTATTGTGGCCTTAAATGCCTCCCGTGGTTTTGAGTCTGTTTTGACCTGGAAATATTCCTGTATAGCGTTTCTGATTTCTTCTCTATATGGGGGATCTTGTAGTACTATCACAGAGAATAACCAGTGTCACCTAAGCTCAGCGAATGTCACGCTAGCAAACTCCATCATCAGTGATGCATGGAGTGACTAGGGACAGACCAGGTATTCAACCCGACCCAGATCTGTCATATGGTCCGGGTGTACAAATGCAAAGTCAATGCATGAGAATTTATTGTGTGTGGGAGAATATAAAGAATAACCTCTCTTTTCTATGTGTTTGGACCACCAGACCTCTATCAAGTGTCGCCATTGATGCCTGTAATGCTGTGGAAGATTTGCCAATCTGCATTGGGGAGGTTTGCAACGTGTCCAGGCATCTATTTAATTTGCAGTTAAAGTCACCGATCCACAACATCCTATGGTCAGCATATTGGATAAGTAATACTGTAATTGCTTACAAAATGTGTGGGACTCAATGTTTGGGGCATAGGAGTTCAAGAACAGCATTGGTTATCCATTTAGTTCCCCCACCACACCCACATATCTTTCTGTCAGATATGTAAAAGTTTATCTTATCCTAAAGTGGACCAGCACCGCCATCCATTGAAGGATACCTCGTGCCCAAGCTGTGAAACCAAGTGATAAGGAACAGGAGTATAACCCATAGACCTAAATGGGACTGGGTACGTAAGGTATATAGGAAAAACAGTGTCCCACTGGGTATCAATGTTAAAGATAATTTAAATTTTGCATACAGTACGTATTACAGAGAAGGAATACCAGGGAGTCTCAGTACATTTGTGAAACGGTTATTAATCACCAATTATGTTTAAACATGAAAAGCACAGTTGAAATGCAGCACTGTACATGAAAAACAATCATGAAGCAACCCAAAAAGGCACTTGGTGACAAGGTGATGACGAAGTGATAGTGACGACGCAAGTGAAAGGTGAAAGACAGCGAGGTCGGCGCAAAGTGATAAAAAACAATCAAATATAGGCTTTTACATTGAATATATAAAATAAACAAGTTCAATTTGGCAGAGTGAAGAGCCTATTAATAGTGCGCCATGAAATCGCGCTGTGGTTGTCGACGGCGTTTCGATCCTCTATAATTCGGGATCCTCTTCAGGACAGGGTTGGCGTTGAATTAGGGTGCTGAGAACTAGGATCGCTGACAGGTTGGAGGTCAGTCGTTCAAGATTGGTGGGTCCACGTACTCGGGAGCGAGTCAAAAAATCACTGGCGGGAGGTCCAGGTCTCCTCTAGTTCGGTCGTTTGGGCGCCTGGGTAGATCTGGGCGGAGGGGTCAATCATCCACAAGTGGTAAGCCCGGGTACTCAGGAGCCATGGTGTGCTCTGCCATGTTACAAGTCAAACCATACATTATACAGGTAGATCCATGCGTTCAATATATTACATCGCCTCCTCAGGTCTCACAAAAAAGTGTCTCTATTTATTCACGTCTTCTCGCAGTCAATGTTGTTTCCCCACCTCCATGAGAATGCACATCTTATTGCGGTACTGCTTTATTCTGGCCATAATCATCTTGGAGTTGGGAGGGGCCTCCTGCCAGGGGTTCTGTGTGCCCTGTCTTCCTCGATTATTGCTTGTACTTTTAATGCTGACATGAGCTGAGGAAGTAAACTTTCTATGAACATCTATATTGGCTGTGATTCTGTCCCCTCTTGTACACCCAGGATGCAAATGGTGTTCCTTCTTGACCAGTCCCCTAGGTCTGTAAATGGTCATCCACATAGGACTCTACTGTGCTCACCATGTGCTCAACTGAGATTATACGCTCCCTGAGTTTGTTCATATCTTGTCTCATGTGTGCCACAATATACTCACTCCATCAGTATTTAAAGTTATGGCTCTGTTTTCCTCCAACATCAGCTGTTTTAATGTTTTAGATCTGCCGTTAAAGATGGGAAATATTCCTCCCGTTTCCCCTCATCAAGCTCTGGTGCACAACTGCTTTGAACCATGTTTGCCAATCCTTCTTTAATTGAGTGTTTGTTGCATTTGTGCTACTGTGGTGCATCCCTGTTGCGTTGTGGCATTAGGCCATCAGGGCCTCGGTGAAGGCGAAACCAGCATCCACCCACCGTCTCGCAATAGACCAACAGTTTAGAGCCTAACTCACCTTCTTTTATTCTCAGAAAGATCAAAAGGATCTTAGCTTTTATTCCTCCCCAATAAAATGAATATAAGCCTTAGTTATGGCCAGGCTGGACTACTGCAACAGCCTATATCTGAATTTACAGCCACAACATCTTAAAAAACTGCAGGTGTTGCAAAATAAACCCAAATTTACCTCAGTGAGATGAGAAATCATATTCAAAAACTTCATTGGGTGACAGTGAAAATCAGGGTAACCTTAAAAGTGTTATGCATTGCTTACAAGGCTCTACAGAAACTGGGACCATCCTATTTCACTCACAAGTGTAGGTGGTATGTACCCTTTTTTATTGAAAAAATAAGAGGAACCCCCTCCTCTATCCAAAGGAATAGGGTAATATACCAAAGTATCACAAAAGCTTTATCCTTTGGAGAAAATATAGTCCTATGTCTCCTATTTAATCAATCTCATCCACTAATTCTCAATCACTCCCTCCAACTGCATACATTGTAAGTGAGACCATATATGCCTTTGAAGGGGTACATATGCCCTAACATTGTCACTTAGAGAGTCTAGATGGATGACACATTCGGATAGTTCTGGGATCATTAACTAATACCAGATACCAGGGATATTATCACTTAGGGCAGTGTAGTTCCCTGAGAGATGGAGGGCTTTTGGATAATATCCAGCGATAGCCCACACAGGATAGCCCATAATTGGTTCTTTTTTCCCGGGTTTCTTCTAGACCCTAATTATTAAAGGGGGACCTGAACCAGTACATTTGTTTGAAAGGGAAAGAGGATATTAATAATCATCTCCTTCCGTGTAGGAAGTATAAACGTTTGGCCATTTCCAGGTAATTTTCCTTCATTTTATGTGCTTTGTCTACTAAGATTGCAAGACCAGACATTAGGAAATCATGTGCTATTCAGCCCTTTCTCTTTGGTCCTGTAGAGCCAGCGATCTGGCCAGCAACATTGTACGCCAGGGGTGTTAGATAAGAGTGACGCCCTCAAATGAATCTGCTTTTGTCAGAAGAGTCTACTTTCACCTTCCATCATCAGGCTGTAGGTGGGTAGTATTATGTTGCACTAATAATTTCTAGGGTTTCTTTGTGTATGGTGAGGTTACGAATCATTGGGTTATCCCACTTTTTGTTTTGCAAATTACATATTATCAGCTCTGATTTTTAATCATTCAGCAGGATCATTCTAGATTCAGTTAACCATCCTCCGGTCGCCTGTAGAATTATTCAAAGGTGAGACTTCTAAGCTTTACCTGGTTATCCAAGCTCTATTAAATTAGAAGTGGACCGGAAGATCATTCTGGAATACAGATAATGACGTGAGTGGTTATTATTATTATTTTTTTTTAAACAGTATAGAACTGAATTGCAGTGAAGGAATAGGAGGTTTTGACCCCTACCACTCGAGAAGCATATGCTCAGGGTTGAAAGAGTATTCATCGCTGCCTTGAAAAGGTGAGGCTTGCTCTTAATAAAATTATGTTATAATTAATTTGAGCCCATTCCATTAAGGAGAGACAGCTATATGTGGGTCCAGTAGTCATAGAGATATGTGAAAGCATGAATGCGAACAGTGGGAAGAGTAACATATATACCTGGATAATCATGGGGTAGCAGGATTGTCATTGTGGGTAGCATGAGCCATGTATTGAATAACTGTTATGAGACTATTAAATTGGAGATGTGCTATATTGTTTGAATATTAACTTGAGCAATCTTTGCTGTATAAAATGTACCATCTTGAGTCCAGAAAAGGATATCATGTGTTAGGTTATCTTGAACATCAGGATCATCTATTTTTCATCTATAATCAAAAGATCAAAGGGGGAGTGAAAAGGAAAGAGGTAGAATCGTCCTCCTCTTAATGTTGTTATTCAACACAAGGATTCTATCGTTTTCAAACTGGATATATTCATGCGTATGAATGTACTTTATATATATATATAAAAACGAAAGTATGTCTGTTTGTCCTTTATGCATTACTACACTATTCATCCGATCGGCATGAATCTTTGGGAAGTTGTTGAGTACACTCCCGTGAAGGTTTCTGGCAAAAAAAATAAAAATAATTAAAAAACAAAATTAAAAATAAAATTTGTTAAAAGTTGTTGAGTATACTCTCGCGAAGGTTTCTGGCAAAAAAAAAGAAAAATTGGTAAATATCGGCCCCCGGGCCCCAGGGCCCTCAGAATCTTTCCAATACTGAACGTTTCCGGTTTCCGGTGCGACTCGCTTTTGCAATGACCATCAATAAAGCACAAGGACAATCGCTGCAAGTGTGTGGACTAGATTTGGAGAATCCGTGCTTCTCACATGGACAACTGTATGTGGTCAGCTCACTTGTCGGAAAACCTTCTGATTTATTTGTGTACACACCAAACGGAAAAACAAAAAATACTGTGTATCCACAAGCACTCGAATAAATAAACAGAATTAAAACAACACTTTAAAATGTTTTCAATATTAAAATGAATAAGTTTCAATAAAAATGACACAATGTAAAATAAATGTTATCATAACAAGTTTCCTTAAATGTCCTTTCTTCTGAGATCACAGCAACGCGCGACGGGTAAGCTAGTCTATATATATAAAAACGAAAGTATGTCTGTCTGTTTGTCCTTTATGCATTACTAGACCATTCATCCGATCGGCATGAAACTTTGGGAAGTTGTTGAGTACACTCCTGCAAAGGTTTCTGGCAAAAAAAAAAAGTTGTTAAATGTTGTTGAGTACACTCCCGTTAAGGTTTCTGGCAAAAAAAAACAACAAAAAAAACATGTGTTAAATATCGGCCCCCCGGACCCCCAGGGCCCTCATAATCTTTCCAATACTGAACGTTTACAGTTTCTGGGGCAACTCACTTTTGCAATGACCATCAACAAAGCACAAGGACAATCGCTGCAAGTGTGTGGACTAGATTTGGAGAATCCGTGCTTCTAACATGGACAACTGTATGTGGCCAGCTCACGCATAGGAAAACGTGATTTATTTGTGTATGCACCAGACGGAAAAACAAAAAATACGGTGTATCCACAAGCACTCGAATAAATAAACAGAATTAAAACAACACTTTAAAATGTTTTCCATATTAAAATCAATAAGTTACAATAAAAATGACACAATGTAAATTAAATGTTATCATAACAAGTTTCCTTAAATTTCTTTTCTTCTGAGATCGCAGCAACGCGCGACTGGTAAGCTAGTTCTTAATAAAAGTGTTCATCATATTAAAGTGCTACACAAATGATGGTCATTTCAGAAAAGATTTAAGCACCTTCTCTTGATTAGGAAGGACAATATTTTAGAAATTGTAAAATACCCCTCACACACTGAAACCTGATTTAGTATCATGCTTCATCATTGGGGTCTTCCCGCTCCTCTACGGGCGTGCTAGGACCTACGTAGACGCGGGAGCACTTTAAATCTTGATTAGTGATTATGTGTAGTGCGCGGGATCGTGAAAGAATTTGCAATATTTCAAAATTCTCTGGCTAGTGGAAAAAATATACTTTATTGCCTTCCCTAGCTGAGAATAGTAAAAATGAGGAGGTGTAGATGGTGTACTATGATGAGTCACATACACAAAAACTTTAACAGAGGGTCCTAGGGAAATCTTTAAAGACCAGGTAGTGTTCAATCCCCAATCAACCACTGAAAAACAACACAAAAACCTACCGGTCTACAACCATGAGATGTGGTGTAGCAAAAACTCCTAGATGTCTAGGCCAAACAGAAAAGACAACATGCATAAAGTAGAAAAGAGTCCCATCAACCCACATACGTGGCTACTATTCGTCATCTGGGATTGGTGGTTGGTTGCACCATTCGTGCGACCAACCAGGAGTAGTGTCAAAATTAACCTAGCTTCATACCCCAGTGATCCGTACAGCCACTTGCCAGTCTTGATAAGTGGTGCTGAAGGTTTGCAGTGCAAAAAGGTGAAAATCATAGAGTGCAATTTATAAAAATGGCTACTTGGATAATTCCCGAAACTTTAACACACATTATCCCATTTTCAAGTTTAAAAACAGAGTGCAAACAGATTGAAAGGATAACTGTCATATGCGGTGGAATAACAGGTCTACATGTTTCAGCCGCTAGGCTTTCGTCAGGACCAATACAGACAACGCTACTGCAAAAATTGTGAAAAATGGAAATAATATTAACAAATCAAACAGTTGGTGCGATACAGCCCACCAATATCCTGTAGCTCCCATCAGGTAAGCCTATCGTACAGGAACTTTGGATTCATTCCTACAAAATGATCTGAAAATATATTAAAAGTGTATAAATGGTTGAATTTTAACCCATTTTCTTGACCCAGAATATCCAACAACATTGCTACCCAACTTCTCTCTCATTTTGTACAATGGCAATATTGTCCAAATAGCCACTTATATGTGACTCTTGCAATCATCAACAGAAAATTCTCGTACTTACCCAGCTTTATGTGGGAGTACTCCTCACCTCTCCTGGTGACTGCTCAGGGAATGAGGCCCCGCTCTAAAATGGGTAAACAAAACAGATCACACAAGTAGTAACTATCTCTGTGGAGCAATTCCCAAAAAAGCCTTGTTACATTTAAAATCACTCCTTAACCAAAAACACTTTCGCAGGCTACCCCTGGCTTAGATGTACTCAATAACTCCTGATTACAAGAGCTCTTGTGGTGTAAAGTCTCTCCTACACAAGCGCAAGACAAACGAAGGTACATACTTGCATCCCTTCGCATGACTGATATGTCAGTGAATGTAGCCGAAACATTTCTTAGCCGAAAAACACTTCCAAACAAGCTTTATCGGAAAAACATATCCATACTTTCATCTTGCATATGGCCACAATAAACACGGGCAGCTGGAAGGCACGACTGTACTGAATTGTAATTCAATGCCTAGTTGTTTCAAGGTAAGCACTATGTGGACCATTAGCAGGAGCATTCCACAACCTTAACCCCAAAGCAGCTTAGAGTACATAGGACACAGTGTGTAGTATCTCTAATGCCCATACGAGAAACAAGATGAAAAACTATGTGGACAGATAGCAGGCAATGTCTAGGATGTTGACCAAGGGCAGCTAAAGATAAGCAGGACACACTATGTAATCTCTCTAAAGCCCCGTGGTTGTCACCATCTAAATCAAATTGGAACAGATCCTAATAAACATAGGGAAACTGCAAAACCTGCTGATTCCTACCTGTCCGTCGGTACTTCGAATGAAACTGAGCCGAGGGGGAGGTAATCGCATTACCACAGGTGACATTCATAAATAAGTACTGACGAGTGTCCCTATTGGTGAGGGGATCCTGACTCGCCCTGAGAATAGGAACCGCAGTCCCTTGACACCTTGTTCGTAGTTCGGAAAACAACTCCTTGAAGGACGACCGCTCATGTGTTAATCGCGTGATCTGTACCGTAGTGATTACCACAAGATGTTCATGGGAAATGTAGTTCCCATCGCATCGTGTGTGATCGAAGCCGTTGAATAAAGTTTTCGATATTTTTAAAAAGGCAAGAGTATTTGCTTCATCAACTTTGCGGGGGCTGTGTCCCATATCAAACGGGGAGTTAAGTGTGATTATGATTTAAAACTCTGCGAACCCCTAAACATATTTGAAACTTGCCAACAGGACTTAATAAAGGACAGATACGCATAGTCTATCCCACCAAATGCCATGGGAGTTGTGGTTTTAATAGTTCCCAGAGCGTCGTGTTTGATTACAATAGAAGGAGGAAGTTGTGGCTAAACAGTATAATAAATAAAACTTTGTCATACTCCTATGGACCAAGGATTTGTAGTTTTTTAGTTTCTTAGTTTTTATGACACCATACATATAAGTGTTGTATTTAGTGAAATAAGATCCAAGTTTTGTGCAGATAACCGTCAAGTAATTAAATCAATCCTAAGAGTACGTAAATTGTGTACATTGATGTTGAAAGTATCTCACGATAAATATGAAAGTCATGGAAGCTGTGCAATCTATAGACCACTGGGCTCAATCACGCTATACTTGTGCGATTAAATCTAGTTGCCCAAAAAGCTGTTCAGTATAATAAGACATATGTTTAAATATATCTCGCATTTGATTGTCAGTCATTTTGTTGTCAATGATAGGTCTGGAACAGTAGAGCATACTCTGTGTAAAAAATCTAGAATGGCAAATGTGCCTGATGATATAATATGTGATATGGTAGAAAAAAGCAAGTTACAAAGTAACCCACGGAATATCATCATTAAGCCCCAGACTATCTGATTTAAGTTTAAATATCCATTGTTGTTCTTTGACAAACAAAAACCTAGTGATGTCACTGACATGCGGTGGGACAAAAGGTTGCTCAAGGACAATCCATTTCATATCCTCTGCTTTGTGCTTCATGGTTAAAAAATGATTGATAAGGCATGTAGACTGTTTCTTGCACCGTATCGTGCTCTTATGTTCACTGATCCTCTGTTTAATCTTTCGTGTCGTCATGCCAATATATCTTAGTGCGCATGGACACGTGATCATGTAGATGACCTTTTCGGAATTACAGTTTGTGTGTTTATTTAGAATCCAAGGCCTCCCAGTACCTATATCAACTGATTTGGTTGTTTCGGTCTGTGGACAGGCAGTTCAAGAACCTCACGCATAATGGCCTTGGACAGAAGGGAGACTCCAGAGTGTATTGACTGGATCATGTACTTGGGTTCCTGGTCTCGTATGGACCAGAAAGTCTTGCAGGCTAGTGCCCCTCTTGAATGAGAAGAGAGGGAGAGGAATAGTCTCATTTGCCAATTTAAGAATTGTCCAATTGTCATCTACATGATCACGTGTCCATGCGCACTAAGATATATTGGCATGACGACACGAAAGATTAAACAGAGGATCAGTGAACATAAGAGCACGATGCGGTGCAAGAAACAGTCTACATGCCTTACCAATCATTTTTTAACCATGAAGCACAAAGCAGAGGATATGAAATGGATTGTCCTTGAGCAACCTTTTGTCCCACCGCATGTCAGTAATATCACTAAGTTTTTGTTTGTCAAGGAACAAAAATGGATATTTAAACTTAAATCAGATAGTCTGGGGCTTAATGATGATATTCCGTGGGTTTCTTTGTAACTTGCTTTTTTCTACCATATCACATATTATATCATGAGGCACATTGGTCATTCTAGATTTTTTACACAGAGTATGCTCTACTATTCCAGACCTATCATTTGACAACAAAATGACTGACAATCAATTGTGAGATATAATTAAAATATGTCTTATTATACTGAACAGCTTTTTGGGTAACTAGATGTAATCGCGCAAGTATAGCGCGATTGAGCCCAGTGGTCTTAAAAAAATGATGTGGGCCACAGAAGTTTCTTTACAGGAACTATCGAGGCCTGGAAAGAACTACCTTTGAATATCCATTGTGCCCCAAACTTGATGGTCTTGAAAACCTTGCTCTTCAGGAAATAGACTACAGCAAGGTTACTAGGAACATATTAAGCCCAGATAAGGGACCTAGCGCCAGGACACCTCAGGGTAACAGTGCGCTTCATAGGTTCAAATAACATTAACAATCCTATGGCTACAGCTATTTAACATAAAACAATCCAAATAAATTAATTTCAAAGGTATTAATATGACGCAGATCTGGCGAGGTTTCAAATCCTCTTATTCACCCCCCAAAGAAAACCATATTTGTTAGAAAGCACTGCAAGAATTATTTATAGAAAACAATAATTTACACAGAAGTTTCCTATTGGCATTTCCAAGGGCAATGGTGGTATTCAAGAAACCAGACGGATCCACCTGGTAGCAGGGAAGACAACAACTGCACACACTTGCTCGAGACGACCCCCAAGCACCCACGTTTTGGGTTAGATCCTGGGTAACCGTCCAAGACATATGTCCAAGCTACACACCTCCCATGAACCTTACGGGTCACTCTCAACACTATGAAAGAGTCGTAGGGCTGATGTTTTATTTAGAGCGTTTTATATAGCGCTGGCAAGACCCAAGGGTATCAGAGCACTTTACGACAAGTACACAGATAAATAACAGAGGGTAGACAGACAAACCAAAAAAGGAGAGTCTATGGGAAGGTATTGCGTTGTATTTGTCCGAAGGTTAAAGGTGTTGAGCGAACAGGAGATCCTTGAGTTTTTTTTGATGGTAACGAAGGAGGGGTTGGTTCTGAGATCTGCTGGTAGGGAGCTCCAGATTTTGGGGGCATTTCCTGAGAAGGAGCACACCAGGGCTTTTTGTTTGAGTCTTTTTGGGGGAATGAGAAGTAGGTTGTTGGTGCTCCTAAGGTTTCTTGCTTGGCCTGCCTTGGTGAGCGTGGCTGCAAGGTAGACTAGTTTGCCACTGTGAAGGACTTTGTGCGTGAGACAAGCAGTCTTGAACTGGCAGTGAGCTTCAATGAGGAGCCATTTGAGATTTTTCAGAGAGGGTGAGATATGATCGAGCCTTTTTTCTCCAGTGACCATCCTTGCTGCTGCGTTTAGAGTTGAGCTCATGGGGGCTAGGCGAGATTTTGCTGTGCCTGTGAGGGTAGCGTTTCCGTAGTCTAGTCTGGATAGAACCAGGGCTTGAATTGTGGTCTTAAGATCATTAGGCGAGAGGAAGGGCTTGATTTTGTTGAGTAGTTTTAGTTTGTAGTGGGCACTCCTAGCGGTGTCCTTTATGTGCGCGGTCATGTTCAGAGTAGGGTCCAGTAGGATGCCCAGCAACTTGGCGGAGCCGGTCAGGGTAAGGTCAAAGTTTAGGGAGTCCATAAGCTTAATCCATTCTTGGACCTGGTGGATTTGTCCATCGTGGGGCAGGAGAAGGATTTCCATCTTATCTTGCTTTAGTTTAAGATGGTTGTGTAATAGCCAGTTTTGAATTTTTTTTAGCGTGTCATTGAGACTGTGAATGTCTTCTGGGAGGAGACGTCCAGGAGGAGCTGGATGTTATCTACGTAAAGGTGGTAGGTGATGTTGGCTTGATTGATTATGGTAGTGAGGGGCTCCATGTAGATATTGAAGAGAGTTGGTGAGAGGACTGAGCCCTGAGTGACACCTCTGGTTATGGTGGAGGTATCGGAGTTTGCATTGTTTATTTTGATTTGTTGGGAACAGTTGTAAAGAAGGAGGTGAACCATTTCAGCACCACGCCGTCTGCTCCGGTCCGTTGTTTTAGTGTGTTGAAAAGAAGTTTGTGGTCTACCATGTCGAAGGCCGCGGATAGGTCTAGGAGGATGAACAGGCAGCATCGACCAGCATGTGGATGTCATCTGCTATATTTAGTAAGGCTGTCTCTGTGCTGCAGCCCTTTCTGAAGCCTGATTGGTGAGAGTCCAAGAGATTATTTGTGTCGATGTGCTGGTTGAGTTGGAGAAGGACAAATGTCTCGAGGATTTTGGCCAGGAAGGGCAGGTTTGAGATTGGCCTGAAGTTGTTAAGGTCCTCGGGGTCCAAGCCTTGTTTTTATAGTAGAGGAGAGACTTGGCCAAGCTTTAGGCAGTCTGGCATGACCCCCTTTTTTAGCGAGCTGTTTATTATTGTTGTCCAGAGTGGTGAAATGATGTGACTGAGGTTTTTTGCCATGGAGGCCGGGATGGGGTCTGCGAAGTGGGAGGAGGGTTTAGAGTTCACAATAAGTTTGGAGATGTCCATTTTTTGAGAGTAGATTAAATGCTTTCCTGCAATTAAGGGAGGAGGGGGATCCTTGTTATTGGTTGCCCTCATTCGTCTCAGGGAGGGGGATTTCTACTTCGGAGTCAGGCGCTTGTGTGTGGCTATCGAGGGAGGACTCGATCCACGTGATTTTCTCATCAAAGAATTTGGCAAATTTATCGCGGAGTTCTTTAGAGCCCTGAGGGGTTTTAGCGGGAGGTTTCGAACTCTGGTTTTCTATGATGTTGAAAAGGTTTTTTGGACGGTTTATTGCATTGTCAAGGGTGACGCGGAAAAAGGCTGCTCTTTTATTGATGATGAGGTTTTTGTATGTTCTGCGCTTTGCTCTGAGTCGGTGGAGGTGAGTTGAGGAAGGGTTGGATCTCCAGAGTGTTTCTGCAGCTCTAAGTTTTCATCTTTCTGAGTTGCGGTCCTTGGTGAACCAGGATCTCAAAGGGGTGTCTCTAAGCTTTTTTAGTTTCAGAGGAGCTAATTGGTCTAGGACGGCTGTCATCATAGAGTTAAAGTGGGTTGTGAGTTCGACCGTTGAGAGGTCACCTGATTTAGGGAGGAGGCTAGAGATCATTGCTTTTTTCTAGCTTAGCTAAGGGAGCTTGGCTGAGGTTTCCGGACCACTGAAGGTTTTTTTTAATATGGATGGGGTATGAATCTTCCTGGTGTAGGTGGAACAGGATGATGCGGGGGTCTGACCAATCAACTGGGAGGATGTTGTTGATGGTTATCGACTTCTCTTGGGCTATGATGGCGTCAAGGGCTGAGCCTCTGTTGTGGGTTTGTTCTTTGCAGTGTTGGTTGAGGTTGTGCTCGAGTAAGAGTTCTTTTAAGGATTGGATTTGGGTGTTTTTATCATCATTCCAGTGGAGGTTGAAATCGCCTAGGATTATGTTGTTGGCATCTGAGAGTGAGCAGTGTGTTACCAAGTCTGATAGGTGGGTGAGGAAAGG
Source organism: Lissotriton vulgaris (assembly GCF_964263255.1). Lineage (NCBI taxonomy): Eukaryota > Metazoa > Chordata > Amphibia > Caudata > Salamandridae > Lissotriton > Lissotriton vulgaris. Next base: position 164,328,664 of record NC_141695.1, on the reverse strand, counting down.
GAGAGTGTTATCTGGGGGGTGGTACGGAAGGTTGCAGTTTGTTGACTTATTGTTTTTCAACCGAATAGAGGTGTTAATATTTTGAAAGGTGCTGTAAGTAGAGGTGACAGATTCCACCATTGTGATGGTATTGTTGTGGATAATGGCTAAGCCCCCGCCTATTTGGTCGATTTAGTCTTTTTTGTTCATTGAGAATCCAGGAGGAACTAGTATGTCGAGGATCGGGTAGGATGATTCATGACGGGAGACCCAAGGGAGACCCAAGCCCTCCAATCCCTGACAAGCATTGTATGGTTTTATCTCTTGGTCATGTGGCAAACGTCACAGCAACGGCTAAGTTTGGGTTAGAGCAACAACTAGAATGCTAACTTAGCTCATAAAATTTGGAGTGGGCGCCAGTACACTCTTCCATGCCACGTAGAGGTTGGTGGAGTTTTTTCCGAACTCTGTGCTCCAAGCTCCATAAAGTTTACTGCCCACCCCTATTTCTTTTTTTTTATTGATATTTGAGTTGCAAGTTTATACAGATTATAACATAATTCTCTCTTAGGAAGATATTTAAATACATATTATACAAAGTATCCAATAAAAAAATACAGAATAAAGAATAAAGAATAGATAAATGCCCAATAGGCAAAGTTCATTATGTCATTACTTCATCAGTCCATTTCTGAATTGGTGACCAAATTTTTAAACCAAGTAGTTTCCTTCTTTTCCCCTTAGTAGCATATATTGCTGATTCGAGTTTATATCTAGCTAGGAGACGTCCCCTCCATGTGGAAAATGATGGTGGTTCTGGGCTGATCCAATCCTGTGATATGCATGCACGTAATTCAGCCATCATAATAAATAATAAGTTGATTTTTTCTATGTCTTTTGAATCTTTGGAAACACCAAATAATATTAGTTCAGGTGATATAACAATAGTTTTACAAAGAATGTATTCAATAAATTTATGAATATCACAAATTAATCCATCAAGCTTTACACACAAATAAAACATGTGTAGTGTATCGGCCCCTCTTAAATTACAACGATTGCATTTGATTCCAGTAATAGACCCCCATTTCAAAACTTTTGCCGGTGTATAATAAAGGTCACACAAAATCATGTAATGTTGAGTACGATTACGCCCAGAAAATAAAATAGAGGTGGCCATTCTGATTGACTCTTTTAAAAATACATCCTTTGTACCTAATTTCTCTTCCCATTTATCACTCAAATTGTTAAAGTCATCCGGAAGATAAGTCATTAAAGTGTTATAGTAATACCCAATTCTTCTTTTATTATTTAAACTATCTATAAGTAAATTTGGCATTAAATCATGTCTTGCTATGTTGGAGGGTGAATGTAAAAAGCTATGAATCTGTAAATATTTGAAGTAATCATGAGAAGGAATTTTAAAGTTACTTTGAAGTTCACCAAAAGAAAGTAATGTTTCAGAATTATTTGTATACAAATCAGAGAGAAAAAAAATCCCCTTAGTGTTCCATTTTTTCATCACCTGGTCTCTAAATATAGATGGGAAACAATGAATTGAATTTAGTGGCGTGTATCTAGTGACTTTTCTAATTCCAACCACTTTTTTGATAATTCGCCAAGCTTTGTATGCTGCGGCTAATATCTTAAATTTTGTTTTTTTATAATAGCTTGGCTCTATTATTTTGCTTCGGTGCCTAATACAATTTCATAGATATTTGGATATTGTGCCCAAGGAGTGGGGATTTTATTACCTACAATTAAGGGAAACATGTATTGAAGTACGGCTGCTAAATAGTAGAATAAAAAGTGTGGTGCGGCCCAACCCCCTCTATCTTTCGGTATAATCAACTTCTTATATGCTCTTCTAATACCTTTATAGCCCCATAAGAATCTTATTGCGCTTCTTTCAATTTCTTGAAAAAACTTAAAGGAAATTCCAAAGGAATTGTTCTAAATAAGTAAAGAAATTTCCGCAATATAATCATCTTTAAGACATTGTTTCTACCATGGAGAGATAAATGTAAGTGGTTTATTCTTTCCAAAGTTGAATTAACCTTTTTGAGGATCGGGGTGTAATTGATGCTAGGTATCTTTGAGATAGGTGTAGTTAATCTGATACCTAGATAAACTGCCTCAGTGACTATGTTTGTAATTGGAGGTGGGTTTAATCCTATAAACAAAATTTGCGTTTTAGACAAATTTAGTTTATACCCAGAAAAGGATCCGAATATACCCGCTAGTTCTTCAATCCTCAAAAAAGATCTTTCAATATCTTTAGTGACCACTACCAGATCATCTGCATAAGCAAGGGCTCTGTATGTCGTACCTCCTAGCTGTAGTGGAACTATATTTTCATCCCTATTTAGCTGATTGAGAAAAATATCTATGTATATGGCAAAAAGAAGAGGAGAAGATGGGCATCCCTGGCGTGTTCCTCTTTGAATAGGAAATGATGCAGATTTATTAGAACCTATTTTTATTGCTGAGACTGGATTTTTATATAATGCTTTGAATGCATTTATTATTCCTGGACCGAAACCTTTCATGGATAACAAGTCCCAAAGATAGGGCCACGCTACTCAGTCAAATGCTTTTTCAGCATCTAGCAGAGTAATCCCTATAGGTATATTAGAGGCTTCTGACCAGTCTATCATAGCTATAATTCTACGTATATGGTCAGCCGTATCTCTACTAGGAATGAAACCATGTTGCCAACGAGAAACAATTGTTGGTATAATCCTTGATAGTCTTGTGGCAAGTATTTTTGAATATATTTTACTGTCGGCATTGATTAAAGATATTGGCCTATAAGAGGCTGGGTTAAGTGGATCTTTATCTTTTTTTAAGAACGTCATAATTACTGATTTAGCCCAAGATTCTGGTGGTATACCTTTTTGTGCCTCTAAGAATATAGCCAGCATATCATTTTTTATGTGTTTTCTAAAGGACCTGTAGAATTCTAGCGGAATAAGGTCCAGACCAGTTGCTTTACCTATTGCTAGTGAATTTAGTGCGTTTTCAATTTCTTCCCATGTAATCACGGCATCTAACGCTAGTTTTTGGTCATGAGAAAGAGATGGCAGAAGATTTCCCATAGCAAAATTCAAGCATATATCAGATGAGTAATGGTCATCCTCTTGTGTATAGAGTTTGAGATAAAACTTACGAAAAACTTCCAGAATTTCCTCTTGTTTATTATACACTTGCCCTGTTTCATCTTGAAATATATTGATGGTATTATATACTTCTTTTTGTCTAATTCTTTTTGCTAAGATTTTCCCTGTATTTTCCCCTATCTCATATATCTGGGTTTTATATCTTGCCATCAGTTTTGCTGATTTTTCTGCAAAGAATTCATAACAAATGGATTTGCTAATTGCTAACCTTGATTCTATATCCAAGATTGGTTGTTGACGTATTATTGCTGTAATTAATTCCTTCTCCCAGAATAATACTTTCTCAAATGCCTTCTCATTCTTTTCACGCATAATTTTCTGTTTTTTAATAGTATATGAGAGAGTCTCTCCCCTTATCCCTGATTTAAACGTATCCCAGACAATCTGAATTGATGCGGTACCTCTATTAATATCAAAGAATTCTTTCATCCACAAAGCCAGTGTATTTAGATAGTCAGGATCAAGTAATAGTTTGCGATCAAAAGTCCAGGGCCTCGGTTGAATAATTGTTTCATCAGTTTTAATTTCAATCAGTATTGGATTATGGTCAGATATTATGCATGGAAATAACTCAAAGTTTGTATCGTAAATAAATAATTTTTTAAGAAGAAAGTAATCCAAACGTACACATTTTTTATGTGGATGGGAGAAGAATGTAAACACGGGAAATAAAGGTTTTTTTTCATAAACTACATCGACTAAGCCATGATCTAGAGCCAATGACCGTAAAGACAGAAATTACTTTTTTTTAACTCCCTGATAGCAAGATATATCAGACATATCTTTATTTGAATCTAGATGAATATTGAAGTCACCACAGAGTATTAGTGATGAAGACCAATTAGAAAGTTCAAGATTTAAGATATCTAGAATAGCTGGATCATCAACATTTGGAGCATATACAGCACAAATAGTCCATAATACTCTATTAATTTTAAACTCTGCTATTGCCCATCTGCCATATTTATCAGCTTTATGTCGAGTTAGTATACCTATACCTTTCCTGAATAGAATAGCAACGCCTTTTGTTGTAGAACCTTGAGATGTACATACCGCTAACTGCATACCTAGATCTTTATATAAATGTCTATCCTTCCAAGTTATATGTGATTCCTGAATACATAATATGTCACTTTTCATAGACTGTAAAATTTGTGCCGCTATTCCCCTCTTCTTTTTATTATTTAAACCACATATATTCCAAGAACACACTCGTAACTTTCTCATTTATAACAATATTTATAACAGTGTTTGCTTAGCATATAAGGCACCACCTTAATCAAAGAATATGAATGTATGACCATATAAGATTTCAAATTTTTCTCTCTGACAGGCCACTTATCAAAACATAGCAGAATAGCTACACATAGCAAAATAATAATAGACAATCTGTTTTTACTTGCAACTTCGTTTTTTTCCCTCACCCTCCCCACACCCCCCTCTAGGCTCCCCCTGAGCCGCCCCCACCCCCCCACCCCTCAATGCTGTCAGGGCAAAGGGACATAGTGTCCCTCGTATTGATGATGTGATGAGCGCTAGGTGATTCTCATCGTGTGGCTCGACTCATGATTATTATACTCTCTTCATAATCATTAAAGCCACAGTTCAATCAATTATATCTGGTAATTTCAAAGCAAATGTTATCCTTCATTTGCTATAATCACTTGTTATATCACTTACTAACTTTTTTAGCATGCCTGCTTTCCCCCTTATTATCATATTATCATATTACATCGATTTTCTACTACACTCCTAACCGAGTGAAAGGGAAGAAAGCAGATTAAATAGTTTTCAAATTTTCAACTTTGTTCGTAATTCATGATTCATTGCTCATAAATCATGTTTTTTTATAAATCATAAGCCTCTCAGAGAGACATCAGAAATTCTTTGGCTGCTACCTCGGAGGTAAAAAAAATAGACCGTTCTTTATGTATAACTTTAAGTTTAGCCGGGTTTAAAAGAAATGCTTGGGCTCCTTTTGCCTGAAATGATGTAATTAGTTGTCTTAGTTGCCATCTTAATTGCACCGTGGTATGACAATAGTCCGGTCGTACAAAGAACTCAATATCTCGAACCTTGCGCTTCTTATTAGGTCTTGCTAAGTCGTAAAGAGCTTCTCTTGCAAGAAAATTGTTCAATGAGATCAGGATAGCTCGTGGTTTAGAGGCTGAGGCTGTATCTTGTCTTGCTTGGAACGGAAATCTGTGCGCCCTTTGAATTTCGGTCTCCCACTTCCATTGACTTAACTCAGGGAAAGCAGAAGAGAAAAGATCTATCATAAATTGGCGTGGGTTTGCATTCTCTTTCCCTTCCGGTATACCCAGGACTCGGAGATTATTGCGGCGAGATCTATTTTCCAAATCCACGAGTTTCCAATTAATCTCCTCTTTCAGACCCTCCTTTGATTTCAGTTGTGTGCTCTGTTATGCCATAGAATCTTCCATTTGTGAGATTCTACTCTCCGTCTCCGTAACTCTTATAACTGTATCATTAGAAATTTTCATTACTTTCCTCAGATTATTTTGTAGCTTTTTTACAGCTCCCTGGGTTCGAAGATTTTCAGTTTTAGTTTCCTCTCTGTGGTGCAGCATTACACGATATAATACTTCCAGTGTTATTTCAGGTGAATCATCAGATGAGTTGTGAGACCCAGAAATTAGAAGCGTTTGAGGTGAGTTAGACCTATTTGGTCTTTGCGATATGGAGTTAGCATCAAAGTTCTCCGCTTCTTCCTCTCTCCCCCATTCAGGTCTGTTCGGGGACTCCTCTGGGTCTGAGTCTAAGTCCTCAGAGATGCTAAGCTCTTCTTGGCCTAAATCCTCCTGCAATGACCCAGTGTTTTGTACCATCTCATCTGTACTATCAGAATCCAATGCTTGAGATAGATCAGTCATAGAATAAAAGTTGCCTGCTGAATCCAGGGACTCTGTATCATCACCTCGAGTCTCAACAGCGGTCGATGCCTTTTGTATTAAATCACAATTTTTACCACCGCTAGACGCCCCCCCCTTGGCGGACCCTTCAATAGTGTCTAATTGTTTGTCTAAGGTCTTCTGATTTATGTCAGGGTTAACAGATTTTTTCCTGAACATAACAGGGATTTTCGGTATTGCTCCTGACCTACAACTCCCAGAATCCATCACATTTTCAGCAGCACTTGGTATAGATACGTTAAAGTTACTTAGCTGTGGCACAGCTTGATGTACCCCCTCAGCCACAGTTAGGACAGTTGATATAATTTCAATATTTGAACCTGGAGGGGGATTTGTACTCACATTGCTAGAAGACTGGGTATTAGCGTCTCTCACAGCCACCGACTGGGTTGTATCCTGGTTTGCTGCAGTGTCAGCTCTTGTTTTTGGCTTCTGCTGCCGTGAAATTCCTGTCGGGTTCTTTGGCGCCATTGTAACCGGGGAGGCCGGGGAAGCTGTTACAATGTTTCCGTATCGTCCGCGTTGCTCCTTTAATGTTTGGTGTCGGCGTACTACAGAAGATTTCGTCTCATCTCCTGCTCCTGCTCCAGCTCCTAGCGTGTTTATGGCAGGCGGTGAAGAAAAAGAAGTCGGGCGTGACCACGTCGAGCGAAGGGTTCGTGTGTAACTCCTCCACAAGTCAAAGCGCATAGCCGGGTTCGGTATATGCTTCAGCTTCACCGTTGCCGTCACCGTCACCGTCTCTCGTAACTTTTTTCCAGCACTTCTCCAGGCAATCAAAAACGCTCTTTTCCCGGCACTGACTCGAAGCACGGTTACCTCGGACCTGGAAAGACCGGAGACTGTATTCCTTCCGTTATTGACCTAGCACCGGCTTAATTAGTAAAGAAAATCGGCATGTCAGAGCGAGCCGCACGAGAGCTTGAACTAGCGTCTCCTCACTCGGACTTGCAGTCCGCCATCTTGCCCCCGGAATATTTCTGACACAAAAAGGCATTTTGCACTAAAAAGTGCAAAACTCAAGCACCACAAACAACAGCTGTGTGCGTTCTGTTGTTCTCATATGTTTCTGGTAATTTTTTTATGCTGAATGACGTGTTTGTGGTAAATGTTTACCACGAAAGCTGCAAAAGTATGTGAATTGGCATGACCAGCACCTTGCGCCCCCAATGGGTGGGAGGTCGCGCTTTACAAACCGTTGATTGATTGATGATGTAATTTCGAGAACTTCATGTAACAAGTGTAAAGCTAAATTCCCAAAATTACACCAGCTATACCAGCGTAATTTGCATTTCTCCCAGGCCTAGTTACTAATACTTTACAAAAGTACAAACAAATAGTTGTACAGAGAGAGTTGGCTTCGGGCCAACCCACGTAGGCCACTTACTGGCATTGGTTAAGGTGCTCATGTAGTATTACTTTTTCACTGCAGAAGCCAGAATCAGTGCATGTTTATAATTTATTTACTTTATTGTCATGATGACATTTTGAGTTGCCAGTTTTTGGCTGTTTCGATTTGAAAGGACGCCCTCTTTACATTTATGGCAGGCTGAGGCAATTCCTTCACCTTTCATGTACATTTGTTTTACTTTGCTGTCATAACACATTGTTGGATTTACACCCCTTTTGTTCACAAAGTAAAGACATGCACACACAAGGTTTCTTACAGCTGCACCGAAAATAAAAGTCCATTGTCAAAAGTATCTGCTGTGCAATATTTTGCTGACTCTGCCTTCCATATTCAGCAGTAACAATGCAAACTTAATCTTCTGATTCATTTGCATAACACTCCTCTGTGAATGTACATCTTAACTTACTGTGGTGTAGAAAGAAGTGCAAACACACGCCTCAGAAGTGGAGCAACTCCAAGGTTTATTTGCGTAGTCAAGAGATGTCTAATAACAGGGCCATGAAGAGCAGACAGGAGCCTCTGGAAACGCTGTCGTCCAAGCCGAAAGTTCAAATAGAAAGCCAGGTGGACAACAGCAGCAACCAGGGCAACAGACTGCACAATCAAAAAAAAACATGTATACTGACATGAGCACATAAACAGCACGTGCGTATGAACAACAGAAACCCAAATACAACACTTACCTAATGCAGTTGGTTCAATAAAGGGGCCCTTTTCTGGCTTCCAAATAGTTGTGTCTAATAGTTGTTATGGCATTTTCTTTCTATGATAGTTGGGAGCAACACACACAAAGTTGTCTAACTATTACTAGACTCTTCCCCTAACAACAGAGCCAGACCTATTAGCTTTACAGAAATACAGAAGATCAATTCTTCGAAAAGTACAACAATTAATTTCTCGAAAAAAGACTGGAGTAGCTTGCAGGGATTGCTAGACGACCCCACCTTGACCTTCCAGAGAGCTGATTAAGGAGGCGCTCTCATTGTAATGGACACGGAGTTTTATGAATCCAGTGTTTATAATCATTTACAAGATGAAGGCACCTACATGCCATTAGAATGTGATCCCAGGCATGCCTTTCAAATTATCTTGTGAAAAATGTTGAATCATGCATCACAATTGGAATGGATAAATGACAAAACATATAAGTACCTTGACACTAAATATCCGCGAAGACCTTAACATATATGCTCCCCAAAGTACATAAAGATGCGTGTAAGCCACCTTTTAGACCCATAGTTTCCGCTTGTGGCTCAATTTCAGACCCAATCGGTAAATTTGTAGACTGGTACTTACAGCCTCTAGTACAAAAGTGGGATACTTACATCAAGGACACCACAGCATTTTTGAATATTTTAGAAAATTTGTGGCGATGCACAGTGGATGTCACTTCTCTTTACACCTCTATCCCCCACAATGAAGGCTTGAAAGCCCTAGAATGGTGTCTGCTGAGGAATAAAGTTGAGGAAGTGAATAAAGTTTTTTTGATAGAGCTCATGCATTTTGTAATGTACCATAGTTACTTCCAATGGCAAGAAAAATTCTGTGGTCAATTTATTTATTTATTTATTTATCTATGAGACTTATAAAGCGTGAACAAATGCCCAAGGGTGTCTCGGCGCTGGGCAATGTAATTGTACATCCATGGGAATTGCCGGGACACCTTCCTATGCAAATATTTTCATGTCAAATTTGAGTTTCAACACATCCTACAGAACCCTGAGTGGACCAGGAATCTAGTAATATTCAAAATATAGATAGATGATATATTCATCATTTGGAAAGGGGACAGAAACACCCTGAAAAAAAACCCTGAAGCATTGAATTCATACCATGAACGGATTACATTTACATACACAATGACAGACATCAAATAGCATTTTTGGAAGTTTTGGATATGCTTGAGAATAACATCATGAAAACCAAAGTGCACACCAAAAAAACAGACAGGAACTCAGGCTTACATTTTCAAAGCTTTTATCAAGAAGCTCTAAAAAGACACTTACCTCTTTCTCAATTTATCATGTTGAAGCGCATAACCTTAGATCCAACCGAACTGACAGAGTCCATCAATAATCAGGCATCTAATTATATCAAACAAGACTATCCAAAAGACATCATTGCTGAATCTATCACCAGGGTCAACCAATTGAATAGAGAAACTTTATTAACACCTAAACTATCTAACAACAAAACACCAACTGTCTGTGTTCTCAAATATTCAACGCAAGGCAACAGAATCAAGAATATAATCAAGAAACAGTGGGCATTGATCAAATTGGAGCCAGATTTACAGGGTCTATTTGATGATAAAGTCACATTTGCATTTCAAAGGTCAAAGAATTTGAAAGAATTATTGAACAACAAGAAAATAAAGAAAAAAGCATTTAAAGGATTGAACAGATGTGAGAATTGCATACATTGTAACAATGTAATGGTAGGAAACGAATTTACTCATCCAATGAAATGCAACAAAATTGCATTATATCATTCAAGCACCTGCAACACGAAAAATATAATACACGCGATGAAATGCCCATGTGGCAAAATATATGTTGGTCAGACAGAAATAAAAATAAAAATCAGAATGACTGAGCATGAAAGTAATATAAGAACGAAGAACATGAAGTCCACGATTGCAGCACATTGGTATGAGGCCACTCATCAAATAACCCAAGTCAGATTTACAATACTGGAAGCAATTCAACAACGTTGTGACTTGGATCCACATAAACAATGTTTGCGAGCAGAATTCTTCTGGATCAAGAAATTGAACTCCCTACAACCGTTCGGAATGAATGACCGAGTGGAACTTGCTTGTTTCTTATAAAATGCATCAGCTTTATTGAATTCTGCACACTTGAAATTTAACCAACCTTTAATATTGATCTTTGTGATGTATATTGCATGCATGAGTTTTTGCAATGTGATTATTTTCCTCAAATCGTTTGTATATAGCTCTCACAGCATTTAGACATTATAGGCACAAAACTTAGAGTTATGAATTTACTCTCCGATACTTTTTGACATTGAGTCCATACAGCACCAACAGTATTATTCCTTAACGCGTGTATGATATTTATTGAACGTTGAGCTTTTATCCACATATAAGTGCATTTACACTGTATCATTGTAATACCTGAACAGATATTCGCTACTGATTGGTCACATAAATCACATAAAGAGGCACTAAGCCAAAGCCGATCACTCACATCACATGATCAGGGAGGTTTAAATATCTATACTGCCATTGGATGATGCTTTTCCCAGAATTCCGAACCAGGAACTGCAGAATCACGCTATCGGCGTTATTCAGAAATGTAAGTCAAATTGGGTATGAATTGCCACAATTTTCGCCGTTTATTTTAAACTTTTTTTTAGATAATCCTCATTTAATAGCGCTGACTTAAATCCATTCCGATGTAAGTCGGGGTTAGGATAATCTTATATCGAGCTTCCTGACGTATCCATGTCGCGGTTAGCAAGAGTCTTGGGCACCTATTAGAGTATGTACATAACTAACATATCAACGTGACCTTGCACTCTTCGTATTATTAACGAGGCTAGCATCGAGGTTATTGTTCGTTTCACGTAGCGATATATCACATGCAGCGATATATCACACGCAAGCACAAAGCACGCAACATTCTACTCATGTCACGAACGTAGAACTTACTGTCCCCAAATAATGTCTGAGGTTTATTTAAACATGCCAACAGCACTAGATCGAGCTAGCTAGCTTTGCCATTCTTTTTTAATACATCACTCACTTATAGGGTAATTGGTAACTGATACACATCGTGATTTACGTTCATTTTTGAAATAGTCATGTATCCCTTAATGTCTTATCAGTATGTTGTTATTGTTTGTAAAAGCTTAACCACCATAGACTGATCTGGTCTTCTGTAGCTCCCCTTTAGACCCCTTAAGAAGGGTCTTTGTGTGACCCGAAATGCATTGGGTATTATGAAATAGCACTTCACTGCAATGGAAAGTTATGGAAAACTTTAAATGATGTTAAACATGAATCAATGGATTAATTGAGAATGGAATAAATATTTGAAATTTCAAAAGATTTTTGCGAATTTCTTCAGTCGATCAAAGAAGTATGTGGTGAAGAAACGTTTTGTTTCAAGTAAAAAGTGCGCACACCCTAGGGCCAGAGTCTATCAGTCCCACATCCTTTGGATTTAGCAGGGCACTGCCAAACACAGTGCGACGCATGGTGCAGCACACCCCGAACTGAATATACTAATCAGTCAAATATATTTTGTCTAACTCAAATTATTTCCTGGAGTGCACTGAGATATTATACTATAAGCTAAGAAAAGTAAAGCATATTGGCTTTTTTTAATATTATGTAAATTATATTGACGTTTTCAATTCCTTCTCTGGTACATGGAGAAGGCACATCCCGACAGAATACAATTATGTCACTGTAGTACTTAATGACATCACAATAGTCTGTGATACCAGAGTAGGGCTCAACGATGTCTTCATAGCAAAACATGATATCCTGGAGGGACTCTTGATATCAGGTTGTTAATAGACTTCTTCATGTTACACACCAGACATTTCTTTGTGCTTTAATAAAATATTTTACTTATACCCCTGCTACTGATGCTCAATATACCGACCTCTGAAAATGTTTTTGCTTTGCAGGGTTTCAAACTTGTGACTTTCATTTAACCCCATATTTATGCAGAAAGTGTAAAAGTGTTTTTGTCATAGAAATGTTATGTAACAGCTGGTCCCAAATATTAATACAGTTTCAAAATGAAAGTACTTAAAAGGAACTAGTTCGTTATAAGGACAACAAATGCAAAACAGAATAGGTTACACACATAAGAAAATTAGATGCAGACATCAGTACTTGCAAATAAAACACAAGCAATCATTTCAAAGCATCAGAAAATGCAAGTTGGTGAAAAAGTGTTTCCCGTGCAGGTCATTAGGATCTTTACAAAGGTCACCCCAGCTAGGCAGAAATTGATGGTTAGTCCCAATAAAACATTTACCTTGGGACTTAAAAACCTTTTTGGAAGTTGAGGGGCAGACAAACAGACAAGTGTGCCACAAGATCATGTGTCTTAAGTGAACAGTCCTGCTCTTGAGGACTGGCTCAGGGTTCAATTCGCTCTGTCAGGTCTCCGTCAAACATTTAATTTTAACTGACCCACTGGAATTCTTCAGTGAAATCAACATTGTTCTATGTCTAAGGGTGTTGGTATCTGGTTACTCATTATTCACTGTGGAACCCAGCCTTAGGTGGCATGCTCTACAGAAGCCCATCAGAAGACATGTACAGCTAGAAATTGTCTATTAGAGTTCTTCCAAACAGGCAACACCTCGTGTACCCCTAGACCGTCCACATGAGTAAGGGGCAAGATGGATCTTCTGGCAGAACATTTACCATCTGTGTCATTTTGGTCAGCAGGAGCAGGCACCCCCAAAGCCTGTACCAAAGTCTAGAAACAGTAGTGCAAGATAGCTCTGGAGACACGTCTCCCCAATACTTCATTTGATTTTAATCTATAGAGCATTACATATGCCTAAAGGCGTCTTGGCGCTTCACATCTGCATCCTCAAGATCAAGCAGGTTAGAATTTAAACAGGAAGGATGAAATACAAGATTTTAAGCTATTTTCGAAAATTCTGCAAATTGGGTTGGCATCTCAACTGCTCCCCATAGAGTCCAAAGTTTTGAAGTATGATAAACAAAATCTCTGCTGCCCCAAGATGTCCTGTAGATCCTTGGTACTGCTACTTTATTTGAAGCTGAAGAGAGCAGGTCCCTCCAAGGGCTATACCAAAATAATGTTTTTCTTCAAATATGCGGGTCCTGTCAAGTAAAAGTCTGACAAAGCAAACACTATCTGATAAGAGACACAAGCTTTATCTGATCTTGCTTCGGCCAAGAGAGCATCATTACAATCTGGAAGCAAGAAAATATGTGCTTCTGTCTACTTATGATTATGGCTTTTGTTCTGAGACTTTCCCAATAAATATTATTTGACATATTGTGATATGTTTCGCTATCTTTAAAACCCTTGTGCTATGTAATTATTACACTCATTCCAAGTCAATAAGGTACTCTTTTCAATGTTGTAATTATATTGTAATTGTGGCCCATGTTTTAGATAAATTCTTATACTTAAATGTGCTTTCTTATTTGCACCCTAAACTGTCTTGTGATTTATGTTATTGAAGATGCACTTTTATTACCAAGGAAAACAATAAAAAGAAATAACTGCATAAAGAAAGAAAATAACATTTCCAAAGATATGGCAAGCAAGGCATATTAGTACCTGCAAAAGGGAATCCTAGAATGAAAATCATAACCTGATCTCTTAGAAGCTCCTTGTACTAACATGAGGCACGTGTAGGGCACAGCCCCTCAGCAGCCAGGCTATCCTGAGGACTGTTCATGTGGCTAAGACAGAGAAAAGAAGAGAAACTGCAACATTATATTAATGTGTACAGACATCAGAGCCTTATGGAGGCCTAGGGTCACCAAGGTTATAAAAAAGAGCACTAGACAATCACTTATCACGGCTGGAACTAAAATCAAGAACTGTGGTTCCCACTGGTTCCTTGAACTGATATTCATATATTAATAACGGCATATGGTACTCTACATACAATATACAGTGCTAATAACTAAAGAAAACATATTCTATCTTTTTTAAATTAGTGATAATTGCACTCACAAGTATGTTCCTCAAGACACATGTATGCCCCATATGATGGCAACAGCAAGGGGGGGAAGAGGGGGGGGCTACACTAGAGTATATTAAATTTGACATCAATAATTCTTTATACTTTTACTAAAAAGGGTTTGTCCTGTTTTCTTTTATCCATGCTGAAAGCATAGACTCCAAGACATCAGGGTGCGGTACTTAAAAGGATAGTCACTGCCTCCTCCCTTTAGAAGTCACTTTGGAGTGCACATGAGTAAGACAAAATCTATGCCTCTTTGTTCAGTGTTCATATGGCCTGAATAGAGTATTGACCTTTTAATCATAGCCAAATGTCAATCCGATTACTGGACGTGGTAAAAGCAAACCTTTGATAGGTGGATTTGTCATTTGGTTACTGGTTGCAGTCTTAGATATAATTGGTTTCGGGGAGTGTTTATAATATTGCCCATTTCTGGCTAAATTTTTAAAAAAGATGACTTGTAGCGTGATTGAAGTAATTAACTTTACCCTGGGTTTTTGCACATCCAATATCAGAATTTCCCATTCTTTTATTAATTATGATTTGCTCTCAGCCAAGCAGCTCTGTTTGGCATTTGTAGACCAACTCCTGACTAACACTAGAACAGACCACCCATGACAGCCCCTATGGATTAACCACTGAGTGGTGTACCACCACAAGGAATGAAAACTGAGGAAGAAGTTCAGACAACGGCACCACAGAAGCACACAGCGTTCATCATCAATGACTGATGTCACAGACCTGCTTCAGCATTGTGAAAGAGTGGCAAGGAAGCTACACCTTACTTGCACGAGAGAGACCCATCAAACCAGACACATAAGTGAGATCTAATTGAAGCTCTTTCTTGTTTTCATGTTGGAGTAACGAGTTTCAGAACTGAGCTGGCGATGGGCTAAACACAAGGGCATCCTACCCGATTTGAATTATCTATGCCTCCTGACAATCAGTGGAGGACTGACAATGGCCATTGCAGTAAGAAAACACTGACAGTGTAAGGGGGCTGTGACAGCATTCGATTAGGGCGAAATGTATGATTTTTGTTTTGAGGTGAATCCTGAACCCACTGATTCGCCAGACCCTAACTGTGATAATCAGGTTATGATAAAACTTAGGAAGTTTGTGGTCCCCCAAGCAGAGGAGCTAATTAACATCGTATCGGACATTCACTCTGGCTCTCCCTTAGATGCGATCCCAGCGAGGATTCTTCGCAGTCATCTTCCCCTGGTAGCGGAGCCCATAGGTAACATGGCTTCTCTTTCTTTCCATGAATGTCTAGTTCCGGACATCTGGAAACTGGCCCAAGTTGTCCCAATAAAAAAGAAAGCCCATATAAGCATAACTCAATTAGACAACCTTAGACCAATCTCCCTTCTTCCCTACTGTGCGAAGGTAGTAGAGAAATTGGTTAACCGACAACTGGTGAGCTTTGTGGAGGAAAATAAGCTCCTCCACTCGTCTCAGTCGGGATTCAGAGCCAAACACTCGACTGAGACCGCTCTCCACCTATCGACAGAACTGCTGCGGTGTAGGGCGGATGAGGGTCACACGGCCGCATTGGTCCTGTTGGACTTAAGTGCGGCGTTTGACACCGTATCGCACTCAGTATTACTGGACCGTCTGAGTATGAAGGGAATAACCGGGCCTGCCCATGAGTGGTTGGCTTCCTTCCTTAAGAACAGGAGTTTTCAAGTGCATTGTCCACCATGTAAATCCAGTATAAGATGTCTTAGACAAGGGGTTCCACAGGGCTCAATTTTGAGCCCCACGTTATTCAATCTGTACATGGAACCCCTTGCCAAACTGGTGGAGTCATACGGTGTTGACATAGTCTCCTATGCAGACGATACACAACTGGTGATCAATTTGTCCCGTGATCCAGTTGTGGATGCTGAGAATTTCTCGGCCTGCTTGGTGGCACTTGATGGGTGGATGAAGCATAACTATCTCCGCCTCAATGGTAATAAGACGGAAGTTCTTATCGTTGGTCCCTGTCCCTCCATCTGGACATCTGCCTGGTGGCCCATAGAACTGGGATCTGTCCCTGCCCCGGTGGACACAGTTAAAAACCTTGGCATTCTTCTTGACTCCAATCTAGCCTACACTAATCATGTTGGTGATGTGGCCGGTAAATGCTATGGCATTTTGAAGGTCCTGAGGAAAATCCTGGACCTACTGCCCCCCAGAACCAGGAAAACAATGGTACATGCCTTGGTCACCTCCCATTTAGACTATGGGAACTCCCTACTCTGTGGACTCAGCAAAAAAGGCCTAGCACAGCTGCAACGCGTCCAGAACGCAGCTGCCAGGCTTGTCCTGAACCTCCCCAGGAGGGCATCTGGGAAACATGCATTACGTTTCCTACATTGGCTCCCAATAAAGGAACAAATTAAATTTAAAACAATGTGCATTACCCATCGTATAGCTCACAAAAAAGCTCCTCCATATCTCCAGGATTTGCTCCCAATCTATCGTCATTCACGCCATCTTAGGTCAATGGGCAGCATGCTATTAGTGGTTCCGCGGATCCACAGAGCAAGGATGGGAGGACGGTACTTTAGACACCTTGCCAGTAAAGACTGGAATGACCTACCCATCGAATTGAGGATGGAACCATCTGAAACAAGGTTCAGACAGAGGCTGAAAACCCATCTCTTCCCCCAAACATAATCAATACTGTTTCCCCTACTCCTGAGTTCATCCTCTGTGAGCTAAGCTGAAGAGATGTTTAGTGGGATTGTCAGCGCGGGGACGCACTGTTCCTTGTGTAACCAGGCGCTTAACAAATGCCATTAAATTAAATTAAATTTAATTGCTTTTCAACATATGCATCATTTTATTGAAAATGCATTTATATTCAAAATACATTTTGCTGGTATATCAATAGCTTTTCTCTGCGAGGGCAAACCACCTGCAGAAAAGTCATGTGAGATACAGAAAGGAAACCGCTTTGAGGAAAAAATATCTCTCTGCAAAATATTTCCCAAAGGAATCAGCCTCTCATGTGCAAAAAGCGTGAATACTTTTGTGTTAGGCAAAATGCCAATAATTTGCAAAGTTCAATACTTGGAAGTTACTCAAGGTTAAACTGCTGTAACAAAAATCTTGCAAAGACCAACATGTCAGAACAAATGGCAATATATTCTAGGTGAAACTTTAGAGTGAGATGAGCTCGAACGACAGCATTCAGTCATTTAAGAAAACAAATAAGGCATTTTTAATAACTTATAATATAGACAGACATTTTCTACATGAATCCCTGGTAAATGAAGAGCACGCAGCATCATGAAAGGTGAAAGTGACATAACAATAGGATTAAATGAGATCACAGTTTTGTTTAGTGATCACTTTCAGACTGAATTACCCTACAAAAAGAACTTAATAGCAGGATAGGTTGCAAAGATGTCTCAAGAGGACGCTGTTATGCAACAATATACCGCAATTATTTGAGAATGTGGCTCAGTGAGATGGCTATGGGCCTAAATGCTATGACAATAGGGCTAAAACATATGCACAAATGGATATCAGCATTGTAAGACTGGAGATCGCTTATATCGCCCCAGCGTCATAATAGACATCACACAATGACTCGATAATGTCAAATATTGACTCCTTAAGTTGACAGAGGCAAAACTGCAGTGCAGTAGGGTTACTTTATATAGCATTGGAGCTCAATGTTATCACAATGTAAGTCAGAGATATCGCACAAAAACTGAGGTTCTCATTTCGAAGCTGCTTGCGCTGACGCTGTGTCACACTGTGCCATCTACAAACTGACGCATTGGGTCCTGCGGCAGGTATAATGTATGCATTGTAAGGATTCCATCGCAAAAAAAGCCACGTAGTACTGGCGCACTTAAATTGACAACATTTTGCTACATTGCTCTATGACTTCACCACGTCAAGATCCTTACGCCTGCGCAGACCAGGCATAAGGAATGACGCAGGACTTTAACAATGGTACTCGCCTATGTGTTCTGGCGCATTGCTGGAGTTGCGTCACTTTTATGTCCAACTCCAGCAATGTGTCACTTTTGCACAAACAAATGTGTCAGAATTTCTGACGTATCTGTTAATCCTTGTACATGGAGCCCTGTATTGTAAATACAGCGCATCTATAGTGTCACAAGGGCATTTGACGCAGGCGGAAGGGAACTGACGCATTGATGCTGATGCATCAATTTCTGGTAAATGAGGCCCCTAATGCCTTCGGCCGCACCTCTGTAGTTAATGTGGACATCACACTTCATAGGGGAACTTGTTTGGCACCCTTACAATGTTGTGCCCTTGGCTAATTTGCACCAAACTCAAACTAGCTGCAGGCCACAATTGGTGCAGGTCTGTTAAAAAGTTCAAATGTCATAGGGGGTATGAAAAACGGAAGCTTCTAACCGCCTGATTCATCAACGGGCCGTTTTGCGAGCCCCTAATAGCGAATCATAGCGATTCGCTATTAACGACTCGCAAAACGGCATGCGATTCCTACTGATTCCTAATTTGCGATTAGCAAATTGCTAATCGCAAATAAGGAATAACTCGCCATTCATTCCTATGGGCCAAAAGGCCCATAGGAATGAATGGGGAGTATTCCTTGTTTGCGATTAGCAATTAGCTAATCGCAAATAAGATTGCGATTTGAAGGGTGCCAGGGGTGTCCACAGGACACCCTGTAGCACCCCTCAAATGAAATGTGACACAGGTGTTGCACACACACATGTCCAAAGGACATGTGTGTGTGTAACATGCAACTCAGAAAAATGCATTTAAATGCATTTTTCTGAGTTTTCGCAATTTACCGCGAGGTTTGACCTCGCGGTAAATTGCGTCCAAAAATAGCGAATTCGCAATTTTATATTGGGTCATGAATATCATTTAAGGAATCTCAAATTGAGATTCCTTAAATGTGATCGCAATTTGAAAAATCGCAATTTTTTGCGATTTCTCAATTTGCGAGTACATGACCCAATGATGAATTTCTAATGCAATTTTTGCGGGCGCAAACGGCCGAATTCTGCGATTCGCACCGTTTGCGCCCGCAAAAATGCTTCATGAATCTGGCTGCTAATTTTACAATACGAAGCTTCCATCGTGCACAAGTCCAAAACCGCTGAAAACATGTCAGTGGCACAGCAGCAGCCTAGCCAGTGCTAACAATGTTTCCCTTTATTTAGTGAACTTTTTTTAGCTGCCAATGTGCAAGTGGTCTGTGTTACTTGATTGGTCACGACTTCTAGATAAAAAATTAAATAATACCTTGTGAACAATAAAGCTAAGAAAAAAAGTGCCCATAGGCCACTTCGGCACATGCGCAGTGAACACTCCGCCCCCTCCCTACGAACTGAGGGAAATTAAAACCAAAGCAGAACAGTGGGGAGCCTTGGAGCCAACCACTGTTGCAGATTTCGTCGGAATATTTGGAGATTTAAATACAAAAATAGCCATTGTCCTTTAATTCTTTGCCTAAACAGGTTCAGGGAGGTGCCAGAAACACCCTGATCTGTTGGACGAGGGTGAAGAAAATTCAAAAGTAACCCTCCCTGGCCTAACAAGTCCTTGTCTCCTAACAACCTGTGGACTTTGTTTTCTTCTCTCCTTCCTCTTGACTGTGGTCTGGGGAGGGTTGTAGTCAGTGATTAATTTGCAAAAGAATAAGTGTCAAGCCCAACGTTTTACTAGGAAGCTTGCCACTGGTGCTATCCAATGTCAGGCCTGAGGATACCAAGCTACATAGTCTTGCTTGCACCTCTTGTCTCTTTAATCCACCACCAGATACGTCCTCCCTGCTTTTTTATCTGACTCTTTCAGGCTCTTTTTTATCCCTGCTTTCTTTCACTTTCACTGTTTCTTTGTATTTCTCTTCCTCCTTATTTCCCCCTTCTGTTTTGTCTCTCTCTTTCTCTAGGTCAAAGTCTCATGAGTTAAAATAAGAGCTGGTCCCAAAAGCTGAGTGCCCGTGGGCCCTACTTGCACCCACCGGCTCAAAATAAGCACTGGGTGTAATAAGCCCACACCCTCTTGCACTGCACAAGGGAAGGATGGGGATATTCAAAAACTACTCCCCTGCCTGCACTAGTGGGAAGATACCATCCCATACAACAGAGGAGGTGGTGCTTATGCCCTTCGAACAGGGTGTGAAGGTAGCTGCCCATTGCTTCGTGCGGATCATGGAGGAGCGACCTGATAAGATGTGAGAGCAAGGAGCAAGCCGTGGAGGAAAGGAACAGACAGGCCAACGTCACCTCAAGTGCAGGCTTCAGAAATGAAGGGGCAACCCTTGGGCAGCTGGACAAGGCAAAGGGGAAATATCCACAGAGGCTCATGAGAAAGGCAAGGCAGGGGTCCTATACAATTATCTCTTCTCCTTTGGACAATGGGCTCCTTAAGGGTCTTAATCCCACATTTATAATATCCAATGCAGGGGTAGAGTATCCAACCCTCATCCCATACCGCGTGTTCATGAATATCATAGAGACAAAACAAGAGTAACATCCCTCTTCAGCCTTGAGTGAATCGAATGAGGGGATAAGCATTAGCTATTAGCTTCCTATGGACCACCTTATGTCATTCTTTCCTGGCCCTCAATCTAGACAGGAGTGAGTGGGGAAAAAATAACATTGTCAAAGTGTAAGAGGTGAGAACAATTCCCCTTGCACTTGGGCAATGTGGTTGAGGACGGGAAAAACAAAGGCACCCATGCCTTTGGGCAAGGAAGAGGGAGCCGATGGGCAAAAACAGATCTCCCACCTGACTTTTTAGGTCTCGCCTGATGCAGCGCATGTGTTGCCGCTTGTGAAACATTTTGTTTACTTACAGAGGATTTAGAGTCCATCCATTGCTTACCAGTGGTTGGCTTCATCGTGACTCTCATTTCCTTGCTTCTCTTTGTGTGCTGGCTTCACTTCCAACGCATGTGTTTGCACCTCCCCTGGAGCATGGCCCACATACTGCTGCTTTGCCCCTTGTGTGTTGTGTCCTTCTTTTGCTTGCGCTTTCTGAGGTTCTTTTTTCCTTTCGTTGCTCCTAGCTTGCCTCCTCCCTTCAACTCTGTCCTGTGTTGTAGCTTGCCCACCCCTGTTCCTTTCCCATGTTGTTTCTTTTCCCCATCCCTCCATGCCCCTCCTGCATTTTCGCTTTGCCTTGTCCCCCCACCCACCTCCTACATAATTGCTGCATCCCCTCCTACTAGGAAAAAAAAGGCGCTATAATGAGGCCGGCACTGGCTGTGTCATCCTGCTTTTTTCCAAACTCAACAAATAGACATTGGTTTGGGAATTATGACTTTAAAAAAGTCATTAAAAAACAGTGTGGTAAACATGGTTGTGAGTCCAATAGGTGTAAACTGTCTTCACGCCAGAGTCCCTTTAGCCTACCCCTCGATGATTACCCGGGTGCACTGCGAATTCTGGGACTTCTTTAATCAGTGACCATTTCTGTGGCTACTCTTCTCTGTGACAAACTGGTCCCTGCATATCTTAGTGAAAGCTGGTATCTCAGTAAGCACAAACTTTGGAGTATTTGGCTTTGCTCATTGCTTGAAATGGATGATGCCTGTTACGTTCAGTTCAGTAGGTGTTGCGCTGCTACATGTTTTGATGATTTTGCTGGCCTTCGTATCTAATGACTGGGTAAGATGCTGTCTGGTGTGGTGCTTTATAATGACGTTTCATGCATAAAGTTAAGTTGATTGTGTTAGAAAGTTACTTTGTATGGCACATAGGGCCAGGTGTATTTAGACACCGTTTTGCGATTCCCAAATTGCAAAGCCTTGCAATTCACAATTAAGAAATAGCAAAACGGCATGTTTGAAAGTGTATTGAACACTTTCTGTGATTCCCAGTGGGTCACAAATTATCTAGCTCGTGAATATTAATAAAGTAGGTCACAATATGCGACCCATTAGGAATCGCAAAAATCACAATGATGGTGGCCTGCTGAGGTCAGCACACCACCATGTCTGTTATTGCTTTTAAATGAAGCAACCTTTTTTTGTAAAGAAGTCCATTTTCCTTAAAGGAAAACGGGATGCTTTACAAAATGAAATGTTTTCCTTTCATTTTTTAAGAGGAGGCAGTCGTCAAACAGACGGTAAATGGTCAAAATATCGATTCCAAAATATAGACAAACCAAAATATCGAGTCCAAAATATAGAATGGACAAAATATCGAATGGACAGAATATAGACATCTAAAATATCGTTTTGAAGGTAAGTAATGTAATATCGATTTTAAAAATATAGACAGTCAAAATATCGAAGTACATAATATAGTTTATTAAAAATATCGAATTATTAATAATATCGAATTTTTTTAAGTGTTTTTTATGTTAGTATATGTGTGAAAAGTGTATATATTTTTGTAATTTATTTTAAGTAATTAATTTTATGTTATTTAATTATTGTGTCATTTAATTCTGTAGCGGGTTGTGAGTTTATAGGGGAATAGGGTGGGAAGCAATTTAATTATAATTAATTAAATATGTTAATTAATTAATTGGTATTTATTTAGAATAAATAGTTAATTAATTTTTAATTGGTAATTAATGAATTCTTAAATTATTATTTGTTATTAATTGATTAAATGATAATTATGTGAATAATATTAATTTATTTTCTGTAGCGGGTTGTAGGTTTATAGGGGAATAGGGTGGAAAGGAATTTAATTATAATTATTTAAAAATGTTAAATAATTTATTGATATTTATTTTGAACAAATTGTTAATTACTTTTTAACTGATAATTAATTAATTCTAAATTATTAATTACTTTTTAATAATTGATTAATTGATAATTATGTGAATTATATTAATTTATATTCACTAGAGTGGGAATAGTAAAATTTACCCCTATGCTATCCGACGCTTTCCCTACTGTTGCACTCTCTGGAGTAGGAATAGTAATTTTTACCCATACGCTATCCAACGCTTTCCCTACTGTTGCACTCTCTGGAGTGGGAATAGTAATTTTTACCCCTACGCTATCCAACGCTTTCCCTACTGTTGCACTCTCTGGAGTGGGAATAGTAAATTTTTCCCCTACGCTATCCAACGCTTTCCCTACTGTTGCACTCTCTGGAGTGGGAATAGTAATTTTTACCCCTATGCTATCCAACGCTTTCCCTACTGTTGCACTCTCTGGAGTGGGAATAGTAATTTTTATCCCTACGCTATCCAACGCTTTCCCTACTGTTGCACTCTCTGGAGTGGGAATAGTAAATTTTACCCCTACGCTATCCAACGCTTTCCCTACTGTCGCACTCTCTGTTGTGGGAATGGTCATTTTTACCTCTACGCTATCCAACGCTTTCCCTACTGTTGCACTCTCTGGGGTGGGAATAGTAAATTCTACCCCTACGCTATCCAACGCTTTCCCTACTGTAGCACTCTCTGGAGTGGGAATAGTAATTTTAACCCCTACGCTATCCAACGCTTTCTCTACTGTTGCACTCTCTGGACTGGGAATAATAAATTTTACCCCTACGCTATCCAAAGCGTTCCCTACTGTTGCACTCTGTGGAGTGGGAATAGTAATTTTTAAACCCTACGCTATCCAACGTTTTCCCTACTGCTGCACTCTCTGGACTGGGAATAGTAATTTTTACCCCCGCGCTATCCTACGCTTTCTCTACTGTTGCACTCTCTGGAGTGGGAATAGTAATTTTTACCCCTACGCTATCCAACGCTTTCCCTACTGTTGCACTCTCTGGAGTTGGAATAATAGTTTTTACCCCTACGCTATCCAACGCTTTCCCTACTGTTGCACTCTGTGGAGTGGGAATAGTAATTTTTACCCCCTACGCTATCCAACGTTTTCCCTACTGCTGCACTCTCTGGACTGGGAATAGTAATTTTTACCCCTGCCCTATCCTACGCTTTCCCTACTGTTGCACTCTCTGGAGTGGGAATAGTAATTTTTACCCCTACGCTATCCAACGCTTTCGCTACTGTTGCACTCTCTGGAGTGAGAATAGTAATTTTTACCCCTAATCTATCCAACGTTTTCCCTACTGTTGCACTCTCTGGAGTGGGAATAGTAATTTTTACCCTTGCGATACCCAACGCTTTCTCTACTATTGCACTCTCTGGAGTGGGAATAGTATTTTTTACCCCTACACTATCCAACGCTTTCCCTACTGTTGCACTCTCAGGAGTGGGAATAGTAATTTTTACCCCTATGCTATCCAAAGCTTTCCCTACTGTTGCACTCTCTTGAGTGGGAATAGTAATTTTTACTCCTACGCTATCCAACGCTTTCCCTACTGTTGCACTCTCTGGAGTGGGAATAGTAATTTTTACCCCTACGCTATCCAACGCTTTTCCTACTGTTGCACTCTCTGGAGTGGGAATAGTAATTTTTACCCCTACGCTATCCAACGCTTTCCTTACTGTTGCACTCTTTGGAATGGGAATAGTAATTTTTACCCCTACGCTATCCAACGCTTTAACTACTGTTGCACTTCCAGGAGTGGGAATAGTAATTTTTAAACCTTTGCTATCTTACGGTAATAATATTGTGTATTTTTTATTAATATTATGTTAATATATATATATATGTTTTGACAGATATGATTGTATTTTTTTTATAAGTTAGATTAGTTATTTAATAATGTTAAGGTAATTTAAGTATTTTTAAGTATATTTTAGCTATTTATTTTTAATATTTTTTTAATTTTACATTGATTTTAAGAAATTCGATATTTTTATAATGTATATATATATAAACTATATTTTGGGGTCGATATTTTGGTACTTACCTGTTTGTAGATAGGAATTCGATATTTTGTCTGTCGATATTTTGGAATCTATATTTTGGGTAGTCTATATTTTGTCCCTCGATATTTAGTCAGTGATCCCAAACAGACCACTGCCTGCTCTTCAAAAATGCTTTTACAAACATTCACAATGGAGACAGGTCCCTTGTGGACCCCTTCCCGTTTGCAAATGGTTTACCACCAACTAAAGTTGTTGGTAAAATATGAATGTTTTGCAACCGCATTGACAGTCACAAAACATTCATACTTCTACTGCTATTCGGTATTTGGAAGGGACGCACTATACACGCCCCTTCCAAATGCCAAATCCCAAATCCATTTTGCGATTCAGTAACAGGTTACCAAATCGGAAAATAGGGTTTGATACATGTAAAAAGCCTTTTTTGGCATTCGGATGTCCAATTCTGCCAATCTGCCCATTTGTGAAGCAAGTATGTGTGAAAACATATTGCCCATAATGTTCTTAATAGGCCCTATGAGAGAATTGTGTGGAGTCTAATAGACACGTGACTGTGGTATGTTTTTTAACTTGATAAAAAGGTAGGCATACGTGTTGGAGAGAGGGATGTTGGTGTATTGTTGTGTTGGCAGTGTGTTGTACCTGAGAGGTGCTTGGAGGTATGTCTCTCCAGATCTGTCTACATGTGCCTTAACAAGGATGTGCTGTTGAAGAACAGACATTAGGTCACCCGTGTAGCTACGGTACCAGACTGAGGGCCTCATTTATGAAAACTGTTGCATCACTGAGATAAAACCGCCATGCAACATTTTTCACAACACCCTCCTTGCGACGCGATGGATGCACCGTATTTAATGTTCTGTGCTGCATGTCTCAAGGAATGTCAGATACGTCAGGAATGCTGACGTATCTGTTGGCGCAAAAGTCACTAATTGCTGGAGCTGTGTCACAAGCATGAAGCAACTCCAGCAATGCATGGGGTAGGCCTGGGCCTATGGCACTGCGTCACTCTTACGCCTGCCATGAGGCCCGCGCTGCTGAAGGTTCTTCACTGGCCTTGATGTATGTAGTTAGAAAATGTTCTCTTCTCTTTTTTCTGTTCAAAATATTTTATTGAGTTTTGTAACATAATTACATGAAACACAACAAATAATGCAGTCTGCCCTTTGAGTTCAGAATCCTGGCAGTCCGATGACTGTGTCGTAATTTGTTCTGGTTACTGGGAAAGGCAGGTGGTTGAAACGTAGGGTGGCCAGCCTCTTCGTGAAATGTGCAACATTCCCCATGCTTGGTTAATTAGATCATTCTGTTTGGAGGTAGTAATTAATGGGCTCCAATAACCAAAACAAAACTAGCTGTCTTGAGTTTATTATAACCTGCAGCATAGCAATTCTTGTACATAATCCAAAAACCCTGGGGCTCAGTAAACCACCTGTCTGCTCTGATGACAGCCTGGCCTTCAGTGCTAGCTGCATCAGTGCCACATGTCAGCAAAGCTCCATGCATGCGTTTATAGGCACATGACCGTCTCCTGTTCATGTTTTTATGATGCTGCAAAATGTGGCTGTTGAAGCCACTGCTCTACCGCTGGTGTGTTGAGTTCAGCAGCGATGTCTGCTTTAAGTATTGCCTTCACTGTATATGTACTGTGAATATAAAGAATCTCTCTAATAAAATCTTTTGAAATAAAAAAAAAAAAAAAAACCTTGTCATCACAAGAGGTCTGTTGCTGTGGAGATCCGCACTGAACCTCGGCATCCCATCAATAGTCATTCAGTGGGTGAGTGAGTAGCCATAGCGCCTAGTTTTACTAGTCTACAGTCAGGGCCAGGCTGTCTGCCTGGGTGAGTCGATGGGCTGGCAGGGTGGGGGCCAGTTTCACTGCCGTGGGGGCCAGTTTTGATGTTGAAGGCTTGCCAGCGGTTATAAATAAACATTGCAAAACAAATGGCTTTAAATGCTGCTTAAAGCGTACTTAAAAACCATTTGTTCTTGCATTTTTTATTTCGAATGAAACGCCCGGTAGGTGCCCGACCCGCCTCAAGCTCGAGACCTGAACCGGAGCTCAGCTGTGTCGATTAACCGATGCATCAGAGCAGTGAAAAGAAAGCACGCGCCACGTCATTTTGTGGCGCGCTCTTGTTTGTACACGCCGGTGTGCTATGTTTGTTAGCTTGTTTTGAAAGGTTGGTGCGCACCTCGTGCTCACGAACAACATGACACAACCACGTCACAGCCCGTGCTTGTTCTGTCTTTAGCCAAGTTGCACAGCATAGGGGATGCCGCACCGCATCGCTTAACCATTGGCATTTGGCAACACTAATAGGTCCCAAAGGCCGGCATATTGGCTTTACCAATGCTTGTTCATCTCCTAGGTTCAAAGGCGGAGGAAAATATTAACGTCACTACCTCTAGTCTAAACAAAACAGCAGACCACCCACCCCTGAGCAAGGTATGGGGTAAACGCCCTGAATGTCGACCCACCCAAAATGGGATGCAGCAAAGAAATACGACCCTCTAAGAAAAGATTACATAGGGGACGATTCACAGAACTAATTTATGACAAAATCCTAAACTTACTATTTTTGGTATTCACAGAAGGCATTTAGTAGTCTTAAATTAGCATTTTGTCTTAAGTTAGGATTTTGTCTTAAATTAGGATTTGGTCCTAAATTAGGATTTTGTTTTAAATTAGGATTTTGTCTTAAATTAGGATTTTGGCTCAGATTAGGATTTAGTCGTAAATTCAATTTAAGACAAACTTGTTAAACTTAAGTTTAAATTATGACAAAATCCTAATTTAAGACAAAATCCTAATTCAAGACAAAATCCTAATTCAAGACAAAATCCTAATTTAGCACAAATTCGTAATTTAAGACAAAATCCCAATTTAAGACAAAATCCTAATTTAAGATTATTAAATGCCTTCTGTGAATACCAAAAGTAGTACGTTTAGGATTTTGTCGTAAATTAGTTCTGTGAATCGGGCCCTTAATCTGTCCCAATACTCAAAAGTATTCATAGGGATTAAAAAATCTCTTTAAAAAGATTTGCTTATGTATGATTAAAATAAGTTCACCCGCCTCCTACACCTCCTCTTCCATGACACTGATAGGCTGAGGCACCCCAAGACAAGATAAGAAACCCTCTCTCGGTGCTCCCTCACGGCACAAACACGTTCTCACTTGGGAAGCACTCCCCAAGGTGTAGCGTGCCTCCCATTCAAAAATGCTCTTCAGCACGCCACATCAGGGTAAGAAAAGATACATACGCCACTCTACAATCAAGCAGGGAGTCTCAAACATGTACTAAGAAACACAGATGCACAAGCACCCATGAGTATCATCAGACACCTATAGATGCCACCAAAACCTAAACGTGCATCAAACACCCATGTGCAACAGCAGGCACCTGTACACAAACCCCCAAACATGCCATCACAATCGGACATCCACATTCTGCCCACACAATAAGGCACTTACACCTAAATTCAGACATGCAACCAGCCACCATAAAATGAAACAACACTCAATCTCCTATGATCAAAAATACACACAAGCCATAAAAGACACACACACCCACACACACCATCATGCCATCAGATGGCTCTATAAAACAACCACCCACCTTAAGAAGACCGCACCATCAGATGCCACCATTAAAGACCCACATTCACACCAGAAAGACTATTATAAATACACAGAATTAGATGGCCAAGCCCACCACCATCCAAACAGCAAAGGAATTGTAGGAAACGTCCACTTTTTGCATGGTTGCCCCCACGTTTTGCCTAGTGTTGATGTACTTTGACCGAATGTGCCCTGGGTTCTTGCCCACCAGGTACCCAGGTCCTATGATTTTTCCCTAACCCGTACTGTTGCAAAACCAAAATTGGCAACTCTCTGGTCATATGTATGCACCTTGTAAAGGGTACCCTAGGTACCAAGGGCACAGTGACCAGGGAAGGCCTCTAAGGGCTGCAGCACTTATTGTGCCACCCTTGGAGGCACTGTACCTTTACACACACTCACTGCCTTTTGCAGGCTGCGTGTTTTGGTGCAGAACAAAGTGAAGAGTCGACATTGCACACATCCTTGTGTGCCATGCCTACAACCCACTGCCTTGCATAGGTATGTCACCCCTCTTGCTGGGTGCACTATAATAGTGATGAGGGTACAGGTGCATGAGCTATGTACCCCTACAGTGTCTAAGTCAATTCTTAGACATTGTAAGTACAGTAATACCATGAAAAGTATATGGTCCAGTAGTTGGTCATTACGAACTCCACACTACCATAATAGCTTTACTGAAGACTGGGAAGTTTGATATCAAGCTTCTCAGCACATTGATGGGACGTGGCTATGCTGAGCCGCTAAACAGCCGCTCTTAAGATGGCTCCGCCGGTCGTGACCGAAACCCGACATTTATCCGCATGGTGAACAGGGGTAACCTGCTCTAACTTATTGGGAAGTGCACCTAACAAGCGTGTACAGCAGAAGATGGTGAGCCCGCTCCATGAGACGGCTCCCCGGTGAGATTGTGGATAACAGAGATCTCCGGATCCGCTGGCGGCCTAGACTAGGAAAAAGCAGCCGGGGACTCGAGTGATTGCTGTCCTCGCGGACACTGCAGCTGGAGCTGGAGATCACTGAAGGGGCCAGGCAGGGGGCCACACTGCGCAACGGAAACCATCCACAGGAGTCTGCGGCGACAAATCGGCTGTCACCTGTACCCGGGACAGGTGGAGTGCGCTAATCGGCGGCGAGGGGACGGCCGCAGGCACCAAGCGGGAGCAGCGCAAAGGGCAGCCGGTGATTACGCCGCAGGATCTCAGGTCTTACATCGCGCTCTGCCGGCCCCCCTTTCCGCCGTAAATGCTGGCATTGGTGCGGAAGCCGATATAGCCGCATAACATACGGGGGTGGTGGAGACCGACCCCGCACTGGACGTGACTCCATTTTGATGATTGGCAGTGCAGAGCGAGGGAGCGTACTGCGGAAATTGACTGTTGGGATTAGAGATCCTTTTACTGACAAGATTCTGCAAACGGACACCGTATTGAACGTCATAAAGAACAAGAACGAACATTTAGAAGCTAGATCGCGTAGGAAAAAAGTTCATATTACCGGTATTCTCGAATCAACAGACATTTCAAATATGGAGAAATACATAGAGTCTATGCTCAAGGATCTGTTCGGACCTGACCCCACCCCTATGTTTCTGATCTAACGTGCTCACCGCACTCTGGGCCCTAAACCACTACCGGGAGCACCAGCAAGACCTATCCTGGCCCGCATTCTGAACTACTGGGATCAAGACACGGTTTTGCGCGTGGCGAGGGAACAGGGCTCTCTCAAATATCAAGGCAATGAAATATCATTGTACCCTTATTTCACGCTACAGGTTCAGGCCGCACGCCGTGAATTCCTTCCAGCAAAGAAGATGCTACAGCAGCTAGGTACTAAATATGCATTGATATACCCAGCCAAACTCAAAATTCTGGGCAGAGGATGGCCTACCTTTTTTACGGACTAACAAGCAACTCTCACATACGCAAAAACAGATGCGAAAGAACAGCACAAGTGGGGCATAGCGGCAGTTAACAACACAGAACACAATCTGAGTGACAATGACTGAATTCCAGAACATCAGTGCAGACTCTTGTATATACAGATAATGGGCAATTTAAAGTTGGGTTTGGTCTGAGTGGGTCGAATGTATATGGGCTAGCACGTGTGGGCAAATACCGCCGGACAGTGGACTAGGGACTGGGGTGGTTGAGCCCTGGATCCTTACTGTGTTGACATGCTAAGCCTGTGCAAGTACTAGACCCCCTAGTTCGAGTGCTCGGCCACTCTGCGGACAATGGCAGGGGTGTTCGCCAGCGTACCCACGTATCCCAGAGGGATGACTCCCACAGACTCCCATGGTTCAGGGGCAACAGTGAAGTTGTTTGAAAGGGTTATGGGAAATACACAACCTGATTGGGGGTTGGTGTGGGAGGTGGGAGGGGGTAGGGGGTTTAATGTTTTCAGTTTCCGCCGATTGATACATATGTAATACACGCAAAGGTAAACAGTTGCACGCACCTGCATGCCTGCCAACACAACCAGAGATGGAGGGTCATTTAGATGCTTCTACCTTACGTAGTGTACGCAGGAAGAGGCTAGATTGCCATAAGGCTTACACCAGCCTCCTAAGTCCTACACGCAGTATCGAACCGTCATGACAGAGCTTAAATGCCTTACCTGGAACATCCGGGGGCTGAATGACCGGAGGAAAACTAGATTGCTCCACTCGTATTTGACTAGACATGCAGTTGATATCTGCCTGCTACATGAAACCCACTTGACTGACACATCGAGGTCTACACTGCACAATAAAAGATGGAGGGAGACAATTAGTGCTGGATACTCAAGCTATTCCTGTGCGGTAATGATATTAATTTGCAAAGGCCTTCATTGGAAAACACACCAACCAATAATGATAGAGAGGGCAGATACATTTTGGTAAAAGGAGACCTATACAATAGTCCTTTAGTAATCGTCAACACCTATGGACCTAATACAGATTACCTTGAATTTTTCCAACAAGTATGGAGGGAGATTCAAACGCTAGGGCATGTGGCAATCCTGTGGGGTGTGAGGAAAATCAGCCCAAACTACTACCGATGCCCTGGCTGCTGGCGCAAAGCGCCTCTTAGTTCCCATTTTGAATAGTTACCAAACAAAGAGACGGGCGCTGGAAACAGGGACACAGAATAGAGTTTTATTACTCATGAGGAGAGCCTGTCATTTCAGACCCGAAACACGGTGTCTTCGGGAGGTGCTCTAACAAGTTCTCTGAGACCGCGTCTTTTATACACAAGTTGATGATGCATAAACATTCCTTATTACAATAAAGACATTGTGAAGCAAGGAAAAGACATCCCCAGCACCTCCCCTCCCCCCTCCCGTTCCGGTTTATTCCAACACGTGGCTACAGCATGAGGTCCTCACCCCCCCCCCATACAATAGGAGGGGACTACAATGCAGCAGGGTGTTCCGTTGATTCCTTTGGAATGTGCGCCTGATCGGATCTCAGGGGGTGGGGAGGTCATGATCAATAGTAGCTCCTTTGAAGAGGGGCGAGTGCATACAGTAGTGGGCAATAAACTGTATCCTCAGGCTAAGGGATGACCAGCGGTCCGTGCAGACAGTCGGGCTCAGTGGAAGGGGTCATCAAAGGAGGGGTATTCAAGAAAGGAAGGGAGGTGTTGGTCAGGCGCGGGGTGTGATTCCCAGGGGCAGTGTCGCACAGAAGGAGAAGTCTTATGACCAGTGCAGGAGAGAGCGGGGGGGGGCCGGGCAGCCAGAGTGCGCGGAGGAGGGATGCCGGGAGTTTAACAAATGGACAGAGAGGCCATGGTGTCTAAAATGGTTGTGTGTTTGTGTGCGTGCATGGGTCTATGCTGGCGAGATGATGCGGTCAACGCTTCACGGTATTCGTTCTGCTTACAGTGAGGGTATGATGGAAGCAAATGAACGCCGCTTATGTGCATTAACATTGTCATTTCCCACAGTCGCCGCTTTTTAACATAAGTTAGTTCATTTTCCTGTTCTTCCCAATTGATGGGCGTACATATAGTCGCGTGCGGTCAATGAGATAGCGTTTGTCAATACTAGCAGATTGTGTATAACCATGATCAGTCGATACGGGTGGCAGAATACAGTACATATGAATTTACATTTGGTGGGTTATTCATCTAGGGATCAGCATACTACATACTACAGACGTTCTGACTTTCTCTTCGGCGGTATCAATGTACAGTAAAAGTGACTGATAAACATTTTGAAATCAATACAAAGTGGTTGAGGGAGGAATTCAGTTCAGTACAAGCAATCAGTCACGGGAAAGGGGAATGATATCTTCGTCACAGTGTCTTTTAGCAGCGAGCCATCACTGGTAGGCTCTAGTCCGTCTTCTTTCGTTGGCGCTGTTGAGCACCGGCGGTGGAGCTATGAGTCCAGCTCGGATCCGACTTTACACGTTGCAGGGTGCGATCTGTCCTCTGCTGTTAGATCACAGTCCTGTTTTCTAACTAATCTTTCTAGGGGTGCCTCACGCTCGGCACCTGCATTTCCTTTTCCTTCCGTGGCAAAACCCTATTCTTCCTAAATGTCGTTCCTCTTTCTGAGTCAAAATCCAGGGGTTAGAATGGGGGTGTCGTTGGGTAATCTAGGGAAGAGAGGGCGGAGTGGAGTCAGATTTTCTGAAGCAGACCCAAGGAGCAAAAGATAACAAGCAGGCAGGCCCATTGATCGGGTTCAGAGGGGCGGGGGACTTCTGGCACAGGTTGGTCAGCAAACAGGGGCTTCAGGGCAGCCCTTCATTCTCTCATTTTCCGTGTTTGAAAGTGGTGCCTGGTCCCGCGTCTCGTTGCTCTGCGGCTCCACCTTTGGTCCAGGTCATACGTGCTTCATGATCTGTGGCCAGGCTGAGTGTCACGTCCAGCCCCTCTCCTCCGGAGATTGTGTATCCTTGAATGGGTACAAAACAAGTTTTTAGAGAACCGGTCAACAGAGGATAGTTATACATTTCAATCCGTCCTCAATCCTAAGTGGCTAGGGATTTGTTCATCAGTCACAGTCAGAAGTCATCACTATGTAGTATGTATGCAGGCATTTCTACTGAGTTTGTACTAAGTCTTATTTGGCGTTCATTCATGGCATGTCTGGAGAGAAGTCAGGCTCCTATCGACTGTGTATTCTTATCAAATTCGGAATCGGATCCTTCGGGAAAGACCCGTTTACTAATCCAAGTCCTAGCAGTCTTATATTTCCCTCCAGAGTCGGCTAATTCTAGCGAACAGGTGGGTGTACTAACATCTAACATCATGAGAAAGGGACTGAGGCTAAACATTCTTCTCCCGGGGAGCAATGGTTAATCAGGGTCATCAGTTATAATTCGGGGGCAACAGTTATGGAGCTGGGGTCAATCGGGAGGGGCGAGGACGCTTTGGACATCCGCACTTGGGCGCAGAAGGGTGGGACAATCTGGGCATTGGGGGTTGGTTTTCTAAAAACTGAGAATAGAAGGCCATTGACGTATAGTCCCCCTATAAAAGGCCAGATTAGGGGACATCAGTCGTCTCACCTGTCCTTTCCTTTTTTTAGCCAATTCAAGTTCCTTCATTTTACGGAAAGGAGAGGTAGTAACATGGCGAGTCACAATCGTTTGAGTTCCTGTCAATTTTGCCGAACACCTTTGTGTTCAAAAAGACCCAATTAGGCTCGTGCCGGCGGGGCACAGCGTTACTACATATAGGAAGAGGGAGTAGGGGGACTCTCATAGAGAGTGAGAGTCGTCCGCATTCTAAATGAATCACTTGGTACACGCATGACAGAGAGAAAGAGAGAGAGAGAGAGAGAGAAAAAGAGAGAGAGAGAGAGAAAGAAACGTGCACAATAATAGGCCATTTAGTGCGCACACAACACAGAACAGCAGGGGTCAAGTAATATAGAAACACAGGCAGAAGGGCGACATAAATCCATACATTACGTACACACGAATTCAGGTGGGGGTGACAATACATGCATTTACACACAAAGTATCCAAGACAGAACATAGAACAGTTTTCTGGCCAGAAATATTTCTTCCTGCATGCTGCGCATTCTTAGTATCCTACTTAATTCACCTGGGCGTTGAGCTTTTTACCTTTTTTTTTTTTCTACACCTCTGCCAATTGGTCGGGAATTAATCTGGTCGGGCTAATACTCACAGTGGGGCCTTTGAATTATTTCTCTTTTTCTTTTCTAACGAATGATTTTCCAGGCTGAAGCGACAGAGGGGCATCAACCGGGAGGACAACGGGGCAGAGTTTACTCATTGGTGCGCGTCCTTGCTTGGTTGTATTACTTGGGGTATCAGGCGAAGTCATATTTTGCCCTACTGTAATACCCCGTCAAGTTTCTACTTCGGACCACTCCTCCAGTTGCTGGGTTCAGAGAGAGTCACTTGCAAGTAAGGAAATGCTATATCTTTGTTTGTCCGTCGTATATAGGTACCATGTCCAGTTCCCTTTTTCCCCCCCTCCCTCGGTCGTTCGTCATTACTTAAGTCACGCACAAAATAATTCTCCCATCCATCCAAATGTGTGCAAAGTATATTTAGTCGAGCTATACACATCAGGGCATGCACACGTGTGTTCATATTACACAAAAATCGTCACACTCTCAGGAGCTGTCCCCTCAGACAATCACGATTCTTCACAGTGGTAGCCTGACTTTCGTGCGGGACTATGGCGTGTTGCTTAGCTCTTCTCCATACTTTAGTCGACGTCCTGACATGACCTGCAGAAAGAAGGGAAAAAGAAAGGGGTGGGGGCAGCGTTTTAAAACATATCAGCGCGCATAAACCCGAAAATGTTTTTACCTACCACATACTCGGCCTATCTCCACAGGATGCGGTCTCTACCATCTCGGCGTTTAAGCCCAGAGGGACCGGTTGCGTGGGAGAGATAATTATTGATGGACTGAGGCTGTCGGGTACGGGAACTAAAGGGGCTAGGCGGCATTTCCTTCGGGGCGGTTTAGGACATTTTAAAACAACTTCCTTGATACATGCGGCACTTAAAGTAGGAGCTAAGTACCAGGGCCTTTATTGATTGCTTTATGCTGCACGAAGAAGAAGAAAAAAATATCTCAAAGCCTGGAACATTCATCTTCGCTGCTTCTGCGCACTACGCTTTTAACCTTCAACCTTAATCGATCTGCTTTCATCCACCTATATTTTTACTTATATCGGGGACAGTAGCCATACATTCGAAGCTTATCAATGCAAACACTACAGTTATACTTGCTCCTTTAAAAAACCTTTAATTAAAAATGTTGGTGCACAAATACGGGCCTACAACCCCGTGGATCGGCCACGGAGCAGACCAGAACTGAGCATGAGGGGAACGGAGTCGGCGGTCATTGATTTCATAATGGAAAGTGCAACAAGTGCAATAAAATCATATCGAAACTTCATTGTGCACAAGTGTCGGAAGTTCAAACTTTCAATAACCATGGGGTGTCAAAACTTTACATCAATTCATTGTCCGAATGTTCAATCAGTACCTATCGTATATCAATTCATTGTTAAACCACATAATCAGTAACCATCTTATATCAATTCATGCTCTAAAACTTCATACACATCTCATAACATCAAGGCTGAGCAATCGGGGTACAACAAAGAGCTGAAAGTTTCAGTTGTACCGGCGCCATTTTGGGTGGGGTCAGGCATATCCGAGCATGGTCAAGATGTCTCCCTCAACTCGTGGTCGGACCAGAACCTCTTTCGGAAGTCCAAACAGTTTCGTGAAAGGGGTAACAGAAGGGGCTGGCGATATGAACCATCAGTCAAAGTGGGGGGAGGCAACAATCTTTCCTACCGGGTCATACTGGTGTCCCACCGGAACTGTTCACGTTGGTAGCCTCACAGGTTTTCAGTCATTTCAAAACTGAGGCTGGCGCCGGCATGAGTGCGCCGACGTCTCGTGGTTCCCATCGGGGGACGGGGGCGCCCGCGTGGGGGGGTCGGGGCCCCCGGCTCCTATAGAATCTTCAAGGTCGAGGAGAAGAGCACAGGACGTGCGCCGGTCCTGGGCAAGAGCCGCTTTTCGATAGGGATCCTTCAAATGGAGCGTTGGGGTGTCGCTGGAAGCCTCCACCTGGGGAGGTGGGGGAGGCTCGTTCGCGCCGCCTCCTCCTCCCAGCGACCCCACGCCGTTTCTCGGCTCCAGCACTTCAGGATGGCCGTACCAGGCAAGGAAGAGAGGGGGGGGGTCGGTGGCATATGCAAGACATCCCCCCCCCTCCATTGTCGCAGTCATCATTGGAAGTGCTGCTGTAGGCAACAATCCGGTGTTGTTGAAGCATGGCGCTGTCGCGGCCAACAGTCCAGCGTTGTCGAAGCCGTTATACGAAAGTGCCGTTGTAGCCATAATTAAACAAAGGAGTGTTGTGGCAGCAATGATTGGAGAAGAGGTGCTGTCGGCCAGGGGACCCTGTCGGCCTCTGTTCCAGTTTTTCATGGCCAGAGCAGGCGGAAAAGAGAGGGGGGGGCGGTATGAGGCAGAGGCAAGACATCCCCCCCGTGGCCTGCAGGGCGGCAGAAGAAGGGAATGGGGAGAACAGCACATTTTCGGACCTTCCACCCCACGGCCTCTCCCTCCGATGGCGGCCAGCCGAGCCCTGCTCTGCACGCGTCGAGGCCTCGCCTTCCGGATGGGCGTGACCGTGGGCCTGTTGTACTTCGGGAGCTTCCGGAGTGGGGGTAGGTGTCTGCTGATTTGTATCTATTTCATTTTACAGTTATTGGGCATGGCGGGCGGTGGGACAGACATGTTTGGAGCAGTGAGGGGCGGTGAAGCCTAACTACCTCGTGTCTGCCTCGGTGTCAAGCTTGGCTTCTCTCGTCATTTTTATGTTTCTTATTGCGGGTTATTTCTATCATTTCTTATTTTTAGCGAAGTCGAAAGCTCATCAGTGGCCTACTGATTTCGCTCGACCCTTTTTTCCTTCCTTTCCTAATGTGTTTCATGCTAAAGTTTCTGTTAACAGGATATGGTGTTTACTTCATATTTTACATATGTCCTTTTTACTAGAGTGGGTGTCCTCCGGTTAAGCCAGACGATCCACCTCTAATAAATGGTCTGGGTGGAACTAGGTAATCAATCAGTGGGGAGTGGATAAGCATGACGGGTTACAACGGGGGACAAAAGTCCGCATTACCTACCCTTCACTACTTGCAAAGACTAGACAGAATATTTCTATTCTACGTTATTTGCAAACAGAGAATACCTCAAACAAACTGTTCTTTGAACAGTAAATGTCCAGACAATCAATCAATCAGTGGGGAGAAAAACAGGCATGACAGATTACAACGGGGACAAAAGTCTGCATTACCTGTCCTTCGCTATCTGCAAAGGGAGACAGAATATTCCTATTCCTCTCTGTTTGTAGACAGGGAATATCTCAAAAGAACAATAATCGATAAAATCGATAACAAACAATCAGTGGAGAGAAAGATAGGCATGACGGATTGCAACGGGGACAAAAGTCTGCATTACCTATCCTTCAATATTTGCAAAGAGAGAGGAACGTTCCTATTCGTCGCTGTTTGCAAACAGAGAATGCCTCAAAGAGAACCAATACTTCAAGTAGCAACCAAAGCTAAATGAACCAATCAATGAGCAATATCAGTATTTAAATACCGATTCCAATATCAACAATCAATCAATCAATCAGATGGGTAAAGCCATCCTACCAATCAGACGTAAAGACGTCCTACTTAACCTTACCCGGACCGGACCGTGTGGACAGTTCTTCGCCTTCCTCCTTCCAGCGCCCGATCGTTCTCTTACTTCATTATTTACCGCAGCATTCCTGTGGGGTTCCAGTCAGGACAGTAGGTCACCTGAGAGAGGTCCGTTCAGAATCGGTGAAGTTCATTTAATCGGCAGCCGGGCGAGGGCCCTCTCAAGGCAGGTATACTCCAATCGTTTCGACGTTCACCCCATCGTCTGGACCTCTCTTACCGGACCTTATGTCGCTGATGGGCCTCACGTTGGGCGCCAATTGAGGAAAATCAGCCCAAACTACTACCGAGGCCCTGGCTGCTGGCGCAAAGCGCCTCTTAGTTCCCATTTTGAATAGTTACCAAACAAAGAGACGGGCGCTGTAAACAGGGACACAGAACAGAGTTTTATTACTCATGAGGAGAGCCTGTCATTTCAGACACGAAACACAGTGTCTTCGGGAGGTGCTCTAACAAGTTCTCTGAGACTGCGTCTTTTATACACAAGTTGATGATGCATAAACATTCCTTATTACAATAAAGACATTGTGAAGCAAGGAAAAGACATCCCCAGTACCCCCCCGTACCCCCCCTGTTCCGGTTTATTCCAACACGTGGCTACAGCATGAGGTCCTCACCCCCCCCATACAATAGGAGGGGACTACAATGCAGCAGGGTGTTCCGTTGATTCCTTTGGAATGTGCGCCTGATCGGATCTCAGGGGGTGGGGAGGTCATGATCAATAGTAGCTCCTTTGAAGAGGGGCGAGTGCATACAGTAGTGGGCAATAAACTGTATCCTCAGGCTAAGGGATGACCAGCGGTCCGTGCAGACAGTTGGGCTCAGTGGAAGGGGTCATCAAAGGAGGGGTATTCAAGAAAGGAAGGGAGGTGTTGGTCAGGCGCGGGGTGTGATTCCCAGGGGCAGTGCCGCACAGAAGGAGAAGTCTTATGACCAGTGCAGGAGAGAGCGGGGGGGGCAGCCAGAGTGCGCGGAGGAGGGGTGCCTGGAGTTTAACAAATGGACAGAGAGGCCATGGTGTCTAAAATGGTTGTGTGTGTGTGTGCGTGCATGGGTCTATGCTGGCGAGATGATGCGGTCAACGCTTCACGGTATTCGTTGTCATTTTCCACAGGGTGGAGATTTCAATGTGGTCCTCTCCCTGTCAGCTGACAGAATAGGCACATCCAGAACACATGCTAGGGCAGCCTCATTGCTAATAGATATCGTTGACGAATTGCAGCTCGAAGATTCCTGGAGGGTGCTGCAGCCTACTACCAGGGAGGGGACTTGCATCACTCATCATCATAATGCATGGTCCAGACTGGACTATTGGCTCACCACGAATGAAATACATGCCTGGGTAGCAAACACGGCACACCATCCTCGTACATTGTCAAACCACGTGCCCGTTCAACTCTGCCTATGCATTCCCAAACCATACATACAACTTTTCAGCTGGAGATTACCATCAGGCACGTTGTTAGATCAAGTATTCAGAGAAGAACTTCGAGATAAGATAACTGAGTACTTTGACCTCAACGAAGGTACGG
Source organism: Lissotriton vulgaris (assembly GCF_964263255.1). Lineage (NCBI taxonomy): Eukaryota > Metazoa > Chordata > Amphibia > Caudata > Salamandridae > Lissotriton > Lissotriton vulgaris. The sequence continues at coordinate 164,288,844 of NC_141695.1, read as the reverse complement.
TGGATTCTCCTGGGACCCTCAGGGAGGCCTTCAAAGTGATGACTAGGGGAAACTGTATGGCATTGAAAACTGGAGTGCTTAGAGACATAAGAACTACTATTGCCCGCCTGGAGGGTGAGCTTAAAGATGAAAACTGCACAACTCTCTCTCCTACCACACTAGCACACATTAGGAGTAAATTGACAGAGTATCAGGAAGAAGCAGAAAGAGAAACTAAATATATGCATAAATACACACAAGCACGTAGATATGGGGAAGGAGACAGACCGGGGAAAACACTGGCAGGGCTCCTACGAGCACCACGGGGTTCAACATACATTACAGAACTCCAAAACCAGTGGGCACCCTCATCACGCACACCACCAGAAATACTGCACACAATGACAAATTATTACAAGACCCTGTATACCTCTTCGATAAACCCATCTGAGAAAGACATTATAGACTATTTAGTCACACTTACACTGGTCTGGTTTAGCCGGGGATACAGGGAGTACATGGAACTGCCATTCACGGTTGAGGATGTAATAAGCAGCATGCCGGCGGGTAAGGCTCCAGGTGCAGATGGCCTAACTGCAGCCTTTTACAAGGAATATATAGACATTCCTGCTCCCAGGCTCTTGCAGGTTTATCAGGAAGATACTGGCACTCTTCCACAGAAAATGCGTGAAGCTACAATCATTACTCTGCTTAAGCCGGATAAAGATCCCACCCAGCCAGATTCCTATCGCCCTCAGTCCTTAATAAATTTAGACGCCAAGATTTATGCAAAACTATTGGCAAATACGCTGCGGGCCCTCCTACAGGTCATTGCATTACCTGATCAATCAAGAATCATTCCAGGCCGCTCAATGGTGCACAATCTCCGTGCTATATTTGCTCTTTTACATTACCTGGCCCCACATGTACATGCCATAGCAGCCCTATTAGATGCTTTGAAGGCGATCAATTCCCTTGAGTGGAAATTTCTTTTCACATTGCTGGCACGCATGGGTTTTAGTCCTATATTTCTGAAGCAAATCCATATACTGTATGCCACTCCCATGGCGGGAGTCAGGGTAAACGGTCAGATCTCTGACCCCTTTCCTATAACAAGAGGGACGAGACAAGGCTGCCCACTTTCACCGCTCCATTTTGCGATCGCTATGGAGCCCTTGGCGACTCGCCTCCATCAACATCATACGCAGCGCAGCATAGGCTTCACCTCCAGAGGACTGCTTATATCAATGTATGCAGGTGATAAGACGAACTACTTAGTGAATTCCAAAGTAAACTTAGCGCCAGTAATGAGGGAACTGGTGAGATACGGAGGCCTAACGGGTATCCGGATAAATTGGAACAAATCCACGATGCTGCCCCTGACAGATAGCTCCCTCCCCTTTGACACGGAATTCCCAATTCAATGGGCAACTGGCCCGATCAGATATTTAGGGATATGGCTTAGCCGAGATCTACAAGAGATATGGTCGGCCAATTATGGGAGAGCGATTGACTGGTTGGAGGGGAAGGTGCACAGATGGAGGACTCTACCATTATCCCTGGTGGGTCGTATAGCGATTACGAAGATGTTTATACCCCCAAAGTTATTGTACCTCTTCGCAAACATTCCAATGCTGCTGAACACGCACTTCTTCAAAAGATTAAGGTCAACTATATTGGAATTAATATGGGCTGGAAAACAACCTTGCATCTTTTGGAATATCCTAACGTTGCCTTTCACACAAGGGGGCCTGTTAGCCCCCGACTTTGAACAGTACGCATATTGCGCCCAGTCGCAATTCCTCCATTACTGGCAGTATCCTACACCGTGCCAGCCGCATGTTGCGATCGAATTAGACAAACTGGTCTCTCTCCCATTGAACACGGCACTTTACCAACAATACAAACGCCCAAACTTAGAGATAGACACTGTCGAAACACTTCGCTGGGCATGGCAAAGACTGGCACGTAGGGCACACCAAAATGTTCTATTTGCAGCATCCGTGCCTATAGGCGGTAACCCGCTCATTGTGCCATTATTAGACACTGCCGCCAAAAAGAGAACCACGTCACACGAGCTCACAATAGGTAAAGACATGTAACCGGCAGATACATTCATTACATTACAACAGATGTGTACTGATACTCCACCTACTGCAATTGATACCCTTTTCTACTACCAAATCAGGGCTGCATGCAAGGCCAGATGCGCGGACTTCCCGCACATACCCCCAACCTAACCAGCTTTAGAAAATATCACCGCTATTCCGTCACCCCGCAAGCTTATCACATGCCTTTATAGCATCACTCATAGGTAATCTCCTGTCACGGTGGTACACTCTAAACTAGATTGGGAAGAGGTCACATACGTCACTATAACGGATGAACAATGGTCCTTTTGCTGCACTCAATTGAAGTACCTATCACCAAATTATAGGCTCCGGCTGATACATTTTAATTACCCACTCCGCTTATAGCATACATCAATGCAGCTACACCGGAAGGGGCTACACCCAGACACTCGCTGCTGGAGTTGCAGCACCCTGTGAGTCACTTTCATTCATTTAGCTTGGGAATGTAAACCGATAGCACTATTCTGGCTAGCAATATTTAAACACATAAGCACAATGACAGGCCATCCCATGGTGTGCTCTCCGCTGACTGCATTGCTGGGGTATGTCCTTGACATACCCAAGGGGAGGGGGAAACTTACGGCAACCCTGCTTCTCATGGCCAGGAGACAGCTGGCATTACATTGGAAAAAACAGGCGCCCCGCACCACAACAGACTGGGTTTATAATGTCACTTATTGCAAAGACCAACTGTCACAATTTTGGGAATTAATGCCCAGCAAATCCCATCCTAAGGATATCTGGGAACCATTTGTGTCCTGGCTGGGCACTCACAGGAGCGAAAGGCATGATGAGCAATGAACGAGGGGCATTACCATGGTAGAGTTTAACATATCTTGTCCTCTGTAGAGTAGGTCAGGGGCTATGTAAATCACAATATATGATCATTCCGAGGTTCTGGTTGAATGCGGGCATGCACCCAAGGCAATGTCTCAGAACTGTTACTTATGGCAGTGTATAATGAATACGTAACTGTACATACAAATTATGTTCATGCCGATTGATGTTTTTTTTCTGTTATCTTTTTGCTGATGAGGCTAGTTTGGAACATTATAGTTCTTGCACATGACATATCACCTATACTGAATCTATAATTGTATAACTGCACGTGTAGTTTTGTACTGTTTGTAACATGTAAAAGCTCTAAAAGAAAGATAGCTTCTCTGCACATTAAACCCACAATGATGCCAGTGTGGGATTTAATGAAAAATGCAGTCAGAGGGCATCATAGAGATGCCCACTGAAAAATGACCAAAATCTAGTGTCCTGGCTCGCAAGCTGCCACCACCAGACATGTTTCTGGACCCCTGGGTCGAGAGCCTGCTGCTCTCGGGTCCTGAAATAAAGCACATCCTAGGACGAAGTGCCAAGCCTCCTCCCCCAGGATGGGCAAGGTCCACGAAGGGGAAGCTTCAAAGGCCTGCCTCCCTTATGAGATACCCCAGCCATTTCCTGTTCCCAGCAACTGGCCTCCACCGGTTGGGACCCCCACTTTGTGTGGGATAATCAGCGGGTAAACCAAGTTAGTTTGCCAACCCCACCACTCAGGTGAGGGAGACGAGGTGAAGCACAACTCTCACTCCCCGCCATCTTCCAGATGGGGGGACCCAGCCAACCAGAGTGAGGCCTATGCCCTCCTCCCACTGGAGAGTGGCATAATAGGGGGTGTAACCACCCCAATGAAGGGACCTATTGGTTCCAACCTGTACCTACCTGAAACGCCCCTAAATTGAGTATTCAGGTGCAACCCTAAACCTTGCATACTTAGACCAGAGCTGAAAAGAAGAAGCAGGAAGAAGAAGGACCAAACAGCCATGCAGACAGAAAATGAGGACACCAACTGACTTGGTCCCAGTCCTACCAGCCTGTCCCGACCTCAGGCTCCTCCAACAGAACCTCGGTGTGTCCTGCAGCCAGCAGTCCTCGAAAACCCAGAAAACCTACCCTGTCTTTGCGACTAAATAGAACTTTGTCTCCCCTGAACACCGGACTTGCTCAAAAGTAACTGACTCTGACTCCGGCCGATTATGTTAGCCTCCATGTGCGCCCTGAGCCTAAGTGAGCCAACACCCTAAGAAGGTCTTCCCAGCAATCCTAGTCTGGATCCCAGTGACCCCTGAACCTCAACAAGCTCCCAAACCCAACCTACAGCCAACAACTGGCGGATCTCCTCAACTGCAACCAAAGGCGACCCCCTGACTGACTCCATAACCGAAGTGGTCCAGAAAGACCAACCACGACTCTGTCTCCAAACGTTTGCGGTCACAAGAGAACGACTTCCAAACAGCCCATTCGCCTCGTCAGCCGCAGAACTACTTCGAGGGACCCTTGACCAAATCTGCAGCTTTATTTAAGAGTGCATCCTACACCCGGACTCCTCTGTGCTGCTGGCGATGTAGTTCTTGTGTTGGCCATTTGGCCGTCAATGCTGATGTCAACCCCATGAGTCCTTGTTTTCCCAACCTGGTGGCCTGCTTGCCTCAGCCCCCCACACCCACGACCGTGCTTAGCCCGTTGGCTAACGTTTCGTCCCTCCACTCTGCACCTGGCTGCCTCTGTGCTGCTGGCGGTTCCACTGGAGTGCTCAATTGACCGAATCTCACCCACGGGCACGTAAACACAATTAGGCCTTCTCAGGGCGTAATGTGGCTTTTGAGTAGTACTGTAGACCTCTGTTGGCATCTAAAGATACCTGACTGCATAAGAAAAGTAATTGCAAAGTAATTCTGACTATCTGCAAATATAAAGTAATTCTACTCTAAACCAATTCACTGCATCCAAACTGTATTTAAATTGCATATGCTTGTAAAGTATTTTTGTACTTACCTGTACCAGGCCTGGCTTGGTTCTAAACAATAAATATAACGAAATAATCATTTTTTATACAAACCAATTGGTCAGAGTTCAATCCTTGAGTGTGTTAAATCATTTCTTTCCCGAGTTGTACAATAAATGCTTAGCCCTACCCTCTGATAAGGCTTTACTGCTCGCCCACACTTCCACAAATAGAGAGTAAGGTACTATCTACTTTTAGTTCTGCCTATCTTTGGGGATCCACTGGACTCTATACTTTACTTTGGTATAGTATATACAGAGCCAGCTTCCTACAGGAATTAATTGGCTTTGCAAGGTGGCTCAGTGTGAAATCTGCAAGGAGGCAGATTACTGCAGCATCAGAGAAGTGGGTGGATGTGGAAGTGCCACAGATGAAGTGCAGAGCCATGACTGAATGTCCACATTTCTGGTTTCAACTTCATTTTGCACTTAACTCTTCATAACTTTTTTCCACAAAAGGTTATAAATGCCAAATGTGCACCCTTTTCCCACATGTTGGTACCCAAGGTTTGTGGATTTCCCTGGAGGTAACTGGAAAAGTATCCAAAACATAGCAATGCTTTTTTGGGGGTGAAGAATGGGAAAATGTGTTGTGCAAAAAGTGTATTTTTTTTCTTCTGAAAAGGACATTAACAAAAGGTTTGCTGTGCTAAGTTCACCATCTTCCCAGCTTTCAGGAACAAAAAGAGCTGTAAATAAACATGCTTTAAAACACTTTTTGCATTTTTGTAACATGTAGTTTATTTTTCCTATTTTTTTGTGGTTTCAGCCCACTTGCAGTAGGTGGTGGAAAAAAAGGTGAAATCCATGAGTGTACCTGGAAAGCTATTCATTTCTGAAAAGCATACAACATTTTGGATTCTGTAAAGGCTATGTATGTAGATTTCTCGTGGTTTCTAAATGTTTTTTAAATAGCAAAGTGCAGCTCTTTTTATCTTTGTTTTTGCACTGACGGCAAATGCAAAAGTAATATTTCATAATGTCTTTCAGTCTCTTCTCATATGATTTTCATTGAGTACCGACCATGCAGCATATGGTTAAATTTAATTATTTAAAAATGGTAATGAATGAAACCTATGCATTATTTTTAGTTCTCAAAGACACTGAGTTTAAGAATAGTGGTTATTTGTGCAACTCTGGATTCGTGGTCACCAATGCTATCATGTGATTCAGAGAGCATTTTCCAAATGTGTGTTTTCTACATACTGTCTTATATTTTGAAGTTGAAAATGGCTTATATTTTGAAGCAAAACTGGACATAAATGCACTACTATTCTGTGTTCCCATATTTCTCCCGATAAAAACGGTACCTAACTCCTACGGCAAAGAATGCCCCTGGAACCCAACAAGGAGCATCACATTTTTCTCTTTAAAAATGACCCGTTTTGGCAATGTGGATAGCTATGAAAGTTGGGTCCAGGTTTGGCAGCCATCCTGGAAAAGACTACCAAACCCAAACATTTATGAAAACTAGGGGGCATATTACCAAGCAATAGCGATAATTATCGCTATTGCTTGGTTAGAGACAAAAATTTACCGCTGAGCTGCGGCGATTTATATTGCAGATAAACCTTGGTATTACCAAGGTTTATCGCAAATGCGATAAAAATCGGCCGCAATGCATGAATATCGCTGAAAAGTCAGCGATATTCATGCATTACCGAGCTTATGCTCTTAGCCATGTTATCCACCTCCCATTGGATAACATGGCTAAGAACTGCTCAGGGCAGGTGTTAGCTTTTGGAGATATGCGCACTTAGCATGAATATCTCCAAAAGTTGGTAATAGGAGATAGCGATGTTAGCAACTGTTTCCAGTCGCTAACATCTTGGCACGCCCACTTTGCATGTCATTAGTGATAAATATCACTGACATGCAAAGTGGGGCCCAAGATGGTCGCTATCTCCTACTAGCTGTCGCTAACTGGTGTTAGCGACAGCTAGGTAATAGGGAGATAATTTTATCTCTGCTTTCTTGGCTTTTAAAGCCAAAAAAGCGGAGATAAACCCCCTTGATAATATGCCCCTTACTTTTATTACCTAGAATGGCATGCAAACCTCATACTATGGAAAAAACAAGGACTTTCCACACATTTCTGTGAGGGAAACGTCCAAAATCTGCATGCTTCCTTTTTTTTTTTTACCACCCAACATTCCCACATTTCTGAAAAAAACGTTATCCCTACTATGAGGGTGAGCCTATTACCTGCCACATGAATGCAAATCTAATGACCATATTAAGTCATTTTTGTCTTCACGTGGGCCCTGGCTTGGTCAGTTGAACGTGGTCGTACCCCAGCCCCACAAATCCTATTTCCTGTTGACTTGCGGGCAGACCCCTGCCCAGGGATCATGGTGATGGGATGATCTCCAAAATGGCATCCATTAGAACAGGCCACCCAAATATGTTACATTGTCTGTTTTTCGTCTTCCCATAATATTTGGGGTCAGATCTCTAGAAAAGTTTGACTCTTTCAGCATATTCTTACTCTGACTCTCTACATCCAGTCAACACAGAAACCACAGTATGCAGTGCTAACTGGGTGCAATGTAAACCACACGAGTCCCTCAGAATAAGAATAACCATAATATGCTTTATCGAAGTTTGTGCTTCTGATTATCTTATGTTTTCCCTTTTTCCGACCATTTTTTTCCGAAACAATTTTATCAGATTTTTCATGGCAAATGTGGCTAAGGAACATTTTGGATGTGCTGTACTTATTTCTTAACTTTATTTTAAGTTTTCAGTTTAATACAGCACATACTCAGTGCATTAAGAAATGACATCACATTGCGCAAAAAGTTGGAAATGTAAGCAGAAAATATTTACATTATTTGGTGTAATTTGTTCAGCCATTTTTGAGAAATTCATGTTTAAAATGTGCTTTGAGAGGTAATGAAAGGCTTAAAAGTCAGAGATAGGTGGGTGGTTGGTCCTGCTTGAACTCTGAGACTGTCATTTTAAAATACGGGGTCATCTGATTGGCCTAGGGCGCTTTTTCTCCCTGGGCCTTTTCATTATAGAGAGATCTGATTGACTGACCACAACTCAGAGAAAAATGTAGCAGGTAAATGCAGTAGTACTTGTATAGCGCACAAATCAACCATGAGGCATCTCGGCGCTTGCACGCATACCACTGTGGAACCCTTCCTGGCTTTTCCCTGTGAGATGTCCACTCCTGGGCACCCCCAAGGTGAAGCCGGGTATCCTAGCGTTGTTGGGGCCGTTGTGGAGATTAAGCAAGCTATTGCCCAGAGTTGCAGAGTGGGACCCATAAATTAGAATAAGAATGTTTCATTCCACAGGTAACGCAATACTTCCGTAGAGCCTAGCGTGGCTCTCCTTTGAGGTACAGCAGTACTACTGGGGTAGCAATCCACAAGTTTCAACTGTATGGTGTGCAGGAGCCTGCAACCTACACTCAATGGAGTACTGTGGCGCTGCGAAAAAATAAATAGATAAATATATGTAAAATTCGGTGTGGGCTCAGGGGATTTTGTTATTTTACATGTCACGAGTGATGTAATATGTAGTTCTTAAGCAGTGTACAGCAGGGGTGAAAGTTATAGTTAGCCCAGTAAAATATAGCTGGTGAATTTTAGTGTTTATTTATTTTTTTTAAATATGAGTCTTTACATTATTTAACACCTAACTATGATGTCACTTTAACATTTAGGTAAACCCAATGTTTTGCTATTGGCCTAGTGCAGCAATACTGCACTGAATACTTTTTTCATTTTTATTTAAAGGATTTGCAAATCCTATGCTAGATTCATGAATCCTGAGGCCCGGGAATCTGTAAGACCCAGAGAGGATCCAGGATTCACAAAGCCAGCAGATGATTCACAAATCTAAAAATAAAAATATTTGTAATAATTTTTTTAGTGCTCACAAATTCCTTTGGTATTCTTCACAGAGGCCTGGGGGCCCGGGCAGATCTATCCTTCCCCCTTTCCTTTTTTTCTTTATCTCAACAGAGTACTTTTAACATTTGAAAGGTTCAAGAAGTTGTGTTGTCTTTAGCTTTGCTCAACATTGAGGTCCCAAGAAAATGCAGTGACCAATCAGACTGCTGGAACCTACCATCTTTTGCATTGTATACCCCAAGATTTTGTCTTGACGTTTTTTGTTGGCTGTAAAAGTGCTCTTTACCTCTTCTAACCAGTGGTATAGTGCCTGTGGTCCCCATTTCAACATAATGAAGTTGGTCTACCCCTAATTGGCATTTTTAACTTACTTAGTAATATGATATATGATACAAAAGTGCGCCAGTGCCTGGAAGTTAAAAAATCACAAGCGGACTGCAGCACTCACTCTGCCGTCTGCTACAATGACATTGTAAAGATGTCTGTGGACCTGCCCTCTGTAGTCTGGATGTGCAGTTTTAAAACTGTAAAGATGACCTGTCAAATTAACCCCCTTTTGGCAGGCCTAAACCTTCCCTTTAAATAAGAATAAGTCTCCCCTAAGTAGGCTTTATTGCCTTATGAAGGGTAGATTCCATAGCTCTCTGTTTCTAAATCTAAAAGTAGATTTTAAGTGTTTTACTAACGACCTTCATGTGAGGAGTTGACCCAATTTTTCGGGAGCCATAAATTACGCAGTTACGCCCTATTTCGACTTCCCTCTTAATCAGATCCAGCAGGACCTTATTGAAGTCTTTAAAGAATCTACTGGGTATCACTAATGGTACATTAAGAAGAAAAAAAAATACAATATGAGGTCCTGCTTTCGATTGAGTCGTGCTGCGTCAGGTCAGAAGAGGAGCTGCGAGGGCTGCAATTCGAGGTTCTGCGATAAGTTGCATCGTGTTTGGTTCCGTAGAGGAACTGCGAGCTGCTGCGATGTGAGGTCCTGTATCAAGATGCATCATAGTGCATCGGTTCTGAGGAAACCCATGGTTGGGCCGGGAGTAGTGCACTCTTATGCCAGCCAAGGGCTTAGGTTCTGAGGAGCACCCCTTTAGGATCAAGGCTCACTCCAGCAGAGGCCAGTAGCAGGGTAAAGCCAGGTGCAGCTGAGTCTGAGCAGCTGGGCTGATGCTGGGCAGGTATTTTGAGCTTTTTATGCCCCTGTAGCTCAGAATAGGAGGCCAGTCAGCTAGCCTTAGAGTCCCTCTGGGACTAGCAGATCATGTCTTCCTTCCTCAGGCAGCAGTGCAATATTTCCTGCAGCCGGGCAGCATAGCAGTTCTTCGCCTGAGTCTTCTACTTGTCCAGACGTGTTCCGACGAGGGAGTATGAGGGTTCAATTTTTATATCAGGTGCTGGCTTAGAAATGGGCAAAGAGGTGTTTGGAATATCGTGCCTCTCAATACTGGTCCCATTGTGTCTGCAGTCATAATAGGCTAGTGTGAAGTTATTTGTTTATGAGTTGAGGCATTGTCTTTGAAGTGCAAGTTTGACAGGAGACAGTTCCACAGTTCAATCAAGTAAGGATCCAACATCCAGGCCCTCTATTGTGATACTTCTAGAAGGAATACGCAAAGGCCAACTGCCAACTACACCTAGTTATGTGACCCAGGATGCAGGCTGCAGACAATAAATGGTTAGGACAAGAAAAATCATATTTTCTAATAGTGGTGTTTTCAGAATTGTGATTTAAAATACAACTTTATAATGATTCAATTTCACTGAAGATCCACAGCCTTGTTGTTTACCTTGACCAGAGTTAAGAGAATAACATCAGATGAGAACAAAGCGCGAACAGGGATTGATGAAATGGGCTTGAGATTTTTGGATAGAGGATACCCTAAGAAGATCATTGATGAAGCCAAAGAACGTGTTAATAACATGAATAGAACAGATCTTTTAAAAGAACATAAAAAAGGCGATGAAAACAGGATAGTGTTGGTATCCAAATACTCAACACAAAGTTGGAGTTTCAAAAAAAGTCTCATACGACACTGGCCTATTTTAAATCTTGAACCTGACTTCAACTCTATCTTTTCGAAACCTCCACTTTTCGCTCACACCGGGAGTAGTAACTTGGGAGAAATCTTAAAACAGAAGTCATTACCTACAACCACATCCAAAGGTACCAGACCCTGTCTACACTGTGGAAATTGTAACTTCATAATCAAGGGCAATAAGATTAATCATCCCATGAGTGGTCAAGAGATAAAAATCAAAGCGACAGCTACATGTGACACATCCAATGTCATTTATCTTTTAAAATGTCCCTGTGGAAAAGTTTACGTACGAAAAACGGAAAGGAAAATAATAGTTTGTATCACGGAACATAAATCTAACATTCGCACACGGAATATTAAGTCATCAATTGCCAATCATTTTCTTGAAGAACATTACAACATATCCCAGTTGCAGTTTAAGGTACTGGAATGTATTGAAAGAAAAGAGGGAAGAGGCAATAACAAATACCTTTTACAGAAAGAGAATGTTTGGATACAAAAATTGAGTTCAAGCACAACCAAAAGGTCTCAATGACCGAATAGAAATGTCTTGCAATGTAAGAGAATAACCTTGGTACTGATTTGTATATATGCCTGTATATATGCCTGTATCTCTATATGTTTCTATTTTGTACATGAGCTTTTTTCACACATTTTCTACATCATAGCCTCTTCACATCGTTTTATTTTATTTTGGATCCTTTCACCCGGTGAGTGTAAGTTTTGTATACATATAGCCTTTAATGCGTAAAGTAGTTAAGATGGTTCAATTACTGTGGTTACAGTATGAACGTAGGTTTTTTTGATAATTTATTCAAGCGAGTCCGTAGTTTTATCGCGGAAGTTTTGTTTATTTGAGGCTTTTTTTAGTTTCATGGCGGGCGCGACCACCTGATCGCAGTCTTATCCAATGAACAGCTGTTCCTTTAAATACATGGAAACGCTACTGCGTCCTGATTCTGAAACACGGCAGAGAGCTGATTCTAGCCACGGCAGAGGAATATGAACTTGGAGAGTAAGGTTGGTGACCTGAATTTGGTTAGACTGGAATGAGACAACGTAAGATCATTTTTGATTTAACGCTGACGAGGCTTGTTTGTATTTACACAGATTATAAGGATGTTAAGAAAGGATCATGTAAGTGGACTTTAAGCTTTGGTTTTTGGTTACGGAGGTTTTAGGTTTTGAGGCACTCACACACTTTTGGCACATGTCACGCTTTTGAGATTCACGCATGGACACTTTGTGGGGCATTTTGTTTCTTGTTACATTGTTATAATCTACATAAACTCATATAAGTTACAATCTTTATGTTTTAGTGCTACTCCTTGAAGAAGGGCTCCGCCCGTAATGCATAGGAGTATTTACGTATCTCCTTTCGTAGAGACCTGAAAACGTTCCTCTTCGACCAGGCCTTCCCTTCTTAAACTCCCTAAACACCCCCCTTTTTCCTTTCTTCTGGTCTCTCTCCCTCAGTTGCCAATCCCCCCAGCGCCAAGAAACCGCAAGGTGTACGCTGCGCTCTACAAATATTTTAAATTAGAATTAGAATTAGAATTACGTGCAATGATGTCATGTCCATGGAAATAATGTGATGATATTTACTACGAAATTAATGAAATTAATGAAATCATAATCAATAAAGTAAACTTGAAGAAGATTTTGATTGGAATCCTCCTTAAACTAGCTTTTTGAGAGGAGAATGATGGTGTGCACATGGGGATACTCCCAGTGATTTACTGGTAGTACGTATCATAAGTTAAAATACAACTTTACCATTATAGAGGGTTTTACATTACCATTTCTAGACATCAAACATGAAATTCCTACTATCTCCCAAACACAAATGGTCACTTATGAAATGTAATCAGGTAACCCAATGTCATTCCATGAGAGAGGTAGGCCTCACAGCAGCAAATAACGAGTGTGTGATTTTTTCTATAGGACTGGCAAATGGTTTATTTTTCCAGATTGCAATGGAAGTTTAAAATTGAACACACATGCTGCAATGGCAGACCTGAGACATGTTTAAAAGGGCCACTTAAGTGGGCGGCACAATAAGGGCAGCAGGTCCCACTAGTAGCATTTATTTAAAGGTCCTGAGTTCATGTAGTACCACTTTACTAGAGACCTACATGTAAATTTAATGAGCCTATTGTCTGTATGCCAATTTCACCATGTTTAAAGAAAAGGCACAAGCACTTTAGCACTGGTCCGCTGCGAAAAGTGCACTGAGCCCTAGAGGTCAACAAAAAGGGTTCAGAAAACAGGTGGGGTGAAGACAAAAAGTTTGGGGTGACCCTTCAGACTGGACCAGGTCCAACACACTAGTACCAACCTACTCCGGCTGAAGTACCCCCAATCACAGAGAAATCAGTCTTGGGTTGCTTGTGATCTGGTTAGAAGAGGGCCAGGCACTTTGGGCTGGACTGTTCCTACTGGAGCAGGGTGAAGATTGCTGTTCATATGGCTGGGTCCAAACTGAGGTATGATGGTGAGCAAAAGAACAATGGATTGGAATACTGCCCACAGTGATTGCCACTGGGACTTATTGCACGCATTCTTCAAATCACCTTTGCATATTTGGTGGAATTGCTACTGGGCTCATCAGCACTCATCAGCACTTGAGGTGCCGGGTTTTAGCTGCCTGTTCCTGCCAATTAGTGTTCATTTGGAGCCACCATGTGCTTTTACAAGCACCTCCTGAGCTCATCTTTTCCCTCGATTTACTTCTGCGGTTGAAAAATAAGTCCTCCGTGGGGGGAGGGAGGGCGGGAGGGAGGGCTTGGGGTCGAGCATAATTCCATCACACTTACAGCTCTGTCCCGCTCTAGCAATGCCCAGACTCCCTCAGGTGCCATCTGAGTGCTCACACCCTTGAGCTTGCCTAATTGTACCATGGGGAGCAGGCCAGCTCCTCCACTGGGCCCCACTCTCCCATTCACACTGTTCTAATACACTAAGGGAGGGCACACACTGAGTCCCCAAGGCAGCCTAAGATGCACCCCCGGTCCTAGTACAGGGCACGCCTAACCATGATATCTCCCTGCAAATTAACCAAGTTTCCCAGGTCCATGCATGACTAGTTAGGTCAGTCTCATGTTTTTAAAAAAAAATTAATCCAGTGTAAAACAAAGACTACAAGTCCAAGAACTCTAAGGAAAAAAATGTATAGCTATGTCCCTGCCTCAGCAGTCTGAATTTCTGGGCACATCCCCATCTGCAGGCAGCCAAGGCCTCTGGCATGGTTCATCACAAAAGGAGGGATCGCTCCCCTCCTTGGGCCCAGATTAGTCCTCCTTCATCTGCTGCTACCCTTCCGCAAAAAACACAGTTGATGGACAGAATGTAGAACAATGTCATACATTCACCCCAGTACAAGGATCTGGGCCTAAATCCATCGGTTTTTTTGCACTCCACACCACCCTGGGTTAGACACTGGCTATATGCAAATCAGCTCTGACCCTGTGCCTCATGGGAACAGTCCAGTCCGAACTACCAAGCCATGTCTTTCCCAGACCGGAATCAAGCATCCAAGGACCGGTTTCTGGCTATCAGCCTTCATCAGCCTGGATAGCTTGACTCCAGTGGTGTGGAGAGCCTGGGACTCACGTCTGAGTATACCCAGCACACTTGGGGTAAAAATTGCAAAAAACACAGCAAAAACACTGGAGTCAAGCTATCCAGGCTGTGGAAATAACCAACCAACGGGAGTTAACAAACAGACACGGGACGCACAATATCGAGCGCTCAAAAAGTCACTGTACCAGAGTCCCTACGAAAGGGATTTACTCACATCTTAGTTTGGGTGCTACCTCCTCCTCACCTACCCCATCATTGGGCATCCCGTGTCCGTTTGTTAACTCCCGTTGGTTGTTTATTTCCACAGCCCGTTTTGTGGGTGAGTCCATTGCCTGACGCCAACGGATCGTTTTCCTTAATATAACGAGGTGAGCTTGTATCAAGGGAACACTTCTCTAGGGCACTGACTCCTTGACGAGATTTTTTAGAGCACTATGACATAGAGTGGTTGAGATATTTTGTTACAGAATATAGGGATACAAGTGGGTCCCACAACATCCCCACACCCCAATATTTTCCTGGTGTGAATTTGTGTCTCATGCGCCTGTTATCTTTGATAATTTCATGTTTTTGCATGTGCACACAGTGGTGGCACATGATGTGGCATCAAGGTGTTCCTGGTGCTAAAATTTGGATTTGATTTGATTTAAAGGTATATTCTATTTTGTTCTTTCCTATTTACTGACCAGGAGCGGTTACAAACATGCAGCTGTAGCCAGATTTTGGGTATACAGGTTACTGCCCGCCCTTATCGATTATGAGGGTGTTTTTAATCCATTTATCACGTGCACTTTACAACTTTTAATTCTGGTCCTGACGAAGCGCCAACGACCCTTAAGCCGACGCAGGTGCGAAACATGTTGACCTATGTCTCTCTATACCCAGGCATAGTATGCTACTGGGGCTAGATTTTATTTAGCAGTTAAGTCTGCTCAGGATTAGAACAATTGCTGCATGGTTACCCATTACGAATTTCACTTTACACTAGCACGCATTTTTATTACCCCCATTTGACCCACCACCCCCCACGCCCCCGCACACCCGCATGCACCATCCGGCAGCCCTACAAAAGATCTCCGATAAAGAGACCCTTCGGGGGACCCGTAGGGGATTGCAGCGCCGGCCCTACGAGGAGCAACTGCCCGATGATGAAGCATGACACCTTTCGAGGTGTGTGAGCGCAACAGAGGACACAAAATGTTTTCCCTGTTTTCTGTGGGTCCCTTACCTAGGGATTCTGTTTCTTCTACCCTTTTCTCTTTTTTTCACATATGGGTGACATTGGCACCCTCATGCATTGGTGACTTTTTGCACCATGCATTAGGAACAGTGTCCCTTTTGGAAATCACCCTGTTCATGACTTCCATGTTTCTTCAAAAGGATTCAAAAATACTTTATTCGGTTAAAAAGCAAGATAACCATGAAAGTAGCATGACAAATACAGTTTACAAGAAGTGGAATACGCTTATTTTAAAAACACAAAAGGAAAAGAAAGCATCAAAATTAAATTCAAATATACAATAAAAGCAATCAGTCCGTTTGAATTGATTTACGGCACTTAAAAACCAGTTTTAAAAATTCTGCAATTGAGACAACCATAAAAACAGTTTCCATTTTCTGGCACTCTGTAAACGCTAGGCGGCATCTATATACATTTAGATCCTTGAGGATTGGGATGATAAGATTCTTTCGAGGAAGGGTGTAAAATTTACAAAAGAATAATATGTGTATATCGGATTGATAGGATACTTCATCACATGGACAAAGACATAAATCCTTCGACCAACAATTCATCAAGGGGAACGATAATGTCCTAAAAACAATATTCAGTCTAAAACGGGTCAAAAGGTAACGTTCATGGTTGGACATATACAATGAAAGATATGGCTGCAATTTCTCTCCACATAGAATGTCCTGGTGGGCTGAAACAGTCTTTTTTCTCGCCTCTTCTATATGTCTCATTTCCTTGAGGTACACCATACAAAGATTTTTCAAATCCCTTCTAGATATATTTTCCATGGATTGTGGGTCCTCAAAGTAATGGGGGCAATTTATTTTTTCAAGAAAATTTTTGACGAAGCCTATCCATTTAAAGTCACTGATATTGTCCAATGCCATGATGTCCTTTAAGATAACCCGATTGGCAGCACATTCATCGTTTGTCCAAACCCTATGCCAAAGAAGAACTGGCTGAATTTTAATAGTATCTGTAATATAGGGTATACCCAGTTCAGCATGGCATATCATCGTTGCAGTACTTTGGGGTACGGACAGAATGTGACATAAGAACTTGTTTTCCATGATTTGAATCGCACTAACATTTGAATACCCCCATAATCCGGCACCATAGGTGGCTACAGATATACAGGTCGCATTATAAACAGTTAAAATCTCCTTTATGGGTTTTCTACCTAATTTTTTCATAAAGCATTTTAGGGCCATAATGGTCTTAGAAAATAACAGAGATCTCGCATGAATTGGTGTAGTCCATGAGCCACTTTCATGGAACAATATCCCCAGATACGGGAAGGTAGGGGTCCTATCTAAGGGATTGGTATTTATGAAGATTGGCTTCAAATGCTTGCTTGTTCTGGGCCCACAGAACATAGATAAAGTTTTAGAACAATTGATTTTCAAATCTAAACCAAGCATAAAGGTGTTAAAGGCTGTAACCAAAGTTTGTAAAGCCATTGGTGTGCGTGCCATCAGAACGGCGTCGTCAGCGTACATCAGTGCAGGGACAGGCCTACCTCTCACCATAGGCATGTCTCTGCCCTCCTGCACGAGATGCTTCTCCATTCCATTTATATATAACAAGAATAAAAAGGGGGCTAGAACGCACCCTTGGCGCACACCCCGACCAATCCCAAATTGTCTACTGCATTCGCCATTATTCCCGTATCTGACAATAGCAGTGGCCCCAGAATAAAGCTCTCTCAGAAAGCATATAATGGCATTGTCTACCCCCATTTCTGCCACAATTGACCATAATTTAGTGTGTGACACACAGTCAAAAGCTGATGTTAAATCAACAAAAGTGAGGTATAGACGTTGTTTTTTAACCTTTATATATTTCTGTTGCAAGGTGAAAAGATTCAAGCCTTGCTCTATGGTCCCCAAGCCCTTTTGAAACCCAAATTGGAAATCACTTAGCACCCCATTATCCTCAGCCCAGCTCTGCAGTTTTGCTAAAATCACTCTCCCCAAGATTTTTATAGAAGAGTCCAATAATGAAATTGGCCTATAGCAAGTACAGCTTAGCCTGTCACCTTTCTTGAAGATTGGGACTATTACCGATGTAAACCAGGTAGGAATTGGGCTATTTACCAGGGCGGCATTAAAAAGCTGAACTAGCAGTGGCCCCCATAATTCGATGTTAGCTTTATAGAGGTCAGCTGGTATGCCGTCTGGCCCTGCTGCCTTGCCCCCCTTAGTCGCCTTCAAACTTGCTATAACTTCTGGAAGGGTTACAATCAAAGTTCCGGTAGTGTCTAAATTTAACAACCCCACATCCTGGCTTGTGTCAGGGGTTAGTTCCACAGCCTTATAAAGGGAGGAAAAATGAGCCACCCACTCATCTTCTGAGATAGCAATTTCCAAGCGTGCTTTTTGTTCATGTAAAAGGGGGGTATTAATAACCCTCCAAAAAGCAGCCGGATCCTTTGATTTTGAGGCAGCGCATAGATTGTCCCAAGCCTCCCTTTTTATCGAGGCCTTCCTGTCCTTCAGTGCTAAATTGTAGTCCTTCCTAGCAATTCTAATTAGGATTACATCCCGTGGTCTTTTATGAATTGCAAGTCTAAGCTTTGTTAAGGCTCTAGTGCAGTTCCTATCGAACCATTTCCTATTGGACTTTAAAAAGTTTTTCCTTTCAACCCACAAAGCTTCCTTAATTGTACTAGAGATGATATTAAAATGGGTTATTATATCACAATGCTCTGCGTATTCATCTAAACAGATCGAGAAACTACTCATGCATTTACTCAATATTTTATACAGAAAATCATCCGGGACCAGTCTGCTCCATTTAAGGTTGTAACCATTTTGAGCACCCAACCTCACGTCCTGGACCATTTGGTCCGGACCTTCTCTAGTATCAGCTACAGCAAATAGGTTCTCCATTTTTAATACCTGTGGCAGGTGATCACTCAATGGTAAGTCCATGATATTTGCTTTGATCAATCTGCTCGCAGAGCTGAGTGTACATAAATTAAAATCAATGGTAGATGAGGCACCTCGACCAACAAATGTTGGTACAAATGGCGTTGTATAATGTGCTAACTCATTTGAAAACCCAAAATTGAAGTTAAAAATCATCTCATTTAGTGAGTCGCCTAGTAGGGTATGTTCAAAATGCGTCAAGTTGACATCTTGTTCCAGCAATAAACCACAAATACCCTTTTGGCCCTTTTTGCAGAGAGTACAATTAAAATCACCCCCCCATAATAACATAACTTCAGCCCTCTTGCTCTTATCAAGTTCGTTTTGCATTTCTGTAATTAATGTGTCAAGTACATCCTTAATCATGCTATCTGGACAATTATTGTAAAAATTAAAAAGAACCATCTTTGGACCCTTCCTTGTGTAAATTACTATTTTTTGATAGTAGCTGGATCCGGGGGAGAAAGAAATGTTATCGTATACTAGGAGATTAGATATGTATACAATCAACCCCCCCTTAGGTCTCCCATGTATTCCACCCACCGCCGGGGTAAAGTATGTTTTGTAGCCATTAAGATGTATCGGGGTGGTGGCCCAAGTTTCTTGGAGGGCTAATATTCCCACGTCGGTAATGGCCTCATCCCAGGTTGGATTGGTAATCTTTTGTTTTAGCCCAGCCACATTCCAAAAAAGCACCTTACAGTAATCTTTTTCTGCAGGTGAAATATCTATACTGTCCCCTAATCTACTGACCAGGCTCCCTTGTATAGACTCATCCCCCACCTGTATTTCTAAGGTTTCCTCAGACCCTGGACAGCTTATAGAACCCAAGCCCAGAGAATTGTTAAACAGCAGGTCATCTTCCGTGGTCTCGGGGAGTCAATCCACACCTTCCAGGCAATCATACCGGTTGTAACACGGAAAAAACGGAGGGAACTGCGGGATGCCTGTGCACCCTAGGTCATAGCCTTGAGGATAAGAGTAAGGGGGCCTCCCTTTGTGTTTCACAGTGTTCCAACCATCTTCATGCCTCCCATTCCACTGTGTGTTGTGGTAATTATTGTCAAAAGCCTGACCAGTATTACCACCATGGTATTGTTTGTCCCTGGTCCAGCTCCACCTATTATCCGGTTGTTCACCC
The DNA here is from genome assembly GCF_964263255.1 of Lissotriton vulgaris. NCBI lineage: Eukaryota > Metazoa > Chordata > Amphibia > Caudata > Salamandridae > Lissotriton > Lissotriton vulgaris. The sequence continues at coordinate 164,269,103 of NC_141695.1, read as the reverse complement.
TCAGGGTAAAAGTAGGATAATGGCCTAGCCACAATAGACAAACCATAATTTCTTGGGGGCCTCGATGTAATAAATTCTGCGGTGCGGGGATTCTCAAATGTTATCACCACGCAGTCACCGTGTGTCCTTTTTTTATTATTATTATTATACCCCACCCAAGGAGCCCTTTCGACCATGAGGATATTGCTTTTAAAGGCTGGTGGCAAAGGGTAATTATCGTTTAGCCAGTGTATTGTTTTATTTATAAGTCCCCCATTATTTTCATATGATTTATTATCAGGTTGGGGGACTCCAGTAAGGACCACCACGTATGGAGAGGCTTCTGGTGGTAGATGTATGTTTCTACGTGACTCCCTTTTTTCAACATTAGCTTTATCCTTGGGAGTTTGCATGGGTGGTGCTACTTTATCAGTTGTGGTTGAGTTTTTAGGTATTGGTATAGGTTTTGGAAGTGGATTATTGGTGGGTTTTGGAGGTGGATTGGTGGTAGGTTTTGATGGTAGATTGATAGTGACATCATTTTTTGCAACTGTGGGTGGTCTATTCATAGTTGTTTTTTTTTGTGGAACTTTATTGTTCGCATTAAAGCTAGGGGCACTAATATCTTTATGGATGTTAGTCAATATTGTTTCCAGACATCGTAGCCTAACCTCAATAGGTTCTAAAAGAATTTTTAGCATTGCAAAGATGTTATTATTAACCATGCTTAGGCTACTACTGTCCTCTCCCCCTCCCGCTTGGTTGTCAACTACCCCACTTAGTTCCAAAATTCCCTCCAAGCTACTATCCAGGATGGTTTCATCTGGCAGGCTTAGTGTTATGCCCACGCTTACCCGGGGCCCCCCTGCGGTGTCATTGATATTGGAGTGAGCATCTAGATTGGTGCTCACATTCGACTGTATTGGATCCAGCTGAGTTGGGTCATGGATTTTGCTAGTCTGGGGTTTTTTCCCTTTTCGAGTGGTCGTTTTAATGGACTTTTGTTTAATACTCTTTTGTTTAGGGATTGCCCCCTCCTTCCTCCCCCTTTCAATTAGGGTACTAGCTGAAGTTTCATTTTCAGTTGCCGCTGGGCCATTTTCCAGCAACAAGGAGAGATTTGGGGTTGCCTCCAGGCCTTCCTGCGAGGCTGGTAAGTCACAACCCCGGTCCTTATGTACCATTACAAGTGTTTTTGCAGCGGATACATTATTAGGTGTGCAGGCTTGAGCAATATGGCCCAGAGAGGAACGTTTTGCCATGGCTAAGTCTTGGGACACCCTTCTGTCCATCAGTATGATCCCTTCATCAATAAGGGCGTGTGTGCGTACTATAAAGTCATCTAAGGTACCTGTTAATTTCTTTGCCCCAGCGGCTGCCATGCTTCTGGTCTCTGGGTGATTCATGGCAAGCCCAACAAATAACCCACTATACAGCAGGAAAGACTTATGGCCAAAGACCAGTACCTATTTCAGTACAACAGGATCTCAGGGACTCACAATAATACATGGCAGCAAGTTTTAGCCAACTTACGGTTTTGCAGTCTCGATGTCCTTTGGCTATTTGCAAACGGGCAGGGTGTCTGGCCCAGGCCAGGCTCCTCGGGCCTCTGAGGGCCTAAGAGGGCCCGCCCTTTGCCCGGGCTTAGCCCCGGGCGTCCCGCTCGCGTCCCGCGACGCGGGGCTCCTCCGCCCTTTATGGCGCCTGGTCGCGCTCACTGGCGCGTGTTGCGTCACCTCCACGCGCCACCGCGAGGCCTGCCGGGAGCTGTAGTCCCCCGGAGCGGCGGCGCGGAGTCCAAAGCCTTAATTAGACTCTCGGCGGTGGCGGCGCTGATGTTCTCCACAGGCTGGATTTCTCGCCCAAAAGTGCTTTTCTATGATGGCGCCTGCGTTAAAGCACAGGATATGGCAAGTAAATGGCTTTAAATGTCCCTCGGCGATGGCGGCAAGTATGCAGTTCTCCCCATGTTTCTTAATTACACCTCCTTTGTATGGTACCTACCTCCGTCCAGAGGATTAAGGACACTATTTCCAGTCTTGGACTTTTGTGTGCTTGCCTGATGCACTCTGGGTGTTGTAGTCTTGTATTGCTTCCATTGGGCTATTTAGGCTAACACACCTGGAATCAATGCTTTGCAGGTGAAAGGTTCACGACTGAAGACACTGTCCAGTATGAGGCGGTCTCCCGACGCCCTGCACATGTACATGGCACCTCAGATGCCGTAAACAGCTGACCAGAGAAGTACTGCCTGGACTTTGTGACTTCCATCAATCCCTGGGAAGGGCAATCCTTCACCAGCATTGGCAAAACATCCCAATGGACCCTTGAAAAGATGTCTCTAGTGACCATGGCTGTGTAGTTTGTAGCCATGGCAGCCTGTGCAAAGGTGAACAGGGCTGGCCAGGGTGACGCATGGACCCTCCTCTCCCAGGACCATGGGATGGGCCTCGCTGGTCCTGGTACAGCGGTGACATCAGAGGACAGGCCTGGAGGGCAGGTAATACCAGACACTGCTCCCTACATACCTGAGCACATCTCATGCTGCAGGCACACTGCTGAGAGAGCAGCACCTTGACTCAGAGCGCAGGGCTGGACTGTCCAGAGGGCCATGGCTGCTAAATACAGAGCATGGGACATTCCATTCACGCATCCGAGGCGCGAGGTACTGCTGCTGCTGATGACGTAGGGACAGGCAAGTTCTGCAAGTTATGGCACCTGCTTTGAACTCAAACTGGTTGATATCAATGCACAGGGAAGGTTTGAAGTTCAACTTTTAAACATTTCCGCAGCCCTCAGTAATATCCGAAGTAGCGTGCTAGGCGCCGAAAAAGCGCCTCGACGCCTCGTCAGGGGTGATAAGAGCTATATAAATGCAAATACAATTCCAAACCTCTCCATACAGGAACGCATAAATCGTGCCAAATACAACAAACTGGATGTTCATGCGCAGGCGTACACTTATTTCTGCCCTCTACCATACCCTAAAATACACTCTCCAGAAAAGAGCACCTGAATCACACAAGAGGTGCAGCCGTTTTCGGGTATGAGCGGTGCAACTCAGAGCGGATCTAAAAACCATGCCCTAGATTTACAAAGTATTTGGATGGGTATAGAGACTTTTTTAATACAGACCAGATGCATCCTCAAACCTCCTCTAACTACTACTCTATGAGTCATCATGTTCCTCTTCCAATATATTCTCTACCCCCACTCTCTGAGTAATTCCAACCTCTTTTACTACTATAAAATCCCAAATAACTCTTATCGAACTCTTCCCCCCTCTAGCTATCCTTTATCCTTTTCATCCAACTAACAGGTTCTCTGGCTCACCCCAAACCTCTTTTACTGCTATGAACCCTCTACAAGTTCAGGGATCTTAGAGAGGCCGGACAAACACTCCATGGCAAACAACTATTTAGTTCACTTTCTGAAGCTATTCTTTTCGGATTTTCTCGTCTAATTAAACGCTTATTGAAAATTGATGCAGTTTTATACCAATTATCTTGTAGTTTCACAACAATTTTGGGGGGTTCTCGACTCAAATCTTTTAATCACAAATGGATTCTTTATTAATCCCAATTAGTGAACTAGAGTTATTTAGTTGATCGAAATGCAAGCTTTGCTGAAAACTGAAACGTTTCAACTTTTTTGTGCCTAAAATACCCCGTCAAGAACACAAACAGGCACAGCTGAATAAGCCTTTCATCCATCTGAGGTCGGTAATCTGACTGTTCATGAAGTGGCTAGCAGCTCATATGATTTAGGTGCCAAAAGACATTTGCGCTTACGGTATGTGGTGTGTAAATTGCAAATATATGGATAATTAGTCTTTAATCTGGCCAGTTTGACTGAAGTGTGTCTTGTATTCAGGCAGGTGTTTCCAAAATATATCATCTGACCAGTATCAGTTTTGCTTGCGAACCTTTGCTTGGTTGACAGACATCGAGAAATGTGCATCATTTTCCAAAACTTACTCTATTATGCTTGGGTTGTATCAAAGGATTTTTGCTCCACGAGTTTGCTTTGCTTTATTAAAACTTCACGAGCTATGTGAATTTATATCACAAAATATGACGTTTTTTTTTTAATGAGAACGTTTGCAGAGACAAATTAAGTAGAATTCTTAAGCTTCGAGACATTACCCTCATTGAACCTTTGAGGAGGCACGTGCGTCCTCCTCAGAAGATTAGCTTTTTGAGGATTCTCAGTCATGTTCGTGGTTGTCCGGTGTGTCACCTCCTGGGAACAACAAGGACTCCGCGCGTCCCTGGGTGCAGCCGCCGCTCCCTCCCGGGGCTCACCTTCTGAGGTGAGAGCCGCAGGCTTACTCATGAGGACGGATATTTTCAGCTGAATGCTGCCCAACAGGTAACCGTGGGGGCAGAGGGTGTACAAGGGGAGAGTACACTCCCCATTCCAGGACTGAGTGTACCGTTCACTTCTACTCCCGACGCACCGCCGTAGGCTTGCCGCTGCCTGCGCCGTGACATCACACGCCATCGCGTGCATTCTATTAAAAAACGTTGTCAAAAATAGAACTTGTTCATTCTTGGGAATGTGAGTTGAGAGAAAACAGCTCCTAAAACTCGTCACAGCTGTAAGCCGAGGATGGGCTGGGGAAGACAGGTGCCAGTGTTTTTTTTTTCCTTTACTCAGTTTCTCTTGAGACACTTCAGTTGCTGCTAGCCTTGTTCTGGTAAATAATCTTCCTGCCATTCTTTTCCAAGGAGCGCTAATTTTTCCACTTTAGCAGTGAGATGCTTGCATTTGTGTTTGAAGAGCTATCTTGGCCCTTCTATCAGCTGAGCAGTTTCATTCATGATTTCCTATGAGAAAGAAAGGCAGAAAGTCAGGAACTTAGATTTAATTTGCATTTCACAAGTCGGCCAAGTGGCTGTAATGCAGCGGATATTACAGGCTTGGGTTACTCAAATTTTACCATACTCACCTGTGCCCCTAAACATTCACACATTAGCCAATAATCACAGCTGAAAATCAGAATTCTATATTTTCTTTCGTGATGTATTTCACCTTTACACCAATTCTTACCAACCCTGATCACCTCAGTTCTTGGTTTCCTCTGGTCAATAGATCGGGTTGTTAGCAGAATAGGTAGAAATGACATTTACCTTTATACCTTTAAATGACCACAGACTCGAGGGATTTTTAAGTTTTATCTAGTAAATTATTTTGTGATTCAGATACCAATACATGTCATACACCGATTTCTTTAAGGAAATGATCAACGTAAAACACAAAGAGTTAGTTAAATCTCATGACGTTGGTACCTGGAAAGGGACGAAACAGAGAACGGTGCAAGGACAAACTACATGGAATTATATTTACCTAGAATGGTGTGAGGGCCAACCCCTGGCCAAGCAGCTGGAAGGGGACTCCCGATTAGTCAGGAACTGGCAGTTCAGGACAGGTTCAGGACAGGATAGGTGATCTCTTCTAAGTGCAACACCAGCTTCGCAGCCCTTTCTGCTACTACTCTCCTCTATTTTCCCCCTTCTGGATGGACAGGTTCGTCTTCTTCAGAAATTTCTCCGACTCTTCTGTCTCTCCGTCTTTTCTCTCTCGATTCTTCTATCAGAGTGCTCGAACAGCGTCTCTGACCTCTGTGGCATCCGCCGTCGTCTGCTTCAATAATGGGTCGGTGACAGGTCGGTGACATGTCTGACATCTAACTGACTAAACCTACCTTAGTTACTCTATTCTATGTTTATGTACCACCCCCCAATGTTTCAATATTCGTGAACACCCCTACTTCTGATTGAACAATGAGATGGGGAGAGGTCTTCACACCATACTAATGTAATGGTTTGATTTTAGTTCGTTGCTCAATATTACCGCCCCTTAATTTACTTTCCCAAGCTTTATTCCCACCCGCATTTCACATTAGAAACATATACAATGTATGCAAATTTTGTCTTCTTTTCCTTCCCTTCTTCGGGTCAAGAGGTGCAGGTCCCAAGCGCTTCATGGTTAAAGAGTCCTTGGCTGGGTTTCCAATGATACATCATGGCCTCTGACAGAGTTTGGTGCGCTTGAGCATAATCGTGTGGAATGCAGATTTCAGTCACCCTCCAGACCGAAGTACGAACTAATAATAAAGTCAAAGAAAAACATATTAGAACACAGAATTAAATGAATGAACTGTATTCCACTAATCCCATTAAGTTATTTAATCTTTTCGCATTAGCGATTTTATAAACACGCAAGGTTTAGTTTAAGCATGGCATACGCATTAACATGCGAATTTCAAGTGCTCATCTTAATAGCTACTGCACAGCTGCAAAGATTTCCCTCCAAAGCAAAGGACGTCATACTACGTAGATGCAGTAGATGAATGCGCAAAAGATTCCTGCGTTTTAGGCAGCCATCTTTACACACTTGGGTTACTTATTATTATAACACATAGGCAAGCTTCTCTCAGATATCAATGTAAAAAGTGTAATGCAAATTATATAGTATTTACAAACATGTTGGTTACATTATTACACATTATTTGAGATGATTGCATCCGACCAAGTTTCTTTACGTACAAAACCTTGCTCCATCAGCTGTAAGACCAGATTTACTGAAAGTAAGTAGAAGGAGAGAGACAAATTATGCAGTAGTGTTGGATAAACAATGCAGTTAGAAAAACAAGCATTTGCATTGCAATAGGTTTCGCATTTGCAAGCGTTTGAGCTAGTGATACTGTAAATGACAATGCCTTTTATTTATATATTTTGAAAACCTGCAATTAGTTCATAAACATGCACTTTGTACTTATAATTGTTGCTTACAAGAAGCAAGACTGGCAGTAAAAGAGGCACAGTTCCTGGTGGCAATATACATCACACTTCAACGGTTCCAGGAAGCTGCGAGCCCAGGTCCTGTATTGCTTGTGATGCAAATTCCTGAGTTGAAGATGCATCACACACTGGCTGGTTCTGAAGAAGTTGCGGGGCTTGTGGTGCGTAGTCCTACGTTATCATCAGTGAAGCTGTTGATGTGGGCCTGCGATGTGAAGGCCTGTATCAAGGGTGCATTGTGCAGCTGTGGTTCTCATGTGGGCTGTGATACGAACCCCTGCATCGTGAATGCTCTGCGCAGCAGTTTTGATGCAGAGTTTCTGTGAGGCGTTGTGCTGACAGACCGCTGCAGAGTTTTGTGCTCACTTCGAAGAAGGAGAAGGTTCTGGAGGTATTCACTCCTGAGGTAACAAACATCCCCTTCATCCCTGCCCTGGCCCCAGCTTGTCTGGTGACTAAAACACTAATGACTAACCCTTTGTGAGTGTATTCAGACAGAGCCTTTATGATGTGTAAGTGTGGTAGGTGACAACTCCCCCCTCATTAAGTCAATGTCAATGTGGCCCATCCTTCGAACACTTAGCTTCCCTTTGTCTCGCGGTCTTGGAGCAATACATAAAGACCAACTGCCAGTCGTGTGACCCAGGTACAGGCTGCAGGCAACAAATGGTTAGAAGAAAATGCCAACTTTCTAAAAGTGGCATATTCCGAATTGTGCCTAAATATCCAACTTTAGCACAAAAGAGGGCATTTAACTACAATCCCTTAAACACCAAACTTGAACTGTCTATCTCTCCCAATTGAAAGTTTTCACTTATTACATGTACTAAAGAAACCCAATGTTATCTTATGGGAGAGGTATGCCTTGCAGTGGCGAAAAACACATTGATGAGTTTTTCACTGTCAGTCCATGTAAAACTTAAAAATACATGTCCAACTTCACCCAGCCCTAGGTGTGACTAACATATGTACCCTAGGAGTGACTAACATATGTATTAAAAAGGAATGCTTCGACCTGGCAAAAGGTTCACTTTACCAGGTAGAAAGCTGCACACATGTTTGAAAAGGCAACTTAAGTGGGTAGCACAATCAGTGCTACTGACACACTAGTCGTTTTTAATTTTCAGGCCCTGTGTACATGGGGTACTAATTTACCAGGGACGAACAAGTAAAATAAATGTGAAAATTGAGTATAAGCCAATTCTACCAAGTGTAAAGGAGATGGCACAAGCACTTTAGCACTTGTTAGCTGTGGTTAAAAAGTGCACAGAGTCCTAGGACCAACAAAAACAAATTCAGCAAAAAAAGAGTAGGGTTGCTGGCAAAAAGGTCAATGAGACCTTGCAGCGATGGACAGGACCAACAATACTTATGTTTAACATACAAAAAAGAGTCAGAAACACCCCATCAAAATACTGGTTCAATATATATCTAAACAACTCCTCCACCCACCCCCTAGACTCCCAATCTTGGTTCTCCCGCCTGGACTCACAAACCTTGGTCCCTCTACTGGACATATCCAAAGGCAACCAAATCCAAGAGCCCCCCCCATTATGCCCAGGAGCTGAAAGACATTTAACACCATCTCAGAAACAGACATCACTGAAATGATTAATATACCCAAGCCCTCCTCCCACAGAGCTGACCCTATTCTTGCTTACCTGGCAAAAACGCGAAACCACGCCTTAGCCCCTCTTTGGCCAACATTATAAATAACTCATTGAGAACCAAAGTTATGTCAGATTATCTTAAAATTGGCAAGTCATCCCATCACAAAAAAAATGGGTACAGACCCAAATAACCTCAATAACTTCAGGCCTGTTTACGACCTCCCCTTCTTAGCCAAAATACTTGAAAGATGTGTTCTCGTCCAACTCAACCAATACATTGACGTCAACAACCTACTGGACACCCACCAATTGGGCTTTAGAAAAGGGTGCAGCACTGAGACAACAATCCTTAATGTTATAGATGATGTATACAAATCACTCGATGTAGACCGATGCTGCCTACTCATACTCCTTGACCTATCAGCAGCCTTTTACACAGTTGACCACAAGCTTCTCATAAACTCCCTCCAAGGAAGAATTGGAGCGAACAAGGTAGTTCAACAATGGTTCACATCCTTCTTACTAAACCGCTCTCAACAAATAAAAATTAGCAATTCTACTTCTGAGATATTTCCTATAACCTGGAGTGTCCCACAGGGTCAGTTCTCTCCCCCTCACTGTTCAACCTCTACATCTGCTCACCATCATACTTAATAAATCAATATCCCCTTCCACAACTATGCGGACAATAACTAGCTATACCTGGAAACGTCCTCTGTAGGAGACATACAAAGACTAAATGAAACTCTAAGAGAAGTCCAGCACGGGCTATCACACAACCACCTATTTTATTATTTACTTATTTATTTATTAATCTTATATAGCGCGACAGCTACCCGTAAGGGTTTCACGGCGCTGAAAGACAGTGGTAGCAGAATACAATCCAGAGCGAAATTTATTGGACAAAAAGCCAGGTCTTTACGGCTTTACGGAAGAGAATATGACAGTTCTCCATACGCAAGTCCAAGGGAAGAGAATTCCAGAGTTTGGGTCCTAAGGTGGCAAAAGAGCGACCACCCATTCAGGAGAGCCTGAACTTAGGAATACAAAAAAGGTGTTGGGAAGAAGAACGGAGAGAACGGGCAGGTACATAAAATTTAACAAGGGACTGAAGATAGGAGGGGGCAACTCCAATTTTGATCTTGTGCATAAAGCACAATGCCTTGAATTTTACCCGGTTATCAAGGTTGAGCCAGTGCAGTTCCTTAAGACGCTCGGTAATATGATCGCGTTTTTGACAACCACAGAGAAGCCGTGCAGCAGCATTTTGAACTAGTTGAAGACGGTGCATGACCGCCCTGGTAGCCCCCAGATAGAGCACGTTCCCGTAGTCTAATCTAGAGGTCACCAAGGCCGTCACAACGGATCTCTGGGTGTCGGAAGGCAGAATTAAGAAGATTTTTCTCAGCCACCTTAAGATGGTAAAACAGGTGGCTGCAACTTTGTTGGCCTGGTCTTTCATCGATAGATCCCTATCAATAATGACCCCAAGATTGCGCACTCGTTCAGATGGAATGGGTAAGGAACCCATGGTCGAAGGCCAATGTCTCGAGCTCCATAGATCAGGTTTGTTTCCAAAGACTAACACCTCCGTCTTATCGCTGTTTAGTTTAAGAAAATTGCGATTCATCCAACGCTAAGACCCGTTTGCAAAGATGAAGGAGAAGTGGGATCAGCTTGGGATAGGGAAAACACAATCTGTGAATCATCAGCGTAGGTGAATAGATTTAGTCCAAAACAGTGAGCAATATGGGCCAAAGGAACAACATAAAGATTAAAAAGAAGAGGACTAAGAATAGAACCCTGGGCACACCATGTGGAGAGAGATAAGCGTTGGATGTAGACGTATTAGAAAAAATTTGGAAAGTCCGGTCGGTGAGAAAAGACAAAAACCAGTGCAAGGTTTTATCGCTAATACCAAAGGAGGCAAGATTGTTCAGGAGGATACTGTGAGATACAGTATCGAAGGCTGCACTGAGATCAAGCAATATCAGTGCAGCCGATTCACCTCGATCTAATAGTAGGTGAAGATTCTCAGTCACTCTAAAAGAGTGGTTTCTGTTGAGAAACCCTGACGAAAACCAGACTGGGAGGGGTGAAGAAGATTGTTAGTGGCTACAAAATGTGATAAATGCAAATGAATGTGCCTTTCAAGAATCTTAGAAAAAGCAGGCAGCAATGAAATGGGGCGAAAATCTGAAGCAACATTGGGATCCGCGGTAGTTTTTTTTAGTAGCGGAGTAATCATTGCGTGCTTCCAACAGTTAGGGACCGTGGCCGAGCTAACAGAGAAATTGAGTAAGGTGAAAATCATAGTGAGTTGAGGGAGCTCTAACTTACGTAGAATCGAAATAGGTAGGGGATCAATGGGAGAACCAGACTTAATATTGTTTAGGATCTCCAGTAGAGTAGTAGGTGAGAGATCAGGCCAAGTCAGCAGTGATGCCGAGGGTAAACAAGATTTAGTGGGGAACGGGAAAGAGTCAGCATCACTATTCATAGTCGAAGATGGATTTGTTAAGATATTTGTGTTGTCATGGGCAGCAATATCCTGGTAGATGTTTTCAATTTTAGAAGTGAAATACTGGGCAAGTTCGTCACATTTACTGCTGGAAAGAGGTGGAGGTATAGCAGTAGTTTGTGAGCCGGCAAGGTCTCTCACTACATTAAATAGTATTTTGGACTTGTTCATAGCTTCAGTGATCATAATATTAACATAGGTGGCTCTGGTATGAGCACAAGCCTTGTGATAAAGTTTTAGTTCTGTTCTATATGTAAGACTGGTAGAGATGGAATAATTCTTTCTCCAGACACATTCCAGTTTTTTACATTGGGATTTATCAGAAAGAAGATTTTCATTGTACCAGGGGGCAGGAGACTTATGGACAGTAGTTTTTTTATTAGCAAGAGGGAGGCAGATGTTTATAGCCTCGAGAAGCCAGGAATTCACTGAGTTGGCAGCCGCATCAATGTCATCCAAGTCAAGTGGAAATTTAGGCACAAGGTCGCACAGGCTTTTGTTAAAAGCAACACTATCCAGATTTTTCCCATCACGCTTCTTGATGTTCACAGAAGGGTTGAATTGGGACTGTGCTTCCTTACTCGTTATAGTAAATTTAACGAGGTAATGATCAGACCAGGAAACTGGCAGTGCAGGAAGACATAATTATTGCGTGGTGTTAAAAAAAAATAGGATCCAAAAGATGCCCACCTTTATGAGTGGGACCCTTATTGTGTAAGGTTAGGTTCATAGCGGCTAGATCTGCAATGCAATTTCCTGCCAGGCTGTCAGTAGGGTCATCGAGATGTAAATTTAAGTCGCCTACAATTAGAAAATTGCTAGATGAAGTAAGAACCGATGCAATGTATTCCAAGAATTGGGTATACCAAGAGTTTACAGTGCCCGGGGGGCGATACACTAGAAGTCCTGTAAGGGTATTTTGGGGATTTAGGGCAAGCTTGAAATGCAGTGCTTCACAACCGCCCAAAACGACAGGATCCGACTGGCATTGATATTTTTTATTAAATATAATTGCCACACAACCCCCCGTCCTTCTAGGACGGTCATTTCTGACAATAGCATAATCAGCCGGCAAAGCATCGGCGATGTCAGGGCCGGAGCTTTCATGAAGCCAGGATTCTGTAACGAAGAGCGCATCCGGCGCTTCATCAGTTAGCAAGTCAAAAATATCTCGTTTATGTTTGGGCAGGGAACGACAATTATGACTTAGAAATACAAAACTAGGAGGAGAGGAAATAGTTGACTGTTGTTTTTGACTGTTACAAAGGAGAGGAGTATCTAAGTAAAAAGAGCAGTCAGAGCAGTGCTGAGGGAACCGATCAAGCATATTAAGAGAGGTCGTAATGTGTGTACTTGAAGGTCTTAAATCAAGTAGTTGTTTGGCGGTATATGAAAGAGGAGTAACCGAAAAAAGACCAGGGGCTATGACCCTGGGACCCGTATGGGCTTCTCATATCCAATAATGAACAGACCCTCTAAATTAAAGAATGGCTAAAATCCATCGATGTTCTTAACTGCAATCTTACCCTGGATGACCCTGCAAAATCCCTGGGATTCACTCTGGACCCATGTTTGAACATGAGCAAACATATAAAGAGCACTGCAAAGAGCACATTCTACCATCTAAAACTCCTCAACAAAATCAAACCCTTCATCCCTCCCAGTGATCTTAAATATGCCATGCAAAGTCTGGTTCTGCCCAGATTGGACTACGGCAATGCAACCCTCACAGGCACGGCTAAACGTCACTTAGCTCCCTCTAAACAACTCTAAATGCAGATGCTAGCATGGTCACCAGAGTCAAGAAATACAACCACATCTCATCCTCTCTGAGAGAACTAAAATGGCTCCATATTGTAGTGTGTTCCAACTTTAGAACTGCATGTCTCACCCACAAAGCTCTTCACACCGGCAAACCAGCTTACCTTTCATCCAAACTCAAAAAGGCGGGCCAAACGGGAAACCTTAGGAGCACAAACACACTATTTCTCATTCCTTACTTTGGGTAACCTTTAGGCAACTTTCCATTGCAAAATACGTTTTGTGATGGAAAGTAAATACTAAATCAACACTTTGTGCCAGTTATCATCACCCCTGATGACTTTGTACCAGCTCAAAGTTTTGATAAATCTTGTGCTCAGTCTGCATGCCCAGTGTGTCCAGTCATAACCCTCGCACTTTCAGGCAGTTGGTGGCAATTACATTCAACAATAAAATATTTCTGTGTCATTTCTCTATCCTTACTTCACCTAACTTCTTTTGCCTTACCCCTCTCTCTAAACCACTGTCTCTTCCTCTTTCTACAGCTCTATGCACTGACATTAACTCTCTGAAACTCAGCTCTCTTTAACTCATTTTTTTCTACCTCACCTCTCTCTCAACATGCCCAATATACCTCACTAAACGTCATCTCTCTCATGACTTTACCCCTATTTCAGACTCTCTGCCTCCATATCTATCACTCTCAATCTCTTTTCTCTACCCCAGCTCTCTCCATCCCTCTTTCTGTATCTAATTTCTCTTTTTTTCACTCTGACCTCACTTTATCTATCCTCCATCTGATTCAGTTCTTGCCTATCTCTTATACTTCATCTCTAGATCTATCTCACCTTTCTATCGCTCTCTCCATGTCGCGACTGCCTTACCTATTTCCGTCTCTACTCCGCCTCTCTAGCTCATTTCTCTCTTCCTCAAAGCTCCCTGCCTACCCCAACATTTTTTACCCCACATCTGTCTGTCTATCAAACCTTTCCATTGGCCTCAACAATAGTCCACTACTTCACTTCTCCATGTTCCTTTTCTCTCAATCTACCTCTATTCCCTTTCATTTGCCTCTTTAAATATCTTATTCCTTCCTGGCTACCTCTATCGCTATTAACAAATCCTCTCTCTCACACGCAAACACTTCTCTGTCTGGCCACCCTTCTCCATTTCAACTCACCCTCCCCTTTGCTATTTTTCTCAACCTTGTTCTTTATAGATCTGTTTACCTCGCTGTCTCTTCTTTCTCTACCTTACGACTTTGTATACCTCATTATCAACATCACCCGTCTTTCTCAATTTCACTGATTTTTTTAACTTTATATTTTTGTTCTACATCTCATTTTGCTTTCTATCCATCACCACCTTTCTCTACCCTTCTCTCTTCCTCACTACTCTCTTTACCTTACCCAATTTCTGTACTTCTTTTCATTTTGCTTTCTCTTTACATTTCATCTCTATGTTTTCCCTCATCTTTCTATATGTCTACCTCTACCTATCACTGTCTTTACTGCTCTCTAATTTATCTCTTTTTCTACATTACCTCTCTCTACCTTGCCTCATTGGAGTAGTGTTCTCCTGTGCCTTTCTCTATATTTTATTCTCCCCATCTCTCTCTACCTCACTCTAAAACCTTACCTATTGCTGTAAATCTTCCCCGTTCCGCCTTTCTTTATCTTTCATTATGGCTATCCCACTTTTCTCTATATACTTTACCTCTCTCCATACATCACATATCTGTCTATATCTTCTCTATCTGTACCATTGACTTCTCATCACTCGTTATTCTCCTCTCTTTATGTCTCTTTACTTCTCTGATCTCTTTCCCTTCCAATTTCTCATACTCCGCATAGTCACAAGTAACCGCCTTGCCGGAGAAATGCTGCATACATCTGATGAGGGAAAGAGAGACAAGACAGGGGAAGGAAAATTAGGAGAAAATATATTTTATCCAATGGAATGGTGAAAATCCATAGCACTTTAATTTTCTCTGTTTGAAGCAAGAATGCTGGGAATGAAGCATGGGGGGGGATATATTTGTGAATACAAATATTCGGCAACTCAAGCCACAATTTCGAGTGCTAAGTGAATATTCTTTATTTTAATACTATTCACAAGTCACCTAAACACCCAGCCAGTCACTCTTAGCAAGATTTTTCCTAACAAGCTGGTTAGACACTGAAGTCCACATAAAATGTTGTTGCAAGTAAGATAATCTAGATCCAAGCTCCAAAAGAAATCGCTTTATCAATGCTTGTTCAAGCTTTCGTTTGATAATGTTGGCTGGCGGATGCCCATGCAACTTGAGGTTTCAGCTGTTTTTCTGTTTCAGAATTTTAGCATATAACTAAATATTGTTTAAATTTACTTGGGTTTCAGTTAGCTGGAAAGGGACAATAAGTTTAAAGTTTTTCCAAACTGTGGTCGATGAAATATATCTTCCCCAGAACACCACAAATCCTTAAGATGTAACTGGTCTGTAGTGGAACATAAAAATGCAGTTCTGTTATTCTTTTTAATTGATTAGAGCATCTCCTACTTAGACTTTGCACCTAGAGTACCTTGAAACCTGATCTTGCATATTTATATTTTTTGTATCTCTATTCACAGCAACATTAGGTGGAGTTTTCTGGTGAATAGTGGCTGTCACTCTGTAGCTTCCACTGATTGCTACACCCTAGCGAAGGAGCCCTCGCTAGCTCACTTCTACAAATTGCTAGCTCTTGGGGAAGCACACATACAGCTTCACCAATAGCTCTACCCTGTGCTCCTGACGTCACTGCTCTCATTAATGCCCTCCAGGGCACACCTTCTTTGTCTCACTGGGCCACACCATTCCAATGACAAAGTAACTGTGAAACATCTGGTTGTCATGGTGAAGCTGTGTTCTCACCTGCCAGAAGACATGACGTCAAACAGATGACAGCCTAAGGATAAGCTGGCATTGTCTGCTCAGGTCCAGTCCCTGTGCGGGAGGTGGTCCTTGCAGGTGTGACATGGATAGATTCTTTTCCACCAGTTAGGAGCTGGTAGAGAGAGCGAGTCATTTTCAAAAGAGGTAGGTCTATTTTCATACATGAGAGCGCTGAGGCAATTCAGTTGCAGGAAGCGGTATACAAGAATATTCAGTTACTTTTTAGGTCTCGCAGACGTAAAAAGCAGGCGTAAGCCTGCTGTCTGCGAGACATCTTTTGTTGGCGTGTTCCGATGAATGTGAGACAGGGGATGTGCACGAGTTTCCCATCGGCGATTTCACCTCGTGGGCGCGCACGCCCAGCCGGCGCAGTGCACATCCCCTGTTCTCAACATTCACCGCAAGTCAGCTTCTGGCCATCGCGCGCGTAGACATACAGGCAAAGTCAGCTTGCGCACACACATTCTCCCCCCCCCCGCGCACACACACGCACCCCCCTCCCCCACCACTCAGGGGGCTCACGCGCACAGACACACAAATCCCCCCCTCCACTCACCGTGCTCTTTTGTCCCGTCCCCTCGCTGAGCTCCTTTTCTTCGGCACAACGAGCAACACCAGCCTTTTCCGGCACGTCACAGGCCCCGCCCATGTCACGGGCAAGGATGCCTGACTTCCTGGTTTCGCCCCCGCCAGCAACTCTGCTTCATGAAAGTGTGCAGCAACCTAGACCCGTAACTTGTTCTTTTAGTTGCTCTGCTTCATTGCGGTATGTATTTTACACGTCTACACTTTTGTTGCGGTATATATTTTAAATGAGTGCACACTTAATTTTCTCTTGTTGCGTTTACAACGCTTCTTACAGTCTAAACTGGCAATATATACACATTTGGCTTTTCACTTTCAGTTAGTCCGATTTCTATTGCCACACGATTCCACTAGCACATCATGGTGATTTTGCAGCGGAGTTGCGGTATTGTGTGTCTTCATTTGTGTAAATTGGGGATTGTGTGTATGTTGTGCTTTGAGCAAGGATCAGGGCAGGTAACCAGAAATTACTTTCCTATTTCTTATGCTTGTACGCCAGCCACTCCGTTTTATAGGAGGTAAATCGCATTAGATAGCCATGCTATATTTAATTGCACTGCACGGGTCACGCTTGTATTGCTTGCGACCCATGACGGGGGCACTGAAGCGTGTGTGTGTCTCCAGCATCCTAGGTGGGACGGTGCTCTGCGGTGTGTCTGGGGTCTGCCTGCGTGCGAGTGCCTCAGTATGGTGGTAGCCCCATGGGCGCTGTGGAAGGTGCAGCTCTGCCCTCTCCTCCTCTATCTGCAAGGAGTTCGCTGCTCACGGGTTGTTATTGTTATTGTTAATGGGTTTTTATAGCGCGCCTAATCACCTGCAGGCCTCTAAGCGCCAGGAAAGATGGTAGTAACAATAACTTAGCAGGATGGGATTACACTGTGCTCATACTTTGTCTGAACAAGAATGTTTTTAGGCTCTTCCTGAAACGTAGTAGGTTCCCTTCCCGACGCAGTGCCACCGGCAACCTGTTCCATAGCTGAGGGACTAGCACTGAGAAGGCTCTCCCTCCCTTGGTCACTAGCCTGTAGCGGGGGCAGACCAGTAGTTGGGAGTCTGAGGATCGAAGTGTTCTCGTGGGGCAATAAAGTTGCAGACGATCTTTGATGTAAGATGGGGCTTTCCCATAAATTGCCCTGTGGGCCGTGCATAAGTTCTTAAATTCCACTCTTTCTTTGATGGGGAGCCAGTGCAAGCTTTGTAGTAGGGGAGTGGCTCTAGATCTCCTCGGTAATCTGAAAATCAACCGGGCAGCGTCATTCATTATGACCTGGAGTCTACTGGTCAGAGTTTTCGGTAAGCCAAGGTACAGGGCATTCCCGTAGTCAATTCTGGAGATGATGGTGGCCGTTACTATTGATCGCATCATGGATTGTGAGAGGACGGGAGTTAACTTCCGCAGTTGCCTAATGATGTTCGTGCAACTTCCCACAACCACAGAGATCTGAGGGGCCATTGACAGATCGTCATCCAGTTTGATCCCCAAGCTCTTTACAGACGAGCTTGGTTTTGGAGCCGGGCCCAGCTCTGTAGGCCAATAGAGATCACCCCAAGGTGAGGCAGTAGATGGAATCACTAGTACCTCGGTCTTGTCAGGGTTGATTTTTAACAGATTATCTGTCATCCATTGCACTGTGAACCGCAAGATGTTCTGAGTTTGGAGTTGCGCGGCCGTGGTGTCATCGACACTTAGCAGCAGTTGCGTGTCGTCCGCGTAGTTATAGACTTTACAGCCCATAGTGGCCAGAGAAGCAATCAATGGTTGCAAGTAGAGGTTAAATAGAAGCGGGGACAGGGCGGACCCCTGTGGCACCCTGCACTCTAAAATCCCCACCTCGGATGTTTCGTCCCCCAGTTGTATCTTTTGGGTCCTTCCTGTAAGGAATGATTGCAACCATTGAAAGGCCTGGCCCTTAATCCCAAAGTCCCTCAGTCTGTCCAAAAGCAAGGCATGGCTGACAGTATCGAACGCCGCTGATAGATCCAGCAAAATTAGGGCGCTCGGTTTCTTAGAGTCAGCCATGCCTCTTAGCTCATCCAACACCGATAGCATCACCAACTCGGTACTGTGATGAGCACGAAGACCTGCCTGTCGCTCGTGGAGTAGATGGTGAGTTTCCAAATAGAGGGACAGGGACTTTAGTATATGCTGCTCAAGAACTTTAGAAAGGAAGGGCAACTGGGAAATAGGTCTATAGTTCTTTAACATCGCCGGATCAGATCCAGGCTTTTTCAGTAAAGGTCTTACACGCGCCTCCTTCAGTTCAGCCGGTAAGTACCCCGTGTCTAAAGATCTATTAAGGAGGGAGATGATACGCTCCTCCAGCAAGGGGCGCGCCACACGGAAGATCTCAGGTGGGCACGGGTCAGCTGGGGAACCAGATTTGATTTTCCTCATCAGTTGTTCTAGGATCAATGCATCCATCTCTGGGAATATTTCAAGGGAGCAGTCGGTCACGATCTCAGATGCTGATGTTATAGCAGTCCCTGATCCCACCCCAATCTTTATCTCCTGGATGATGAGCTTCACCTTCTCCAAAAAGTAGGCCTGAAAGGTGTTGCAATCCATAGGAGCCCTAGAATTGTCGGTTTTTTTGCTCAACTCTGCCAATGTTTTAAAGGTCTCTTTCTGAATATTCGCTGCCTGACTTAGGCGGGACTCGAAGTGGTCCGCTTTAGCTTGGGTCATCAAGTTTTTATATTGTTGAAGGGAAGCTTTATAGCATTTCCTGTCAGAGTCCTGTTTGGTTTTCCTCCATACTCTTTCTAGAGCTCTGAGCTTTCTTTTTGTTTCCCTTAAGGCTGGCGTAAACCAAGGAGCTCCTTTACCGGATCGCTTTATTTGCTGTAGTCTCACCGGCGCTATTTGATCAAAGGCCCGGGTCATGCTCCCGGTAAGATCAGAATATTCACAATCCAAGCTGCATTCCAGATCAGTGGCCTGGGATATTGCCGGGAGCGCTTTAGTCAGGGATGCTAGATCAACCTCAGCCCATTTCCGGGTTTTCCTGATACCAGGCGGACAGCTGGTGATACAGCCTTTAATGCGGGCCTCACAGGATATCAGGTAATGGTCAGACCAGACGCAAGGGGCTACGTCTATAAGGGTTAGACTGGTATCTGTGGTCCACACAAGGTCAAGAGTGTGACCTTTTTCGTGTGTGGGAACATGTACAATTTGTTTAAAACCCACCGCAGACATTAAAGTGTCCAGATGGCGCGTGGGTAAGTCCCAGTTGGGTTTATCCCAATGTAAATTGAAGTCTCCAGTTACCAGGATTTTCATATATCTGGAACATAGATCGGATATAATAGGGCAGAATAGATCATTGAAGAGTGGAGTTGAATTGGGCGGACGGTAGACTGACAGGATCACCCAGCACACATCGTGCACAGTGACCTTTACCCCAATCACATCCGTCAGATCAATTGTCTCAGATAATAACTTTTCAACTAACAGGGTCTTCCTATAGAAGATAGCTACCCCGCCTCCCCGGGCACCATCTGGGCGGTTGTGCCACATCACATCATATCCGCTTGGGAGAGCGGCGATTATATCCGGCATTGAGTTCTCGCCCGTCCAGGTCTCTGAGAGAGTCAGGATATCGATGTCACTATCCTGAAGCATGTCGTAGATCTCTAAGTGATGGCAGTGGAGCGAGCGAGTGTTAAGGCTCCCTATCTTTAATGTAGGAAACCGAACCGGCGGGGGCGTGGCCTTATCGGGATGCAGTATAGCGTGTTTCTTAAGCGTCGACAGGACTGCCTGATCAACAGGCTGCTCACCTCTATTAAGGGTGTATAGTTCCTCCCTGGAGTAGAGAAGCCGTTGGCCAAGAGTCCCCGCCCCCGGGCCCGTCCGTGCGCGGACGGGCGCAGACGGGCTGGACTCTGGCGTCGGGCTGGACTCTGGCGTGACTCCGGCGGTGCTCCGGCGAGCCCGCCGCGCGTGCCCGCTGCGCGTCAGCATGGCTGCGTTATATACCGGTCTAGCGTCCTTGTGGCGACTAGACCGCTCAAATCCCCAGCCCCCACCCAAGATGTCCACTGCTTCTGATGTTACACGAGAGCCCCGGAGGGGAAAGGGATCCGCTCCAAAACGCGGTGTGCCAACCGCTGAATGCAAGTTAAATGCAGTAAGCAGGACGTTTTTTTAAAATTACACAGATAAAAGTGTGCACAAAGAGATTTGTCACCGAGTAAAATACACGAAAATAGGCTACAATTTTAAAAGCTAAAATGCTCCTAGTGAGCGCGCTGTGTTCCACAGACTAGCAGAGCCTCAACAGGGTTGCTACAATCGTCACAATCACTTTCCAGGTGATCGGCCGCCTAATTTGCCTGCATTATATACCGGTCTAGCGTCCTTGTGGCGACTAGACCGCTCCAATCCCCAGCCCCCACCCAAGATGTCCGCTGCTTCTGATCTTACACGAGAGCCCCGGAGGGGAAAGGGATCCGCTCCAAAACGCGGTGTGCCAACAGCTGAATGCAAGTTAAATGCAGTAAGCAGGACGTTTTTTTAAAATTACACAGATTAAAGTGTGCACAAAGAAATTTGTCACCGAGTAAAATACACGAAAATAGGCTACAATTTTAAAAGCTAAAATGCTCCTAGTGAGCGCGCTGTGTTCCACAGACTAGCAGAGCCTCAACAGGGTTGCTCCAATCGTCACAATCACTTTCCAGGGTCTCCTCTCAAGTGCCTTTAGCAGGAGTGTGCTGGGTGATGAATGGACTCTCATTTTTCTCCAGCTGCAGAAGGGGCTGGAGGTACAAAACCAGTCCCAGTTTTTCTAGCAGGCCGGGAAATGGCACTTCAGTGCTTGCTTGTGCCCTCGGGGTTGGCATAAATTAGATCGGAAACCAAGCACTATGTGTGGGTCGCATCACCGTGTAATTCCTGAGCTTGGGAATAGCTTTCTCATGCCCCATTCGTCCTCACCTCATCGCACCCTTCTTTGCCGGACAGGCAAGGTGGCTTCCCGTCCTTGGTGCTGACAGAGTCGTGCTGGGAAGCACTTACTTTATCGTACTGCCGTGTTTTTGGAAACGTGCAGTGTACTCGGAAGGAGCCAACGTGTCCGTCCCTCAAAAGTGATCTCTCCAAAGTAGTCACGTAGTCAGAGTGTAGTGATGGGTCTTTAGTGCAAGGGAGGGAATGCCGAGCCGCTGTTTCAAATGTGAAATACAGCAATTATCCGGGATCATCAGTAGGCCCCGGTGCCGCTGCACCCACGGAAGCTACGCCATGGCCGCATATACAAGATTTGTGTCTCAATGAGCCCAACCTCTCATGGCTTCCAGTCTGCTCCTTGAAGTACTATATCTCAGTATAAAAGCCAGGGCTAATGCACGCACGGGGGAGCTCACCCTGACCCTGATGAGCCAGATTAGCTACTCGCACACATACATGGGAAACCGGAGAGCTGTACAGTGCCTCCCGTTGGAGAAACTCACATTTTACTTTTGTGAAACTCGACATTCTAGTCCCTTCATCTATCAAGGATCTGTGCAGCACTCGGCCACCAACTCGTACCACTCGAGATATATTAAAGTTCAAATAGCTAGATTCATACAGCAGCCCAAGTGCAGAAGACTTCTCAGCACCAGCAAATACAGTTGATTTTCTTTTTGCCACAATCAAATTCGACTCAGGATTAAAACTCTCAAAGTATTGTTTTTTTCTGTATGTTTGGATGCATCATGTTTTTAGGTGTCACTCAAACAGCGCAGATAATGGAGTGGGCCACATAATTTGTCATCTGCCCAGGATCACAGTTTGGTGAATCGCGGTCACCTGGCCAATAATGCACACAATGCAGTATCCCTTCGCGCCTAACAAAGCCCTTTGATTCTGAGATTCCGAGTATCATTTTGTCTTGCTTTCCCATCATGCAATAGGTCTTGCATTTGTGAGAGTTTAAGCTATTGACATTGTGAATGACAATGCCTTTTATTTGTCTGTTTTACAAACCAACACAAATAAAAGGCATTGTCATTTACAATGCCAATAGCTAAAACTCTCGCAAATGCGAGACCTATTGCATTGCAAATGCTTGTTTTTACAGGTTTGTGACTCTGACGACACAAGCGCAGTAGAATTAGGGATGAATGAGTGACGTCAGGTCAAATCTGGCACCTGACTTACTCCGCCCCTTCTTCCCTGCTAGCCTATCAGAGACCCAGGCCAGTTGGAAAGAGAGTGAGGTCACCAGGGCCAGTCTCTGCGGTAAAAGCTTTGCACATAGCGCCTAGATTTGAGCAAATTTCGAATGACATTCCTTCTGCTTGAAGAGCGGAATGTTTTCTGACTTTCAGAAGCAGAACGGCCTTTTCTGAATTACAAAATACGCTTTGATTCATCTGACATATTACAGTGGAATGCCTGAAGCACTTGAAAGGCGTTTGGGAGGGCATTCAGAAATTCCAAGGGCACGCCTTCAGATTTCCGGTGAGCCTTCAGATTTCGAATGGTCTTTTGGAATTTCCGATGAGCATACGAAATTTTAATTAGTCACACGAAATTCAGATAAAACTGAATTTTAAATGTCTATTGAACTGCAACTTTGCAGTGTACGCATATTGATTGGTAATTAGAACGTTCTGCATGGAAATTTGGGGCCTGATGTAGTAACATTCATTAACCAGTGGCGAAACTGTCGCAAAATGTTGAATGTGAAATTCATGAAAGTTACAAAGTGAATGGATACGCAATTTAGTACGCTGAACCAAATGTATTGTGATGAACAATGTAAATAGCAAATTGGAATGTGTGATTTCCTAAGAGCAAATCACACATTTTTAAGAAGCATTTGCAAATTGAAAATATTTGCAAAATGAGCATTTTGCATGTGGAGTTTATCACCAAGTGGCAGCAGACCGTATTTATCTGCTATCTATAAAAAGAGTCCCAGAATTCAGCAAAGCTTTGTGGAAGATGAGCCCATATTACTATCGATGCCCAGGCCGCTGGCGCAAACCGCCTCCTAGTTCCCATGCTGAATAATTACCAAATAAAGAGACGGGCGCTGGAAGCAGGAATCAAGAACAGAGTTTAATTCTCATGAGGAGAGCCAGTCATTTCGGACACGAAACACAGTGTCTTTCGGGAGGTGCTCTAACAAGTGAGCTGAGACTCAACCTTTTATACCTTACAAAACATTTGGCATTACAGTCACAGCATTGTGAAACGAAGGAAAGATAACCCTATAATCCTCGTGTCAATCCTACCCCACATGTGTTCACAATAGGGAACCTTGACCTGCTGATAAGAGGGGAGGGCAATCACGCAGCTGAGTGTTTCATCAACAGTTTAGGATGTGCGCGCCTAATCATAGCCAGGGGGTGGGGAGGCCAGGATCAATAGCGGATCCTTTGAAGAGGAGTGACTTCATACAATAAGAGCAGTAAATGGTATCTCCTGACTCAGGCGATGGCCTCGGACATGTGTGGTCAGCCGGACTCGGGGGAAGGGGTCATCAAAGGGGTGGTATTCATGCCGCGCGGACAATCGAGCGCGGAGGGAAGGCTCGTCAACAGAGGGGTATTCATGGAAGGAAAGGAGGTGTTGGTCAGGCGCGGCCGTGACTCTCAAGGACAGGGCCTTGCAGAAGAAGAAGGTTTATGACTTGCCCATGTGAGGAGAAGGGAGGGGTAGCCAGGGTGGACACAGGGACAGAGTCACACAGAGAGAGAGAGAGATCTGATGACCCGTACATGAGAGAGCGGGGGCAGTCAGGTGCAGCTGGGGAGGGCTACGTCAGCTAAGGCGAAGGATGCCTCTTCAAGAAGGAATGGGGGGGGGGGTTTTGTGCGAGTCAAGTAGGAGAGTTGCCTTTCACGGCGGGGTCGCGCAGAGGGAGAGGGTTTCATGGTCTATGCATGAGAGAGGGGGGGGGGGGGGTTAAGATACGCGCAGGAGGGAAGCCGGGGATCCCAATGGGTAAAAGGCCATGGTGCCTAGAAATGGCTGTACATATGCATATTGGTACGGGCTCTTACTGGCAGGGTGATACGGTCAACAGTTTACAGTATTCATGGTGCTCACAGGGGGGAGGAGTGGGAGAAGAAGGGGAATGAATGCTGTCTATGTACATCAATTTCTTCAACTTTCACAGTCGCCCCTTTTTACATAACAGCAGTCATTTTTGCAATTGACGGGTTTACAGGTAGACAGGCATCGTTGATGAATTAGCATTTTGTCGATACTAACATTTGGCGTACAATCATAGACAGTTGAGGTGATGGGCCGAATGCAGCACATAGGAAATGGCATTTTCGTTGTGTTCCTGACAATTAAACGCACTACATAGCATAAATCTTTCTAACTTAAAAATGTGACCAATGAACAGTTTTGACCAGGTAGTTGAGAGCGGAATTCAGTTCAATACGCAAGATCTCTTCGTCACAGTGTCTTTTTATCAGTGAGCCATCACTGGTAGGCTCTAGTCCGTGTACTTTCGTTGGCGCTGTTGAGCACCGGCGGTGGAGCTATAGGTCCAGCTCGGTTCTATCCTTACGCGTTGCAGGGTGCGGTCAGTCCTCTGCTGTTAGACCACAGTCCTGTTCCCTAAACAATCCGTTTGGCGGCGCCTTATGCTCGGCACCTACATTTTCCGTGGCACCACCCTATTCCCACTGGAATGCCGTTCTTTCCTTTGGCAAAAAGTCACGTGGAAAAGAGGGTGAGTGTGGTTCAAATAGTCGATAGGGGAGAGGGCAGAGTTGGGTCAGAGTTCCTGGGACACACAAAAGGGACCAAGGGAGCAAAGGATAACAAGCAGGCAGGCCCATCAATCGGGCCCAAAGAAGGGGGGACGGAGACTCCGGGCATACGTGGGTTAGCAGACGGAGGGCTTCAAGGCGGCCCATCGTTTTTCATTTTCCACGTTGAAATTGCGGTCTCGCCCCGTATCCTGTTGCTCTGCGGCTCCACCTTTGGTTGAGGTCACACGTGTCCCAAGATCTGCAGTCAGGCTGTACGTCACGTCTGACCCATCTCCTTCGGTGATCGTGAATCTTTGAATAGGTACAAGACAAGGTTTTAGAGAAATGGCAAAAGAAGATATCTACGCATGTGAATTCCTCCCTCAAGTCTACGCATTTGGGAGATACGCTCATTGGTCACAGTCAGAGGTCCATTACTAAGCAGTGCATGTGTCAGTATTCCTACTGGGTTCATGGCAGGTCTATTCATCGTCCTATTTATAACCCAAGTGAGGATAAATGAGATTCCCATCAACTGTGCATTACATCATATTCAACATTACGGAGCATTTCCGTTCAGGACTGGCTAACCTTTTCAAACAGGGCGGGGGTGCCATTATCGAGAGTCAGGCAAAACAATGTTTTCTCGGGGGTCAACAGTTACTCATGGTCATCATGTTTATATTCGGGACAGCAACTGGGGTCTATCAAAAATGGGGCGGGGATGCTTCGGGCGCTTGCGCTTGGGTGCAAAAGGGGGTGGGGCAATCTGGGCATTGGGGGTTCAATCTAGACGTTGGCGTTCGTCTCTGAAGAACAGACATAAGGTGCCATTGACATACAGTTCCCCTATAAATGACCAGATTTGGGGGACTTTAGTCGTCTTACCTGTCCTTTCCTTCTCAGCCAATTCAAGTTCATTCATTTTGCAGAAAGGAGAGGTAGTAATATGGCGAGATATAATTAATTTTTAGTTTCGGTCAATTTCGCTGAACACCTTCGTGTTCAAATTGTATCAAATCAGACTGGTGCCGGTGGGGCACAATTTTACCAAAAAGAGGGAGAGAAAATAGGGAGACTCTCATAGAGAGTGAGAGTCGTCCGCAATCTAAACGAGCCATTCGGTACACGTATGACATGTAGGGAGAGAGAGAGAGAGAGAGAGAGAGAGAGAGAGAGAGAGAGATAAGGGGGTGGTGAGAGAGAGAGAGAGACGTGTACAAAAATAGGTCATTTAGTGCGCTTACAACACAGAACAGCAAAGGTCAGGTAACACGCAGATACAGACAGAGGGAAGACATAAATCCATACATTACACACACACAAACTCAGACAGGGAAGACGGCACATGCATTACACATATATAAGACATTCACAACAAAACAGAAAACAACAGGTGGCCAACAAAATCCTTATTATATCCTACGTATCTTTACTATCCTATTTATCTGTGTGCTTAGCTCTTTCTACCCTTCCCTCCTTTTCTTTCTCGCCCATTATCTCTGTGAGTGTTCTCAATTGCCAATACTTACACCTTGGTTGGTCGGTTAGAAATTAACCTGGTCGCGCTATTTACCCATGGTTGGATCTTGAACCATTTTTCAGTTCCCTCCTTTGGTGGGAAGTTCTCCAGGCTGAGGCAACGGCAAGTATTGATCGGGAGAACAGTCGGACAGCTTGGCTATATCTATAAGAGTGTGAGAAAGGGGGGCAGTGCATTTTGAACATCAGCAACATTTCTAACTTCCCAGACGGGTGGTGCCGTGGTAACCCTTACCCGTATATTTTTCTTTGTCCTTTCCCTACCTAGTCAAACGTCCAGTTACATTATTTAATGCGTCATTTCTAGTCAACTTTTCGTCATTCAGTACCTGTCCAGTTTCTATGTCAGTCCATCCTCCCAGTTGCCATGTTCTAAGGAGGAACAGTCATGTTTAAGTCTACGTCTTTTGAAAACTTATCGTTATGAGGACTATGCACATATTCCCTCTTTCCCTTTTCGTCGGTGGTCCGACCATCGCTCTTCCACACTTCAGCCGACGTTCTGAGGTGACCTGCAGAAGGGAGGAAAAGAAGGGGTGGGGGGGCAGCATTCAAAGTACATCAGCATGCAGTAGTCCGAAAATGTTTTTACCTACCACATACTCGACCTATCTCCACGTACTGCATTTCGTTACCATCTCGGCGTTTAAGCCCAGAGGGACCAGTAATGTCAGATAGATAATCATTGTCGATCTGCGTATCTACATGAGTTACTTGGCCGTAACCCTCTTTGTCGGGTGCAAGGGTGACGGTCAGGTGGCATTTCCGTGGTGTCGTTTTGAGGGTGTCTAAAACACCTTTCTGGCTGCCTGTGACACATAATGTAGCTGCTAAATATCTGATCCCCTTTGATCTACATCCTTCATCATACTTATTCTTCGCTCACAGTAGTAAGGTATCCAAAACTCATTAATGCAACTGCTACAACCATGCTTTCTTTTTCAAAATACTTTTAATAAAAAGTGTTGAACAAAATTGGTGGCAGTTCATTGCATAAAGTGCAGCAGTGCAATAAAATCGTATTAAAACTTCCCTACAGAGCAAGCATGATGCATGTCAGTAATTCATCTTTAATAAATTCATAAATTCATTACCCAATGTTCATTCGTTACCTAAATTACACCAATTCATTTTCCAAATCATAATCAGTACCCACCCTAAGTCAGTTCATTGTCCAAGCACATACTCAACATCCTTCGTATCTACTTTCATTATCCAAGAAAACTACATACATATCTCGAGGCAAAAAGCTGTGTGGTCAGGGTGCAACAAAGTTAATTCAAAAAGTCTCATTTTGTGTCGGCGCCATTTTGGGTGGGGTCAGGCGAGTTCCAGCACAGTCAGAATGTCTCTAATCTCGCATGGTTGGCCCAGAACCTTCTGTTGGCAGTTCAAAAAGTTTTGTGCTATGTGGTTAACAGTCTAACAAATATGGACCATTAGTCAAAGAGTGGGGAGGGCGGCAACAATTTTCCTACCGGGTCATTCTGGTGTTCCACCGGAACTGAACAAGTCTGTGCCGTGGCTGCACTTTAGCCATTTCCCATCCGAGGCTGGCGCCGGCAGGAGCTGCACCGATGTCGTGGTTCCCAGTGAGGGGGCGGGGGCGCCCATGCGGAGGGATCAGGGTGCCCCCCGGCTCTTATAGAATCTTCAAGGTTGAGGAGAGAAGGCATGGAGCGTGTGCCCGTCCTGGGCAGAAGACCGCTTTTTGATGTTGACCCTCTTTAAGTAAGAGCATTGGGGTGTCGCTGGAAGCCTCCACCTGGAGGGAGGTGGGGGAGGCTCGTTCGCGCCGCCTCCCCCTTCCAGCGACCCCGCGCCGTTCCTCGGCTCCGTCGCTTCGATATTGGCCGTGCTGGCTATTGAAGCTGGGGGGGGGTGGTCGGCGGCTGAGGCAAGACAGCCCCCCCTTTTCTCTTGACATGTGGCGGGACTACCTGGAATCGTCCAGGCGTCGACATGTGGCGGGACTACCTGTAACTATGCAGGCGATGGCATGTGGCGGGACTACTTGCAACTGTCAGGCGTTGTCCGACCTCGCCTTGGCTCCGGTCCTCGTTGATGGCCAGATCAGGCAAGAGAGGGGGTGGGAAGTGGTCGGCGGCTGAGGCAAGACAGCTCCCTCCCCCCGTGGCCTGCGGGGCAGCAGAAGAGAAGAGATGGAGAGGTCTTTGTCATTCTTTAGACCGCCTGCCCAACATCATCTCCTACCGACCGTGGCCAGGCGAGCCCCTCGTGCCTCGAGGCCTCGCCTTCCGGATGGGCGTAACCGCGGACCTGTTGCACTTCGGGAGCTTCCGGAATGGGGGTAGGTACCTATTGAATTGTTTCTATTTCATGTGACCGTTATTTGGGCGTGGCGGGCAATGAGGCAGACATGTTGGGAGCAGGAATAGGCAGTGAAGCCTAGCTGCCTCGTGGCTATTTTTGCTGTCAAACTTTTAGCCATTTTACATTTCTTATTACGAACTATTTCTAAAGTTTCTTATTTTTAGTGAAGTCAAAAGCTCATCAGGGGGTTACTGACTTAGCCTGATTTCTGTTTTTTATTTTTCTTTCTCTTCCTTAGCGTGTTTCGAGCTAAAGCTTTCTGTTAGTAGGGAACGGTGATCACTTCATATTTTTATGTGTCCTTTTCACTAGGGGGTACATCTGGACGGACCAGACGAGTTCCCTCCAATAAATGGTCCGGGGTGGAACTAGATTATCGATCAAAAGGGGAACATATATTCCTTCATTAGGGTATCATCCTGGACAGACCGAGCGATGTACTTCCACTTACTAGGGTAGCCTCCTGGATGGACCAGATGGTCTACTTCCACTAAATGGCCCATGAGCGGGGAGCATATGTCCTCCATAAGGGTAGTCTCCTGGGCGGACCATGCGAGCTACCCCCCAAACAGTGGGGAGTGGGTAGGACTGACGAATTCACAAAGGGGCATAACCTACCCTTTACTACTTGCAAAGACTAGATAGAATATTTCTATTCCACGTTGTTTGCAGGCAGAAAATACCTCAAACGAAACAATTCCTGGAACAACAATGTCCAGGCAACCAACCAATCAGTGGGGAGAAAAACAGGCATGACGGATTACAACGGGGACAAACGTCTGCATTACCTGCCCTTCGCTATCCAGAAAGGAAGACAGAATATTTCTACTCGTCTCAGTTTGTAGACAGGGAAGATCTCAAAGAGCAACAATCGATTATTAATCGACTTCAAACAATCAGTGGGGAGAAAAGTAGGCATGACGGATTACACCGGGGACAAAAGTCTGCATTACCTACCCTTCTCTATCTGCAAAGAGGGACGACGTTCCTATTCGCCGCTGTTTGCAAACAGAGAATGTCTCGTTCTCCAGAAGAGAACCAATATGTCAAGTAGCCTTCAAAGCTAAATGAACCAATACCAACAATATCAGTATACAAATACCGATTTCAATACAATCAATCAATCAATCAGGTGGATAGAACCACCCTACCAATCAGGCGTAAGAACGCCCTACTTAATCTTACCCGGACCGGACCATACGGACAGTTCTTTGACTTCCTCCTCCAGCGCCCGATCGATCTCTTACTCCATGTAGCATTCCTGTGGGATTCCAGTCAGGACAATAGGTCACTCAAGAGAGGTCCGTTCAGAATTGGCGAAGTTCTTTTGACCGGCAGCCGGGCGAGGGCCCTCTCAAGGCAGGCATACCCCGATCATTTTAGACGTTCACTTCTTCGTCTGGATCTCTCTTACCGAACCTTATGTCACTGATGGGCCCCACGGTGAGCTGAGACTCAACCTTTTATACCTTACAAAACATTTGGCATTACAGTCACAGCATTGTGAAACGAAGGAAAGATAACCCTATAATCCTCGTGTCAATCCTACCCCACATGTGTTCACAATAGGGACCCTTGACCTGCTGATAAGAGGGGAGGGCAATCACGCAGCTGAGTGTTTCATCAACAGTTTAGGATGTGCGCGCCTAATCATAGCCAGGGGGTGGGGAGGCCAGGATCAATAGCGGATCCTTTGAAGAGGAGTGACTTCATACAATAAGGGCAGTAAATGGTATCTCCTGACTCAGGCGATGGCCTCGGACATGTGTGGTCAGCCGGACTCGGGGGAAGGGGTCATCAAAGGAGTGGTATTCATGCCGCGCGGACAATCGAGCGCGGAGGGAAGGCTCGTCAACAGAGGGGTATTCATGGAAGGAAAGGAGGTGTTGGTCAGGCGCGGCCGTGACTCTCAAGGACAGGGCCTTGCAGAAGAAGAAGGTTTATGACTTGCCCATGTGAGGAGAAGGGAGGGGTAGCCAGGGTGGACACAGGGACAGAGTCACACAGAGAGAGAGAGAGATCTGATGACCCGTACATGAGAGAGCGGGGGCAGTCAGGTGCAGCTGGGGAGGGCTACGTCAGCTAAGGCGAAGGATGCCTCTTCAAGAAGGAATGGGGGGGGGGGTTTTGTGCGAGTCAAGTAGGAGAGTTGCCTTTCACGGCGGGGTCGCGCAGAGGGAGAGGGTTTCATGGTCTATGCATGAGAGAGGGGGGGGGTTAAGATACGCGCAGGAGGGAAGCCGGGGATCCCAATGGGTAAAAGGCCATGGTGCCTAGAAATGGCTGTACATATGCATATTGGTACGGGCTCTTACTGGCAGGGTGATACGGTCAACACTTTACAGTATTCATGGTGCTCACAGGGGGGAGGAGTGGGAGAAGAAGGGGAATGAATGTTGTCTATGTACATCAATTTCTTCAACTTTCACAGCTTTCCAAAATGTCATGGTCAGCTCTCCCGGTGACCGTGAAGGGTTTACAGAATCAGCCCAGAGAAGCCGGAGAATGGTGCGGATTCGCACTAAGTGTGGGTGAAATTTGTGAATTCGCGTTCCGCGAATTTGCGCGAAATGGCAAAAAAATCTGCGAGTTCGCGAATTTGCCTGCAAACTCGCAGATTTTTTTCCCATTTGCACAAATATGTGACCACGTGTGCCTGTAACTTTGCCAGCGCACCAAAAGGCGCATAGGTCCCTTGAGTGAGCTGGCCATTATAGTTGGAACGGGCGGGAAGACGTATCATACCGCTAGTGTGTGGTGGACGGGGCCAAACGGGCAGGGCTTCTATGCGAGTTCACATGCATCTTGTTGATAAGGGTCAGAGACCGAGCAGAGCAGCAGATGAGGAGAAAGCAGCCTCCTGGTCACAGGAGCTTCACGGGGATGGCGCTCGGGAAACTCATGGATGCAAAAATAAGTTTGGCACAGGACCCCAGAATCCTTCAGATGTCCAAGATAGCTCTGCTGCGCGGGTTGGTACAAAGCCATTCTTATCCTGCTCAGTGGGTTTATATTTACAACAAGGGGTGGTGAGGGACAGAGTCTCTGAATTAAGCAGAAAGCTCTCACCCGGTCAAGAGATCAGGGCTAGATCCAACACCGTTTTTTAGCTCACTGCACCATCCCAGTTTCAGAACCTGGCTGTATGCAAATTAGGCTGTTCCTGTCCCAGTGCATGATGGGAACAGGGCAAACCAAACTACAAAAGCCAATTCTTACACTGGGAAGGAAACAAGCTCCCGGGGACCGGTTTCTGGCATTACAGCCGTCTTCGGCCCGGTTTGCTTGAATCCTGATGGTGCAATGAGCAAGGGTCAGTGGGTTTAGGCGCATGCAGCTGCTGCTGCTGGGCAATGTCCCATCTCATACTAAACTGCCCCATACAGGAATATGCTGGCGCTGGGCAGTAGGGTGCAGTGGTGTTAGAAGGGTCGATCCCAGGGGGGTCAGAATGTATTCTCCCGACCTTCCCTTGATCCACCTCTCCCAGGAATACTGCTGAATCTTAACGTGAGGTCCTCGCCGGGTAGGACGCTGGGTCTAAGATCGTACACTCTGAGCTCACACCACACTTATGAAGGGACACCACACCGTGGTTATCAGTAAACAAGTTCTTTATCAACAGTAGAATTTTAGGCAGAATGAATACATATTTACAAGCGATCGAGGGATCGTAAAGTCTTGGTTATGGGGAGCAAGGAAGCGGGACAGTCTCAGTATCAGGCCAGTACGAAGCGTACCCTGCGCACAGCTCTCAATCCTCTAGCCAGGGGATACGGGCGATGGTGGTTGTACCAGCTGCTGTGCTCACTCCTCTAGGTTGTGTTGATAGCGTCGATGGTTCTCCTCGAGCCGCGACGAGGTCAGCAGGGCTCTATCCGGAGTGAACAGAGTGTCTGTCAGTTCTTGAGGAGCCGCGACCACGTCAGCAGGGCTCAGGGTGGTCTGCGAATGTCCTTCAAGTTTCAAGGATGAGCTGCGACGAGGTCAGCAGGGCTCCGAGGTTCCAGGTCCGTTTTCACGAGAATGAACCGCGACAGCGTCAGCAGGGCTCGATGAGTTCTAAAGTTCAGTCTTCTCCTCAAGGGGTTGAGCCGCGATCAGATCAGCAGGGCTCTCTTGTCCAGGATACAACTGCCCGCTAGTTCTTGGGCGGTCCTTGATATAGCGCAGTGGCCCTTTGATGTCCGGACCCTCGCAGGCGGAGAGCTCATGCCCCGGGGCTGGTCGTCGGGGAGTTCTGTCGGCTGGCCCTTTGATCCTCTTGAACATGCGACCGGGGATTCCCAGATGCCCAGCAGGGTCTGGAGCCAGCTCTCGGGGAGGCCAGAGGTGCGATCGAACCAGCCCACGGGGGAAGGCCAGAGGTGTGAGCGAAACCAGTCCCCCAGGGAGGCCGGTGGTGCAGTCGAAACTCTTTGTTCCTATCTCACTCAGGAAGTCCTCTACCCCCCAGCCGGGCATGGCGCGTCTGCAGCCTAAGTTTCGCTGGGACCGGGGTCAGCAAGGCTATGGGGTCAGGGATCTCGGGAAGGGTAATGGCGGCCGGTGGCCCTGTGGGGGGATGCAGGTTCAGGGTGCCCGGTACCGGGAGGAGCATGCAGGGATGGTCGTCCATTGGTAGGGTCATGTAGGGAGCGGGACGGACAGGGCACGGGACGACCAGGGGTTTCGGGGTGCAGAGCGGGGATCACGGGACACTGAGGAACAGGGGGGAACCACGCCACGAGGCCAGGTCCAACAAGTGGAATGCGGGTGCTGCACGCCTGGTACATGTGCATACCGGTGCCAAGGGGGACACATGTTTATTGGTGCTGTGTAGCAAGTTAAGATTTTACATTTTGACTGCACCAGACGGTTTACCACCTACACGGATCAGGAGCATCCAGGCACCAGACTTCATAGTGCAAGAGCATAATGGTGCTGTGCTGTACGGGTATATATGTACTGGATGCAGGCGGGCACTTAGCACAATGTGTGCTCACACCCATAGGGCTCCCAGGCAATTGAGCATGAATGAGTTTCACACTGAGAGGACTCCGGGGCAGTTCAGCAGCATGGGGCTCACACCCAATGGGCCCCGGCGCAGTTCAGTAGCACAGGGGCTCACAGCCCCTGGGCAGCTCAGCAGCGCGGGGGCTCAAACCCACAGGGCTCCCTGGCAGTTTAGCAGCGCCACCCTCTGGTTCATCACTGCCACCCTCTGGTTCATCACTGCCACCCTCTGGCTCACCACTGCCACCCTCTGGTTCACCACTGTCACTCTCTGGTTCATCACTGTCACCCTCTGGTTCACCACTGCCACCTTCTGGTTCATCACTGTCACCCTCTGTGCCATCACTGCCCCCCTCTGGTTCATACACAGCACCCCTGGTTCACCACTGACATCCTCTGGTTCATTACTGCCACAGTCTGGTTCATCACTGTCACCCTCTGGTTCACCACTGCGTCACCACTGCCACCCTGTGGTTCATCACAGCACCCTCTGGTTCACCACTGCCACCCTGTGGTTCATCACAGCACCCTCTGGTTCACCACTGCCATCCTCTGGTTCATCACTGCAACCCTCTGGTTCGTCGCTGTCACCCTCTGGTTCACCACTGCCACCCTCTGGTTCATCACTGCCACCCTCTTGTTCATCACTGTCACCCTCTGGTTCACCACTGCCACCCTCTGGTTCATCACTGTCACCCTCTGGTTCATCACTGCCACCCTCTGGTTCATCTCAGCACCCTATGGGTCACCAATGCCACCCTCTGGTTCATCACTGCCACCCTCAGGTTCATCACGGTCACCCTCTGGTTCATCACTGCCACCCTCTGGTTCACCACTGCCACCCTCTGGTTCATCACTGCCACCTTCTGGTTCACCACTGCCACCCTTTGGATCACCACTGTCACGCCCTGGTTCACCACTGACACCCTCTGGGTCTTCACTGCCACCCTCTGGTTCTTCACTGCCAGCCTCTGGGTCACCACTGCCACCCTCTGGTTCACCACTGTCACCACCTGGTTCACCACTGCCACCCTCTGGTTCATCACTGCCGCCACCCTCTGGTTCATCACTGCCGCCACTCTCTGGTTCATCACTGCCACCCTCTGGTTCATCACAGCACCCTCTGGTTCACTGCTGCCACCCTCTGGTTCACCTCTGCCACCCTCTGGTTCATCACTGCCACCCTCTGGTTCATCACTGCCACCCTCTGGTTCACCACTGGCACCCTCTGTGTCACCACTGCCACCCTCTGGTTCATCACTGCCACCCTCTGGTTCACCACTGCCACCCTCTGGTTCACCACTGAACCTTCTGGTTCATCACAGCACCCTCTGGTTCACCACTGTAGATTATGGGGAGAAAGCACACCTGCCCAGCCTGCCTCGACCGAGACAAATTAATTTGGGGCTGGTTAACGTGTTACTGAATTTGAGCTTTAAGTCCGGCACCTGCTTCCTTATCTGTAAGTGCTTCCAGTGGCAGTTTAATTTTTGTGACAGGAGCCATATTTGTAACTATTCTCTGACCCTTCGTAGAGGGTCAGAGAATAGTTGCAACAACTCTGGAGGCGCCTCAGGAAGCACTTACAGGGTTACAGCAGGTGCCCAAGTTGAAGTTAATTTCTTTGTAACCATTTTGTAAATTGTTACAAAGAAATTAGCTTCAACTTGGGCACCTGCTGTAACCCTGTAAGTGCTTCCTGGAAAGAATTTGTCCCGCTCGCGATTTCGCTGATTTTTCTGCAATTTCGCGAGATTCGCGGAACTCAAAATTGCAGAAAATCCGCAAATTCAGCGAGTGGAACGAATTTTCAGCCCATACTTACTTTCAAGGGTTTTTTGGTCTTTTTGTAGATTACTTTTTAGCAAATATCAGTAAACACATGGATTTTCTCCAAACACAGGCGGAGTTACAGGAAACCATGTGGGGTTCTATTGTACAACACATTGTCCACAAATATCAAGGCTGCGTAGAGCTCATATTAATTGTCACCCAACAGAAACTGAATATCTTTAGAGAAAACGGAAAAACTATCATTCATAAACTTTCAGGTGGTCTGTAACTCTGATTGCATATTTACAGACCCTGTTGGAGAGAATATGTTAGTTGGGATGAAGGGTGAGAACCCACCTCAAATAATAATCACAATCCTTGTCTGTGTGAACCAAGAAAGTCAACAAATTAACCTGTTCTTGACCCTCTGGTAGCTTGGCACAAAGCAGTCAGGCTTAACTTACAGGAAGTGTGTAAATTACATATGCTGTACTAAAACAGTAATAACGTTGGACGCAAAACAATAAAAATCCCCAAACAATCTAGAGAAATAAATCATCATTTAATGAACAAAATGACACCTAAATGACCAAAAAATAAGAGTTAGGAATATTATAGGTTTAAGTAACAATAGAGCCAAGGGGCACCCTGTCCTAATAATAGTCAATGGTCGTGATAGAAAAGGAACTAGGCATACTTTGACGCTGACAGCAAGGGAGTGTGCAGGTCAGATGCATCAACCAGGTTTGTCCTGGTCAAAGATTTTACTTTCTGACTTTAGTCTATTAAGTCCCAATCCATCATAGAAGTACACCACCAATGCCTCTAAAGAGGCACTTAGAAACTCACAAGGTGACAGGTACAGACCACTGCATTGTACAGTTCTGATCAGCAAGGCAGTTGTAGGATAAGTCCTCTTGCATCTTGTTGTGTCCATGTCACTTTAACATGAGGTCAGCATTATGAACCTTAGAGTTTGGGTACAAAAGGGACAGCAGGTCCAGCCTTCTCATGTCTCAAAAGGGCAGTCTTTCTGTTCTGATTTCAGGCTCTGGGGATGTCACGTTTATTCCCAGTGCCAGCTGGGGGTGGAACACATTCCTTTGCCTACGCCCAAAAGCTAGGTCTGGTTAATGCCCCCCTCTTGCCTGGGTTTGGCTCTGTGCTGGACAGTGAGCCAATAGGCATGACTAGGCTTGGTGTCAGCAGTCTTTGTATGTGTGTGTGTTCAGGCAGGCCCCTTTGAAATGAAATCAGGGCAGGGCAAAGCTCCTCCCCAGACATAATGAATGAATAAATATAAGTTTTGTAGAGCACAAACTTAGCACAGGGCATCAAGGCACTTTGGAAAGAGTTCATGGTAGAAGAAGTCATGGGATTCCAGGGCTTAGATGTTAGGACATGTGAAAAGCCAGGACTTCAAGGCTTTGCGGAATAGAGAGTGAGTTTCCAGAGTGGCAATAGGGGAGAGAAGTGAGTTCCATAACTTGGCCCCTATCAGGGAGAAGGCCCTGACTCACCACCTAGCTTTCCTAACCCTGGGAACAGTTACCAGGTTCTTGCTTGCATATCTCAAGACCTTGCCAGGAAGGTATCTTTGAAACATTTTGTTAATGACTTTCAACCCCCTATTGTGGACAGCCTTGGGGACCAGACACAAGGCTTTGAACACAATTCTTCCCCCAACGGGGAGCCAGTGCAAGCTTCTGATGGTAGCTGAGACTGAATGGAATCCAGTCATACTGTCATTAATACAAATTCCCCTTACACCCAGGCCCTTTGTCCAATTTCTGAATCAATACACATTTCCCAGTGGGGAGACCGGCAACAGTCCAGGGGCTGCTGGCCACTCACAGGAAGGCCCCAGGAACCTTAATCAGGGAAATGCCAAATTTCTAAAAGTACGAAAAACCACCACTGGTTTGGGCTCCCAACAGCAAGGCCAAGCCACTGACCAATAACTAACAACACAGGTGCCAATACTGTTGACCTTAGTTCCTTGTTTTAATTATGCAAAACATACAAATTAAACACTATGTTTCCTTGAAATTTCTTTTCTGAGTAAATCATTCTTTATTTTCATTTCCTTTACTTCATTACTTTGGTTATAATTTCACCAATTTTAGAATTCAAAAACCATCTGTACAAAACATATACAATATTATACAAACATTCTCATAAAACAATACTCTTGGATCATTCATAAACACTCTCACCAAACTCTTATTCATCAACATTCACTCCCATACATACACAAAAATCACATATTATTTACACTGGAATTACAGTATTCACAGTTTGATGTTCTTATGGCCCAAATAGTAGTGACTACTATTTGGGCCATAAGAACATCAAACTGTGCTCAAACTGTTACAAATGTCTATGAAAGACAGTCTATGGCATACTGTGAATACTGTAATTCCAGTGTAAATAATATGTGAAGTATTTTCATACTGAATTCATAAAACATTACATTCAATATGGTAAACTAGTGTTCTTCTATGGGAGGCCAGCCTTGCGACAGAGAGAAACGGCTTTGGAGGAATTTCGTTACAAGGGCATGTAAAAAATTCAATATACATGTCCTACTTTTTTAAATACGATGCACCCAGCCCCCTGGTCACTTAGGGCCTAAGTTAGGGGTGACATCATTATTACTAAGGAAGGTTTCGACCTGGCAAACGGTTTATTTTGCCAGGTCAAAATGGTAGATTTAAAACAGCACTACAGGTTTCAGTGGCAGGCCTGAGACATGTTTTACAAGGATACTTTATTTGATGGCACAATGAGTGCTGCGGCCACTAGTAGCATTTAATTTACAGGCAATACCATACACTTGGGACTTCTAAATACATTTCATGTGTCAGCTATGACTCTGCCAATTTCCATGTTTAAAAGAGAGAGCACAAGCACTTTACCTCTGGGTAGCAGAGGAAAAGTGCACAGACTCCCAATGCCAACAAAAACCAGTCCAGCTCAGATGCAAAAGGCAAAAATCTGGATTGAGCCTGCAGGAAGGGCATTTTTTCAATGCATCCTGACAGAATCCATGATTCATATATGTGTAAATGCAGTGCATTGTCTGACTGTCTTGCCAGAGGAGACCTTGGAGAATAATCACTGTCAGGCAAGTAGAAACTTCTTACTCTCTTTTATTGATACTAATTGTAAGCATAAACTTTTTAATAAAGGTATCTACTGTTTTTAGATGACAATGCTTATACAATTCAGCCTTGTATCTTGACGCTGCATATGCATTCACAATCACAAGGAGAGAAGGTATAACATGGCACCATAAAGACACATCTTGAACACTCAAAGGCAGATATTGTAGAATGTATGATGTTGCAACGCATACATTTACAACGCATGCCTTTACAATGCACGTATTACATCACAACATCCTTTACAATGCATACATTAACATTGCATACCATCTACAACAAATTTTTTTCAACGCATTCCATTACATTGCATTATACCTTTATAATGCATACCATTACAATTCTTAACATTACATTGCATTTAAGGTAAGTGTTGGATAATGTAGGGGTTAACATTACTATTCTAACTCCAGGGGGGCAACAGTAGGGTAAGTGTTGGATAGTATAGGGGTAAAAATTACTAATCTAACTCCAGGGGGTGCAACAGTATGGTAAGTGTTGGATAGCGTGGGAGTAAAAATTATTATTCTAACTCCAGTAGGTGCAACAGTAGGGTAAGTGTTGGATAGTCTAGGGGAACTATGCATTGTAATGGTATGCATTGTAATGACATGCGATATAATGGATGCGTTGTAGTGACATGCGTTGTAGTGTCATGCGTTGTAGTGACATGCAATGCAATGGATGCTTTGTAGTGACAAGCGTTGTAAAGGATGTTGCGATGTAATGACACTGTTGTAAATGTAGTACAATATAATGACTGCGTTGTAAAGGTTGTTTCCCGATATTGTGCCGTAAAAAAAAGACGATGATCTCTACACTACTCCCCTGAAACGTCCTGCAAGGTTATAAAATGTTGTGCCAAACTACACACTATTGGAACGAGAAGAGGCCTACCAACAGGTACAGAGGAAATAGAATCAGTTGATGATGATGACCTACCCCTAGCCTGGTCCTGATGCTGCTCAAGCAGCTGGAGTAATGGCAATACCGGAAAGATATTGCCAACAACAGTTTTTGAGATTAGTATTGTACAAATAATGCATTTATAAAAAGTAAAACCATGAGCAAGCTGTAAGTGTTCCTAACATTTTTCTCTCCTGTTTATTTACAGGTATAACAACAAATGAAACGTAAAGAATTTTCATTTTGAATTATTCTCAGTAATTTTTTTTCAAAATGTAAACAGAATTGAACAGAAGTATGTGCTATTTAACATGTAATTTGAAAACCAAAATGTCAACTTTGAAGATTCAAGCCTCTTGGGAGCAGTTGTATTTACTGTCAGCTAGCTTCTCCTCCAATGTTGAAAATACCTTTGCCACTCTGAGAAGTTTATTCCCACGTCAAGTAAGTAGACCCGCCCAGGAAAAAAGACTTCCTGCAATAGCCATCCAGCCTCCCACAGGCTCCATTCTAGAATATAACCCTACAACAGCACAAGACATAACATATCTCCTTTCCTTAACCACATCGCTGCTGGGTTTTTTTTCCCCTGTGCTGGAAATTGCTATTCTCCTATATTCATGACGAGCTCAGCTCGTCATCAGCACAGCTCAACTGTGCCTCATGACGAGCTGAGCTCGTCATGAGCATGGAAGGGGTTAAACACAATATAGACTTATTAAACCTACATAGAAACAAAAAAAGCAGATGACTATACTCAAAAGGATAAATCAAAAAATAATCATGTGAATACATAAATAAAACATTAAATAAATCAGTATAAATCTTCACCTAAAAATTATTATCATACATAGTCATCACATTCTTTGCTTGCAATTTAATCTATTTTCGATTAGGGAGCATTGTTTGTTGTCCTCAACACTTGTATGATCCTTCTGGAATATCCCTCTCTTTCAGGCAATCAGGAAACCTCACAATTTTCTTACTGTTCAAAATATTTCCATCACTGAGCAACAACGTATAGCTATTCACTTTTTTTTGTAGAAAACTTTTACTCACTTTCTGTCCTTTTAACACCTATGCCCAATCTCCCACCTTGTAAACCACACCATCCCCACCACCATCTTGAACATGGATCTTACTCTCAGCTTTTTTAGACAGCAAAGCCCTGGGCTTTCAGTCTCTCATTAACCTAAAGGGAGATGTATCCGTCACACCATGACGTATGGAGCGATGTGACCAGAATAACCTTCTCACTGCTTTTCTCCAATCCATGTCACCACCAAGAGCCAGCTGTATCCCTTCTTTGAGTGTTTAATTCCACCTCTCAACCAAACCATTACTTTCGGGATGATCCACGGAAGACTGTACATGTTCAATTCCATACCTGTCCAAAAAGTCTTTAAAAGCCCTGGACACAATTTGGACTCCATTTTCTGTATGACCTAGGGGAACGTCCTCTCTGTCAGACAATTCATTCAAAAACTCAATCATCTCTTCCTGGTATTATGATGTGTGCATTTCACTGCAGGTCAACAAGTAAAATAGTCCGCTACCATAATGGCAAATTTTGAATATTTTCCCAAAGCATACACCAGTCCAGAAGGTCAACTGAATTTTTATTTCCACGCACCATCAGGCTTATCTGAAATCACCAGAAAATATTTCACCAACTTCTATGGCTTATCACTCTATGCACAATGTATGCATTCTCTAATGCTATCTTGAGCATAACAGTTAAGTCTTGGCCCCCAGTACTCAGCTCTGATACTTCTCTTGGTGGTACTTATACCGATATGTCCTTCATGTGCTAGTCTTAGGTTTCGCTAGCTCTGCTTCAATGGCACCACCAACATCTCTCTTCTCAACATCACACCACATACCATGGAAAACTAAGTACTCACATTGCGGAATAACTCTGTAACTTCAGAAGCCTTATCCTTCACTGGCCAACTCACAACAAGATATTTCCTTACCTGCTGCAGCACTGCATCACACTCCGCAACACTTGTCCACTCCTCATGGGATGCCCTTTCTTCAGTGACTGCAGTTACACTGGCCACCATCAAACTGTCATTCTCATCAACTTCGTCCACAACTTCACCAACAGGCAACCGGGACAAACAACCCACCAACACATTATTTTTCCAGGAACATATTCCGTCCTGTAGTCATATTCTAGCATCCTTATGACCCAACGTGCTATCTTAGGAGAAGTCCTTCTGCTCGATCAGTATAAAATACATCCAACAAGGGTCTATGGTCTGTCTTGATCTTAAACTCCTTTCCCCATACATAGTTCCTAAAATGGTTCACTCCCCACACAATGCCAGTGCTTCCTTCTCAGTTGGAGAATAATTTTTCTACACATTTCTGAATGGTCTGGAAGGCAATGGTGATTATGTCGCTAGTATCAAAAGGTTTGAGTGCTGTTTTAACAGCAATACTTTTTTTGAGCTCACCAAATTCCTTTTCACACTCAGTACACCACACAGACTTTTCTCTTTTCAACATGAGTTTTTGCATACGCATGGTCTTGTCCTGATACATAGGCATCAACGTCGAATAGTATGCCCAACAATTACCATAACTGGTCCTTGTTCTCTGGAGAAGGAGCCCTTTCAATGGGTGCAACTAATATTTAACGCCACTCACTCTGATGTTACACTTCCCTCTTTTAATGGTCAGATCACTTTCTTGGAAGACTTTAAGGACTGCTCTCAAAGCCTGATCATGCTTCTCCAAATTCTTTCTAAACACCAGAATGTCATTCTGGAAGTAAATGACAAGAGGTACTTGTTCATTATTGAAGATGCATTCTAAGAACACAAGTTGCAATCCAACATCAGAAAACATGTCTTTTTCTCTCCTGCCTCCATCAGCTTGCTGAGAATCCTAGCTTCTCATGATGGGTCCGGAATAACAATCGTTTGCTACCTCCTCCTGCAGTGCTTGCTCTCTCAGCTCTCCTTCACCTGCAACATGCTTGAGGGTCTCTTTCCAGGTTGTGGTATCATCAGTTGCTTCCATGGCAAAATCTGCAATACACGACTCTTGGTTCGCAAAACACAATTGCCTCGAGATCGCATTTAGCAAATCAGTAAATAGTGATTGTAGCTTTTATGAAATTGCTCTGTGGTATATTACTGGGTTTTTACTTATGGAGTTGACATTCCCAAATTATGATTAGTTAAAATGTGTATTTGGGGTTCACTAACATCAACATTATACATCAAACACTTAGTTTCCAGATCACAGCAATTTTAAAGTTTGGGAAACAGTTTTTTTATGTGTTTAAGAGGGGTATAAGAATTTTGAAAAGCTTTTCAGAACAAAGGGACCCAAACCAAGGTAGGCTGACTGAAGCATTTAGACAACATAAATTAAAGCCTTGCTTGGAGTCTTACTTGGATTTCATTAAGAAACCAAGAGACAGATCCCTTTTCATCCAGTTTAGGTTGGGAACACTCCCCCTTCGCGATTACACGTGCAAGTGGAAGCCCCCGTACTAAACGCCCCCTGACTGCCCAATCTGTGAAGGTGTCACTGAAAATATTCCTCATGTCTTCTTTGTATGCCCAGCCTACGCAAAACCCAGGCAGAAATGGCTCAAACCTGTGTGTCTGTTGCTTGGAACCAGGGACCACTCCTCTGCACTCAGAATACATAAGGCTGACACT
This sequence comes from Lissotriton vulgaris, assembly GCF_964263255.1. Lineage (NCBI taxonomy): Eukaryota > Metazoa > Chordata > Amphibia > Caudata > Salamandridae > Lissotriton > Lissotriton vulgaris. The sequence goes on along the minus strand of NC_141695.1, from coordinate 164,225,827 downwards.
AGTACAACCCTAGTGTGTGGGGTGGCCAAATTTCTTAGCTGGGCCTGGCTGATTAGATTGAAGGCTACTAGATGACTATAGTTTTAGTTGAATCTTTTTAAATATTCACAAAGCTGCTAAAGGTTAATATGTTTTTAAAGTATTTATTGAAATATGATTGGTTTTTTACTATATTCTGTTTTAAAAAAATGTAATGCTAATGAATTGTGGTTTCATATTTTTATGTGCTTTTATGATATTCTGTATATCGAAATAAAGCTTTGATGATGATGAAAAGCTTTTCACAGACGGTGTGATGAATGTCGTATTTCTCCAATTGCCTGCATTGGAGCAATTTTCTAGATGTCCAGAGCAATAAGCATGGTGTTGAGAGAAAGTCATTAAAAAATAAAGTGATGTACGGAATGCCTAAATTAATCTCCGCCACATCCAAATATATCATTTTGCATCCAACATATTACCTCAGTTTGGACCCAGGCATATGCAAACAGCATTGACCCGGCTGCAATGGGAATAGTCCAGCCCGACCTGCCAGGCCAGGTCCTTCCTGAACCAGAACACAAGCAACCCAGGACCGGTTTTGCCCTTATTATGGATTCATCAGCCAGTTATGGCTTGATTCCAGAGGCATGATGAACTCAGATCCACGTATGATGTACCCATCACACTTAGGGCATCAAAAAACAAAGTGTTGGATGGACTGCTCTAATTGATCTCAGCCACTGGCAATAGCTTGGGCCACATCCAAATTCAGTGTTTTTTGCTGACCATGCCACCTGATTTTGGACCCAGCCATATGCAAATTAGTCTTGACCCTGCTCCAACTTGAACAGTCCAGCCCGAACTGCCAGACCTGGTCCTACCTGAACTGTAACACAAGCAACCCAGGATCAGTTTCACACATATTAAGGGAACCAAGCCAGCCATAGTTTGCCTGCAGCAACTTTTAAGTGTGTCTTGACAGTTGTTACCAGATATTTTGCAAGAAGCACTACTAGCTGAGGAACTTTGACTCCACCCACATGTAGGTAGCCCATTTGAATGGGCAGAGCTTTGTGTTTCAACAAAAAGTGGTTGCCCACCACATAGCTGTGATCATTTTGTTTATTTATCCTACTTCCTGAGCTAGCAGCTGCATGTCTGAGTTTGAACTGACATTTTAATGCCTCAGATTACTAGAGAATTTATGGTGTTTGTTTTTCTCAGGAAGCAACACTGATGGGTGGAGGGGGGAAGTCATTTACTGTTGATTTCAGACACTTGTTTGATGTTAGAGAGCCCAGGGCTACACTGATCTACATGTTTGTTTTAGGTCTGGCTTGACAGTGCAACTGTCAGTAAACCTTATGTGAAAGCTTTTAGAGACATACAGAGAGTGGTTTAGGCCCCAGCCACATGTTGGTTCCCTTTATTAAGTATTTGATTGTGCCAAATTTCTGCGCTACCAATAAGTTTATGTAAGATACAGCAGGTCTGGGTTGGTTATAGTGGCAGGCCAGGGATCATGGCTATAGGCCTGATCTGTTTATTATGAAAAGTTAAAATAAAGGTGTTAGGCCTATTGCACTCATTTTCAAAAGCATATGTTAAAGTCAATCAGCATTTAATGTGGATTCTGACGACCCTGTGTTAAAGCCTACCAATTAGTATTTTACTAGATGGCATCTCACGGATTACCATAGTAGGCATTGGTTTGTGATGGTCACTTCTTGTGACAAGCCATGGATATAGAAGATTTTCTCTGTGAAAATCCTTTTTAGGCCGTTTTAGGAGAAATAATATTTTGTTTAGCCAGTGTAATTTTGTATTCCTTTCTAATTTTATGACTGCGTGATATTTGTGACAAAACTTGCATTCAAAACTCTAGGCCTAAAGTGGTTATGGCGACTAGATAAATGCCGGTTTGGTGGACTAGAAAGGTTATGTCATTATGACAAAGGCAATAGATCTTGCTCATTAATTGTGAAAAGCATAGGAAGCCTTTACCAATTGGCTGTCATTACATTGTTTTACAGACTGCAGACTAGTATTTTGTTATATGTAATCTCAAATTACCACAGTAGGCAAGGATTTTGATGTTGGCCATCCACTCCGACAAACCTTGGGGTTTTCGAACTGATGATTCTTGTTCGGCCTTGTTAAGAGCTGTTGTATATTGTCTTGCAGGCAGGGTTTTTCTACATTTTTGGAATTTTATAACTGCATGGATGATGGTGTTCAGTTTATGTGCATTTGGAAACGTTGGTGTTGAGCGGAGTCTGAAACCAATGTTAAAGGTTCATCTGTTCAGTAGGAAAAGTAAGGCCATATTTCATAGGTTTTATCTGTTTATTATGAAATAGTATGAGACAGCCAGTAGGTCTGACCTTTGTATAGTGAAAAGAATGCATTAAAGACAATAGGCTTTAAAGGATGGGTTGTAATTATACTGTGTTAACTTGTTCGAAGTTATTTTGTTACATGTCATTTCACGGATTACTTTAGTAGGCAAGGGTTTTGATGTTGGTGATCCACCCGAACAAGCTGTGGGGCTAGAAGATTTGCCCTACAATCCTCCTTGTTCGACTAAAAGAATGGACTGAGTTGGTTACAGTGACAAGCGAATGATTAAGGCTATATGCCTGATTTTGTATTATCAAAAGTTATGATAAAGGCAGTAGGCCTGATATATTGATTGTGAAAAAGCACATGTTAAAGATAGTAGGCATTTATGGGTAGATTGTTATTACTATGAATTAAATCCTGCAGATAAGTTTTTTGTTACATGGCTTTCTTTCCCTGTGAATGACAGCATTTTCTATCACGTACATCCACCTCACAATGAGTGCACTTCAGTGTCAGAGCTGGTTGGCAAGTCCTTTAGTTTTTAATTGTGTCCTTTTATAGAACCTCTTTCATTTCTGTGTTCTCCTTTCTAGGTCTCGCCTAGGCAGCGCACATGCGCTGCACTAGGAGAGCCTTTAGCCATCGGTCTGCTCATTTTCAAGCACACTCATGCTTGTGCTGGCATCCACCTTGCGGGAGCGAGCAGCGGCGCGTGTTCTAATTGAAAACATATGGCTTTGGTGCCGCCGCAGCTTGCTCCCGCAAGGCGGAGGCCAGCACAAGCGTGAGTGTGCTTTAAAACAGTTGCTGCTTGTTTGCATTCCAAACACAGCAGGGTAGTCAGGGTATCAAGTTCTTCAGAGACGTCTTAATAGTTTTTCATTTGAAGTTAAACTGAGGGGGCGTGCGAGTTCTGGGAACCTTCTTTCACTTTTGCAATCTCGTAGTTTGAGCACGAGACACGGTTGTATTAGATGCCAGCAGTTGCGTTCTCTACAATTGGACCGTCCTATAGTGCCAATGTTCTTACCAGCCACAAGCACTTTGAACCTGAATCTCCCCGTGCCTAACAAAATAAAACATGAATGTGTCTGTCTGTAATGCAACTGAAGCTCATGTAAAGCGCTCTGATACCTACAATTCTAGTTAGCGATATATAAAACTCCTCCCCAAAAAACTTTTAAAAAAACAATGCATTGTTTCTACTCTAACATTGCATGGAATGTTTGTTTCATTACATGTTAAGGTTGGTGAATTAATACATTTTAATTGCTTTTCAGCAAACTCGTATACGTGTTTTTGTCCACCTTCGCTACCCATTGTCGAAGCTATAAATATGCCTTTCTTACGCAGGTAGAGGCAGTTCCTGGCAGCTCAGTAGCATGGGCAACCTCCTCAAGCTCCAAGAGGCATGTGACGGCACTGTTGCTCATTATTGATAGTCGCAGATATATTGACAGTCTGTGCTCCGGTGGAAAATAGGAGTTTGATATGACATGTTGTGTGTCTCAGCAAGACTCATAAATAATTTTGTCAAATTTTTGTATGCATGGGAAAGTCCTTGATTCAGCCTCCCATAAAGATGAACTTCTGTTATGGAATGCATTTGTCAAGTAGCTGTGTGATGCATGGAGCTGAGTTTACCCCGTGGCAGTTCGATGAGTTTTAGATGCACAGTTTACCAGAGAGGATTTGCGGGCAGTAGAGAAATAATTATTCCTGGCGAAATGCATAATTTCTGTACCTGGGTTTTCAGTTTTTTTCCCATCGTCGTTTGTTTCTGTTTCCTCTTCTGGACTCAAGGGCATTAGTCTTATTAGTTTTCCCCAGCACAATAGCTTTTGTGCTCTGGTTCCCGCCTGAAACCTGTGCCTTTTGACTGTGTCAGTACGCTTTCAGCATATTACGTGAACGTCTTTTAGGTAAAAACTATGCCTTGTAAGTGATTTTCAATCATCAGTTAATCTTATGTGAACATGATGGACAGACATGAAGAAAATAAACGTGCAGTTTTTCCTGTTTATTTCATCTGAAGTTTCTTTTCACTCCCTAATGTACATTTGTATTGTCCTCCATATAGAGGATGATAAAGAGGGCTAGACACTAATTTTGTTTTGTTAAGGAGCCTTGTTTTATCTTGTGATATTTTTGGGAAGGGAGTTCCAGTTCTGTTTGATCATCACGTGTACGTGTCCTTCGTAGTTTTGTTGGCACTACTTTTATGCAGTTGTTCTTTAATTTTATGTTACATTTTCAAGGAAGTGAATTATGTTTAATTAAGACATCTAAAGGTGCATAAAACACTTAGATATCACGTTAAAATTAAATATCAAACCACTTGTGATTTAATGCAGTATTACAAATACAACTAGGCCAAATATTTATTTTTGAGAATTTCATTTTGAAGAAATGAACACTAAGGGACCAAAAAGACCAGAAACATTCAGGAATACATTTTTAGATTTCTTCGTGCTCCCAAATGTCATGTGTGTATATATTCAAACGATGCAACGTAAGCACCAGTCAGACCATTAATAACTATAGATGACTTTCCAGCAATGTCACATTAAATAGTGAAAACCTGACACTTCCAAATGTGCTAGTTTTACTCAATTTCAGAGAGTTTTTGCCAATGTAAACAAGATCATGAAACATAGAAACAACCCAAGAAACATAGAATCAATCAGAGATTACCCTAAATTGGGACTTGTCAATTAAACATTTTGTGTAGTTCCAAAATAACTGATCTCTTGTATTCTAACCAGGTCTAGCATACTTTTTTATTTCGACATAGCCAACTAATTTTCACTGTTGCATACAACTTGCAAATACATGCCAGCCAGACTTGCAATTCAGAACTAGTGCATTACTGCCATGTGAGGCATTTAAGACAGTTGTTTTCCTAAAGGTCTTTAGCAAAGTTTTAAAAGAGTACCCTCCATTAATGTAGTGAGATCCACGAAGTTCGGTCATAGCCTGCTGTGTCCCTTTAGTAGTAATTTTCCAGTGCTTCTTCCATTTTCTTTACTAGTAAATAACACTCTGAGATATCTATATTCCAAGACCACCATTTTTCTGATATTTCCAAAGATCCAATTAAAATTCCATTTCTTTTCCATAAATATCATAATTTGAATTCTTGTCCACTTAATAGTCAAATTATTTTCGTCACAGTACACCTGTAGAAGGTTAAATTGCTTTTGGTGTCCAATTGCGACTAGTCAAGAAAGACAGATTCTCTTAACTTTTTGACCACTGGAATCCGAGGATCCCCATTGAATCGTTAGTGGAATCTGGTGACCCCCATTGAGTCATTACTGGAATCCAAGGACCCCTTCTTAAGCAGGTTCAATGATATTTTTTTTAATTCACAAACAAATACAAAAAAGTCTACAGTTTCATTCCAATTGGAAGGTTGAAGCTTTTCAGCTGAACTGAGGCCACCAATCACCCATACTATATTCTGTTTGATGCATTAATGAATTAATCCGAGGACACCAATTTAATTTATAGCCTGTTATTTCAAATTCCTTTGTGTTTATGGAACATTTTACAATTTTCAATGTTGCTTATTTATTTATGCGCACTGTATTCATTTGTTAATATTTCGTAATACATGAACTGCACAAGAGGCCTGCTCTTGGGGATACTGTTGAAAGGTGCGTATTACAACAGGAACAAGTGTTGAAGGACGGAAGCATATAGAAGTAGCAGCTACAGTCAATAAAGAGCCCAAAAAAATGCATAATATATATATATTCTTTTATAATTTTAGAATCAACTTGCTTGAGATTTAATTGTGATATCCTTGTATCAAAGCTGATTTTGTTCTTGTAGGTCACAGAATTTTGAGAATTGCTATTTGTTGAAGTTTATGTATTGCTTTTATGGCGTCTGGGTCGATAAAGTATTTTTGACTAGAATATATATATTCTAGTCTGACACCACACTCACCAATTGCACTACATTCCTGCCTCATACTCATGCAACCACACACCTTCTCACTTCCCTCATACACACTGACACAACTAAACGTAGGCCTCAAAATGCTACTCTAAGCTAAGCCAGCTCAAAACTCTAAACCTCAAAGGAACATAGAGCTATTGAACGGAGCAGGGGCAGCTACTAGAGGGGTCCTGATTCAGGAGAAATTTACTGCTGCAAAGAAATCTAGCGAGACCGTTGCTAACGAAATGCCAAATGTAGATTGCCTGGTCCAAACATAGCAATCCCGGTGCATTGTGGCAAATTGAGTTCTCCCATTAGATAATCTGGCAATCACAACTGGGGACACAGTTCAATATGCTAAAATGTATGTTCAGATAGAGGGCAATGAATGTAATGGCAGGGAGGAGTATGTTACTGAATTTTCTTTTCTCTGTCAGATCACTCGAATTCTTCTGAAGAGGAATGTCAGGACAAAGACGAAGGGAGCGAGACTAGCAGCCTTCATTGGGAGGAAGACAGCGACAGATTTTTCCTCAATCCCGGTACACTGAAGAAACTACCCATTCTCCCTACTTCAGGTAACAGGGTTGAGGGGGCTACCAGCAATATGACATGGGATTACTTTTACTCGCTAATTCTTGGGGAGACATTAAATGAGGGAAAATGAAAGGGAGAGCCGTTGGCAGAGTCAAGTACCACACCCATTTGAACTGAGGCGATCACGCTCTCTACAATTTACCAAGTGATTATGGCTCATCGAGAGGAAACAAGGGCAGAGAGCTCTCAGACACAAGGTGCTTGCAGAAAACTGCAAAACTCTATTCGCAGAATTGCTAAAACCTGTGCTGACTTTGCCACGAGAATCAGCGAGGCAGAAAACAGGATTTCCCTTCTGGAAGATGAGTTAAGTTCAAGGAAGAAGAAGACTGAATCAATGCAAGCCTAAAGAGATGACACTCTGCTGAAATTGATCGATCTCGTAAGTAGAAGAAGTAAGGTCTGAAATTCCCAGTTTGTGATCGGTCTTTTTGGGGAGGCTTTTCAAGACTTGCCACAATGGGTCTGGAAAACTCAGGTTCAACGAACTCATCGCTTCCCTTTCAACCAGCGGAGAACAGGAGGACAATCTGATAACCACCACATGCTATCTTAATCTTGCTGAACAATTTTCTGACCAGGTAATCTTTATGTGACCTTGGCCGACCAGACCGGAAAAGTGCAGGGAAGGGTTGCGATTTTTTTATCTGGGCTGATTTTTGTCGGAAGACTGTGGAGAAACGCTGGCTATTGCGTCAACTAATTCCGGAATTTCAAGCGAAAGGTGCTCAAGTTTTTCATTTGAATCTGGCGAAATTGAAGGTGGTCGCTCAATGGCGTACCCAAAACTTTCAATCGGAAATCCAGGCCAGAGAATTCTTATTGACTTTTAAGCTTGCGTTGAGTTCCTTCGGCTAGAGCATTGTGGTTTCTGTTTAGTTTCAAAAGTGTTTTTATTGAAATTCTTAACAGGCATATAGCAAGACATCTCTGTGAGAAAAGGAAACGCAGAGCATACAGTGCGGGCGGGACAGACAAGCATGTCTTCCCTTGTGCAGCAGAATAAGCAATGAAGGTATGCCCAATGAGCGATGCGACGTTATGCTTGGAAGGGCAAAAGATTGACATAAGTAGAACAACACGAACCAAAAACCCCCACCCCACCCCCACAAAATCCCCCCTCCCTCCACCCCGACCAGTGTGCCCAGGAAGGTTAGTGACACCTGCATTGTGTCGCGGGAGTGTGACGAGGCCAAGAGTAGTAGAGTCACCGGGAGTCACAGGTGGTGCTAGTGAGACGCAAAACCCTAAGATATTTGGGGCAGGTGACTTCATTGAACTCCTTGGATTAGAGGGTTAGCAAAGGAAGCCATGTCTTGCGAAAGGCGTCTGTGGAGCTGGTGAGAGTGGCATGGATACGCTCCATCCCAAGGGTGAACCACAGTTTGTGGAGCCATCCCGTGTGTGTGGGTTTAGTCGTAGTGCCCCATAGTGACAAGATGTGTTGTGTGGCTGCCTGCATAGCTATGCCCATCTGTCGGCCTCGTAGTGATTTGAGGGGAAACATTAAGGCATTGGGCAGGCCCAACACGGTGTACGCAGGGAATCTCGGGACTTCAGTGTCGAAAGTGGAGTCTATGTCATCCAGGACCTGTTTCCAAAAGTCCCCCAGCTCGGGGCACTCCCAGAGGATGTGAGTCAAAGTACCACGTTCCCCACACCCTCTCCAGCAAAGGTCGCTGCGCTTCGGGTTTCCTTGGTGTAATCGGGTTGGAGTAAGGTGCCAATATATGGCGAGTTTGACTGCAGCTTCTTTCGCTCTGGTGTTTCGTGTAGTGTGTGAGGCTCTATGATAGATGTATCCCCATTCTTTGGATGACAAGGTCCTTCCAAGTTCAGCCTCCCAGCGCCGTTGACCGGGTGATTTAGCCTGGGAGGGTGGAGGGGCAAGCATTTTATAGAGTTCGGAGATGAGGCGCTTGTCTGTGGTCTTAGTAAGCAGCCACTTCTCGAAGTCCGTCATGGGGCGGCCCACTAGGGTAATGACGTTCGGGTCAGTGAGCCAGTGTCGGAGCTGGAGATATTGGAAGAAGTGGGGGTGTTCTATCCCGTACCCTTGTTTAATGTCGTCGAAGGAAAGAAATCCGTTCAGGTCAAAAAGATGACCCGCAGCTCGGCACGCTGAGCCCCGCCATTGAGAAAATGCACCTGGGCCATCACCTGGGGGGAAGTCAGGGTTGTCCAGAAGGGGAGTGAAGGGGGAAGGGAAAGTAGTCAGTCCGCGTTTAAGCGCCACTCGATTCCACACCTGTAGGGTCGTGCGAGTGATTGGGGACCGTGACATATATTTGGGCCTGTGGTGTTTGGCCAGGAATGGAACCCGCCACAGCGACGTCTGAGCCATAGCTCTATCTTGGAAGAGCCATCTCTTCTCCGATTCGGGTCTGTACCACTCCACCAGGTACCGGAGTTGGGATGCCTGGAAGTACCGCACCAAGTCCGGGATTCCGAGACCGCCCTCGTCCATGCTCCTGTATGGAAGCAGTTTGTGAAGGCGGGCTCTCTTCCCCTTCCAAATAAAGCCAGACAGTAAGTCTTGTAAGGTTTTCAATGTGCCCGCTGGGGGCATAATGGGAATTGTTTGGAACAAATACAGAATCCGCGGCAGGACTGACATTTTTATAGCCGCCACCCTCCCCAACAGAGAAAGAGGTTGTTTGGACCATCTCGCCAGGTCTGAGCGTATCCGGGTGATGAGAGCTGTGTAATTAGTGGAGACCGTGAGGTCGGTTGAGGGAGTCAGGGTGATACCTAGGTATGGTATCCGGTCGGCCTCCTGTAGGCCGCTGTGATGACCCATTGCCGGGGCCTGCGGGCGCGCATTTTTGCCTAGGGGTAAGATGAGGGATTTTGCGATATTAATGCGGAAGCCCGAAACAGCCCCAAATGAGTCAAGTTCCTCCATGAAGGCAGGTATAGAAGTATCAGGGCTGTGTAGAGTGGCTATGACATCGTCCGCGTATAAACTGATAGGATGGGGTTCGCGTCCGAAGTCGATGCCCTCTATCCTCGGATTGTCGCGGACTCTCTGTGCTAGCGGCTCGATATACATTGCAAATAGGAGGGGGGAGAGGGGGCACCCCTGCCTGGTACCTCGTTGGATCTCAAACGGGGGCGAGCGCAGGCTCCCCAGGCGAACCGCGGCCTGCGGGTGATGATAGCAGCCCGCTATGCGCGAGCAAAAACGGTCACTGAGACCGAACCGGCGGAGTACGTGTTGTAAATAATCCCAGTTCACGCGATCGAACGCTTTCTCCGCGTCGATGGCAAGAAGCGCAGAGTCCGAAGCACGAGAATGTGTTTTGTCAATAAGGTGGAGCACCCGTTTAGTATTGTCTGCACATTGGCGGCCTGGAACAAAGCCAGATTGGTCTGGTTCCAAAAGACCGGGAAGGCACGGGCCAAGGCGGGCAGCAAGGATACCTGTAAAAAGCTTCAGGTCTAGGTTCAGTAACGAGATTGGGCGGAACGCAGAGCAGTGCGTGGGTTTTTTCCCGGGTTTAGGAAGCACCACCACTTCAGCGGCTAGCATGTCCGGAGGTATGGCTGCCGCCCCCTCGAAGGAGTTGAAGAGGCGAGCAAGCACCGGGGCCAAACGCCGATTGAAGAGCTTATAGAAGCCCGCTGAGAAGCCGTCTGGTCCCGGGGATTTGAGTGGGCGCAGTCGAGAGATGGCAGCTAATACTTCTTCCTGGCTTATGGGGGCATCAAGAGCTTCTGCGGTAGATTCAGGGATCGCGGTGATAGCCACCGTGTTGAGGTATGCCTCAATATCCCTAGATGGGACCTCCTCCCCCCCGTATAGGGAAGCGTAGTATGAGCGAAACGCCTCGGCCACTTGTGCATCGTCTGTGAGCACTTCACCGTCGGTGCCAACTAAGGTGGTGATTTGGGCCCGTTGGGTCTTGGCCCTTAGAGCACTGGCCAGTAGACGCCCTGTTTTGTTCCCTCCGACATAGTAGGTATGCCGTAGGCGGAGGGCTGCAAATTCCGCCCTGTCTGTATCCAGACTGGCGAGTTGGGCCCGAGCAGCCTTTAGCTGTTTCCACACTTGGGGGGCACACGTGCGACTGTGCACCCGTTCCAGCTCCGCCACCTGCGCCGTAAGATCCTCTCTCTTGCTTTTGCGGTCTTTAGCTTCCGCAGCCGAAATAGCTATGAGTTCGCCCCGCACGACCGATTTCAGAGCCCCCAAAGAGCCGTCGCTGAGATGCCCGGTGTATCGTTTGTAGACAGGTAAGTGTCTATGCAGTCCCCAATACGTTTGGTGACATCAGGGCGCTGTAGCAGGGGTTCACGGAGGCGCCACGGGCCTCGGGGACGGCGGGGTGCGCGGAGAGCGAGGGAGAGTTCCACCGCGTCATGGTCGGAGAGGGCTGCGGGTGTGATGGTAATGTCCTCAAGGGTTGTAAGGAGGTCTGAAGAACCCAGGAAGTGGTCAAGCCAGGCGTAGGTGCGGTGCACATGAGAATAGAACGTGTATTGTGAGGCTGTCGGATAACGGGCCCTCCAGAGGTCTACCAAGCCCCTTTCGGATAGCCAATCATGTCCGGCAGATGACAAGGCCCCAGCATCTCCGTAGCGGTGGCCAGACCGATCGGCATGTGTATCCATAACAATGTTAATGTCCCCGCCCAGGAGTAGGGGTGTGTGTGGGGTCTGGAGGGCTTCGGAGATGGCGCCTTTTAAGAAGGCTTCCTGACCCGTGTTTGGAGCGTACAGGGAGCCGATTGTGAGTGTAGTGTCACCCACGGTGAGAGTGTATGCCAGGAGGCGGCCTTTGATTTCCCCCACCTTGCCACCCACCTTCCCCCTAAAGGAGCTAGAGATTAGGATCGCAACCCCGGCATTCTTTGTTGGAAGGGAGGAAAAAAATTGTTGTGGGAAGGCTCGCGAGCGCATTCTGTGCCAGTCCTTCTGGAGGAGATGCGTCTCCTGTAGCAGGCAAATAGCGGCCTCAGAGTTTTCCAGGTAAGAGAGAACAGCTCTCCTCTTGATCGGGTTGTTGAGCCCCTTCACATTAAGTGTTATAATCTTAAGGGCGTCGCCTGTCATCGCGCAAGGGGTGTGTGATGCAGCGCAGATCGGGCCCTAGGCACGCCAAGGGAGCACGCGGCGATGCATGGCGAATAGTGTATGGCATGGTCCCTATTCGTGTCTGGGTATGAGCCATTTGTGTGGGTGAACCCTCCAAGTTGGCACATGCATCTTGGTGAAAGGTCTCTCCGCGCGAGAGCTGAAGTAGCGTGGCACACTGGTCCCCACCCTGGATCCCTCCCTAACCCAACATCCCCCCCGAAAACAGCCCGCAGCCACCAAAGTATGCAACGTAATACATGCAAATAAGGACAGCAGTAGGCCGCAGCGTAACAATAAAACCCCAAACCCAAGTCCCCCCAACCCAAACCCAACAAAACGGAAACCTGTAGTCCCAATCCTGTCAAGGCACACAGGATCGTGGTAAAGAACAGTGAAGGGGTCATTTCCGATGGCGGCTCCTCCGGGCCCCCCGCCCGACCCGCCAGCCATCAGTGCTGAGCAGTTGCGATACACAGTCTCCTTAGCAAGAGTTAGTATCACTCTGGGGAAGAGGTCTCCTTGATCACCTCTGCCACTGCAGTCTCACGCTCCCGGGAAATGACAGAGGCATCAGGCTTGAAGCGCTGAGGAGGGGATCGTTTGCGCTGTACAGTCTGCCAACCCCCTCTGGAGGAGCCCTGCGAGCTCCTGAAAACCGGTTCAGTATCCACTTGGTCTAGACCCAGGAGTTCACAAGTGTCTTTAAGAGACCGTAGCTGCTGTAGCCGTCCGTTCCATTTGAATATGATTCGAAAAGGATGCCCCCAGGAATATGAGATGTCTTTTCCCCGCAGGAAGTCCGTGACTGGCTTGAATTCCTTCCTTTTCTGGAGAGTCGTGGCGGATAGATCTTGGTATAGGGCAATGGGATGGCCTTGACACTGGATGGGCTGAGCTCTCCGGGCTTCCCGGAGGATCCGTTCTTTGAGCGGGAAGTCCGGAAGGAAGGCTAGTATGTCCGGCGGTGGGGCTGGGGCCCTGCGAGGCAGTCCTACGCGATGTGCCCTGTCAATGCGGATGTGGAAGTCGTCTGCCTCTCCCAGAATGCTCCTGAAGAGGGTCTGCAGGTACGCGGTGACATCAGTCCCCTCGTCTTTCTGAGGGACCCCCCGGACCCGTATGTTGTTCCGTCTGGAACGGTTTTCCAGGTCCTCCGCATGGGCCTGGAGGTCAAGGTGCTGGTCCGTGAGGCGCAGGACTTCCTGCTGGAGCAGTTCGATCTCGGAGCTCCTGGCTTGATCAGCCTCCTCGACTGCGACCACCCATTCGCCGAGGTCCTCCACATCCCGCCGGAGTTCCTTCACTTCCCCCGCCACCTCTTGTTGCAGGGATTTGAAATCTTCCCGTAGTGAGTTGAAGAGCGTCTCCAGAAAGGCTTTGGTGGCCCCGGCCCGACCGGCGAGAGACCGCAATGAGCGGAGTGCGGCTTACCCCCCGGAGAGGTGATCCAAAGGCATCAGTTAGGGTTCTGCGGTGGGGGCCCACAGGGATGTCCGTACGCCGGGGACTCGATAGCGTCCCCCGAGTTCTCCCACTCCCTCCTCCACTCTCCCCACCTGTGGTAGGTCGGTGTGCTCAGGGACTCCGTTCGCCAGGCCAGGTCAGCTGTGTCGCCACGGGTTGCTGGGGGCCAACCGGAGGGCCAGAGGGCAGCGTCCAGGGCCCCTCCGGGTGCAGGGCCTGTCGGGGCTCAGGTCAGCTCTCGGCAGGAGTCCGAGGTGGGTGGGGGAGTGAGCTAGGCCCGAAGCCGGGGCCTCGATTTGCGCAGCCACCGGGCCGCTCGCCGGGTTGCTTGGGCGGCAGCCTCCGCCTCCGGTGACATGCGTGGTGGCCCGGAATGCAGTCCAGGAGGTCCGCTGCAGAAGGGGCGGGCCGACGCCCTGCCGGACACGCCGCCGGCCCGATGCACAATGCTCTCGTTGTGCGCGAGTAGGCCAGAAGCCGGGGCCTCGCGTGATTTGCCGCCGGATCAGGGCGGTCCGAGCAGAAGTGCTGGTGCAGCGATAAGCTTCCAGGGCCCGAGCGGGCGGCTGCGGGGCTCGGCGAAGCCTCGCCGGGTGTCCAGGAGTGCCCCCACTACACATGGGGACAGCGGGCCGCTGGTGGCTGCCAAGGGGACCCCCCCGGTCTGGCAGCGCAGCCGTTGCAAGATGGCGCCAAGTCCGGGACCTCGGCGGCTCCCTCACCGCAGGCGCAATGGGCGTCTGTCTCTTGGTCGGTCCTGCACCGGCGGTTGATTCCGCTGACCCCCGGGTGCCGATGAGCGGAGAATTGCAGCTATTTAGGCGGAGTGGCGGGATCGGGCAGGGAGCTCCGGAGACCTGCGTCCGATCACGCCGCCATCTTAGACACGCCCCCGTGGTTTCTGTTTAGATGATATCTGGGGGTCTTGAGCTTTGACCTTTTAGGAATCTATTTCTTTCTTTTGACAATAGACTATCGACAGGAACTCCCATCCCTCTGTCATGGTCTGATCACTGGGCAGTCCCATTCCTTCTTAATGCGACCCCCTTTGGGGCAGGGAATCTAGCGAATAAGAAGATTTGGAACTTTAAAAGAAACCATAGCAAGATCTCAAATACTACCCTTGCTCCTTTCATCTCAGAACTAGGCTCTCCATCCGATTCAAATGCAGGCGCCCTGAATCTATCAAATGGACTATCTAAGGCTATGGATGCCGTTGCCCCCCTTAAAAAACACTATTCCGCAAGAAAGACCCCCTCAGCGCCATGGTTTTCAGAGAGATTGAGACTTCTATGGCAAAAATGTCGACAGAAGGAAAGAGCATGGTACGCTTGCCCCGATTCCTTGGGGAAGAGGCAACATAAGTCAGCACTGAGAGACTATAAAAAGGCTATAGATGTTGAAAAAAAGAACTATTTCAGCTAAATCACCACCTCGCTGAAATCATCAAGGGAGCTGTTTAAAATCATCAATACTCTGTCAAGCCCCAGAGTCATTGACCCCATTGCTGAGTCACAGGAACTATGCGATGATATAGCAGACTTCTTTCATTCCAAAATCTCTGACATCTATCTATCCCTCAAAATCCTCAACATGGAATTGGATATTAATAAAGAACTATCGCCTTCATCCGTACCCCTTTTAAATAATGAACCCCTGGAGCAGATTCATTCTGTCAGTTTTTTCTAGTTTCCCCCCCTGACTCAGAACGAACTAAGCATCCTTCTGGATACTATTAAATCTAGTTCACCTCTAGATCCCTGCCCATTAAAAATATTGAACGCATGTAGAGAGGTAGTCCTGCCCCCCTTCTAGGGGTTATGAATCAGGCCATCTTTGAGGGATCCTTTCCAACTATATGGAAACTGGCAGTTGTTAGGCCGCTCCTGAAGAAACCATCTCTGAACCCAGAAGTATTAAAGAACTTCCGACCCATTTCCTTGCTACCGGCCCCGGCCAAGATGCTGGAGACCCATTTAAATCGTCATCTGACTACATACCTAGAAGACAATGGTCTTCTCGATATTTCTCAACATGGGTTTTGGGCTGCGCACAGCACCGAGTCAGCACTCACGGTTGTGGCAAACAACATCCGCCTGGAGGTTGATAGGGGACAGACTACGCTGCTGGTACTCTTAGATCTTACAGCAGCATTTGACACCCTGTCCCCTCAATCTTAGTCGAGCGGCTGAACGGAATTAGAGTGAAGGGAAGTGCACTAAGCCTTCTGTACTCTTTTCTCCACCAGAGACAACAAAGGGTAAAGCTTGGCAGTTTTCTGTCCCCTTCTAAGGCTGTGAAATGTAGGGTTCCTCAGGGCTCTTCTCTGAGCCCTCTTTTGTTTAACATCTACGTAACCCCACTTGCAGAGGTAGTACGATCTTTTGGATATCAAATCTTGTCATATGCAGATGACACCCAGATTATCATATCCACCACCCTACCCATCACAGAAGCGGCCTCCAAATTTAGAACCTGTATGGAGGCTGTATCAAATTGGATGGTGCAAAACTACCTAAAACTGAATGGGGAGAAGACAGAGGTTCTCATCTTTGGGGGTAGCCATGACATCTGGTCAGGAGACTGGTGGCCACCAGCCCTGGGAAATTGCCCCCATTCCACCAACTCAGCTAGGAACCTTGGTGTTCTTATGGACCCAGCCCTTTCTTTTGATCCTCAGGTCAATAGAACAGTATCCACCTGCTGCAACATCATCCGGATGCTTAAAAAGATTGCTCCATACTTGTCATCTGAGGCACGCAAGCAGTCAACTGTGGCCCTGGTGTCCTCCAGGTTAGATTACTGCAATGCGCTGTATGGAGGCATCAATAAGAAATCCCTCCATCGCCTTCAAACTGTTCAAAATGCTGCAGCCAGGATTGTCCTAAATTACCTTGGCTTTCATCAGTAACCCAAGCCAGGAAGGACTTCCACTGGCTTCCTATACAAGCCAGGATTTCCTTTAAGATCATCTGTCTTACACACAAAGCTCTATTTGGTGCTGGTTCGGAAGGCATAAAAACCCTCATCAGCCCCTAGATCCCTAATAGAACACTTCGGTCCTCCTGGAAGAATCTTCTTGCTGTCCCCAGATTTGAAAAGTCTAGATGGGGTGGCCGAGCCTACTCTACCATTGCCCCGAAACTATGGAATAGTCTCCCTCCTGAACTGTCTAGGCAACCCTCCCTGTCGATTTTCCCGAAGCACCTGAAGACTTGACTCTTTTCTCAGGCCTACTAACCTACTTCTTGTCTTGTCTGCCTTCTTGCCCCTATCTCTGTGTAGCTATGCGCCTTGATGCCCCCCCGGGCTAAGTTCGCGCAATATAAGTCTCATTCCATTCCATTCCATTTTGTCTCCTTACGATTTATTCTTTGTTTTTTTTTCTTGCATTTGCGGCTGTCCACAACCGCTTTTTTTTTAATGTGTACTCATGTAGATTTTACAGGTCATGAGGTAGGGTCTGGCTCTTCGAGGGGTGGAGATGCCAGCTCAGCATCACCAGGGACAGTTGGTCCCCAAGCCTTATGTGGTAGGAGGTAGAGAGGGGTTGGGGGAGGGGAGGGCTTCCTCAGAGGGTGGGTCCAGGGTGGGTGGGCAGAGGCAGGAAGGGGCACACACGTTTCTATTTATCTTTATAGTTATGACAAAAATAGAAGTTCTGTCGGAAATCAATATTTAGATAAGCTCTTCACTTCTGCAAATTTGTTAGTCAAGCAGTCGGTGACATTTTTCTGTTACTATGGGATGTCAGTAGGAGCCTGGAAGTATGGAGAATAGGAATTAATTTATTAGAATATGTTCACTAAATTGTTGAGGCTTGAATAACAGAAGAAAGAGGGGGGTACTTGGTAATCTTATTAGATACATTCGGGTAGAGGTATTATGCCTTCAGGATACCCACATCTCCTGGAATAATCCGGGGTGGCTAAAAGATCTGAGACTCGATCTATTGGCATGCACCCGGCAAGCCACTAATACCTGAGGGGTTGCCATAATGGCAAAGCATGGTATGTCAACGTATAATCGGTTTAAGGAAGCCACATTTAGGAGATGGGTAATTTTAGAAGCAGTGATAAGGGGGACATCATTTACGTTATGCTCTCTTTATGGATCTAACCCAGATGACCCTACGAGCTTGGATTCATGAAACATCGAATTTGCATTGTGGCCTCCCTTGATGGTCCTCTGTGGGGATTTTAATATTCATTTAGACGCCAGTTTTAATCTTGACGGCAATACTCCTTATTCCGGTAGGAAGGCTTAGTCCTTTAAGGCCTTACAGGGTCTATGTCAAGCACATGGGCTGGTCGATATCTGGCAAAAACAGAATCAAGCCGGGCCAGCGTATACCTAGTTTTCCTCCCCCCACAAAAAAATTGTACAATTGGATTATTTTTTCTTGTCCAACTTAATAACAGGAAAGATTAAGTGCAAGCTTTTTCCATTACTGATATCATATCACAACCCACTAGTAATCCAACTTCCAACTCGTAATTCGCCTCTAACAGTGTCCAGTTGGACATTTTATGGAAAGCTATTACTTGACCATGAATTTTAAACATACATGTCAAATTGGATCGCTGAGTTTTTTTGGGAGGAATAAGGGCACCGCATCAGAGTTAATAGTTTGGGAAACATTTAAGGCCGCAGTGAGGGGGGACACCCTGAGCTTTGAGTGGGTATGTCAGCTTAGGGAAGCGGAGGAAGAACTAATTCGTGTAATTGGTGACCAGCAGAAAAGGGAGGAATGTCAAAGAAAGATTGCAGTTGTAAGAACCAAGATACATCAATATTACGGAGAGGACCTAGCTATTAAATACCTGAAATATTGCGCGGATTTATATGAGTTCGGGGAGAATACTGCTAAATTGCTAGCCAAGCGCACACAGCAAAGAGCGGCCTCGAATAGAATCTGACGAATAGAAGACCAAAGGGGACAGATTCAGGATTTCCTAGTTAAGGTCTTGGAAGTTTTTCAGGAGTTTAATCAAGAACTGTACTCTACTGAGAAAGGCGGCCCAGTAATATCAGGAGAGGATTTTCTCAGTGACTATGATGCATCTCGAATAACACTAAAACAGAGTAATATGATGGTTGGCCCGATATCACGGGAGGAAATTGAATTAGCCATAACTTTTCTTGTGGCAGGTAAGGCTTCAGGCCCTGAAGCAATACCTCTGGAATTCTTTTGCACGTTTAGGAAGACTTTGTATTGCGTACTTGAATCTGTATTTTTAAGAGCACAGCAAGGCCATACTCCTGATTCATGGCGCAAAACAACTATAGTAGTCTTTAAGAAAAAGGACAAGCCAGAACTCAGTCCCTCATCTTATCGTCCTATTTCTTTAATCTGTGCAGACAGCAAGATTTATTCAAAAATAGTTGCATTGGGGCTGGGTAAGGTTATTGCTCCTTTAGTTTCTATCCGTCAACATGGGTTCATTCCGGGCCGAGAAACATCTGACCATGTTAGACGAGCAATAGCCTTGTTCGACTAGGCCCAGGCCGTTAAGATGCTCCTGGGGATGATCCAGTTAGATGCAGAGAAAGCATTCAACAGGGTCTCCTAGGGGTTTCTTTGGCTGATGCTCAAGACAAAGGGTTACCACAGGATTTTATTACAGCAATACAGGCTTTGTATATCTTGCCTAAGGCTAATGTTCCGTTCTCAGAGCTGGAACCAGCCAATTGTCTATTAGTAGAGGTACCCGACAAAGGTGTCCTTGTTCGCTGTTATTATTCCCAATTTAAATTGATCCTTTAATTTGGAAGCTGGATGCCAATTCACGGATCGTGGGGTCAACGGTTAACGGGGTCTTGTACAATACTTTAGCCTCTGCTGATGACGTCGCCATCTTCACAACTAATATAAGTACTGCACTTCCAGCAGTGTATGACCCGCAAAAAAATTTGGTTTGGTCTCCGGCTATAAATTAAACCACGATAAAACTCAGGTTATACACTCAGACACATTAAGACCGCAGGAGATCCCGACTGTATCAGCAGCCGAGCAGATACCCGAGTTGAACATACAGCCGATTAGAAAGAGTGCAGATCAAACACTCGCAAGACTAGATCATTTTCACTCCTCATTGCATGGATGTTGCAATATCATAAAAATGCTAATTTCCCCCGCATTTTTATATTTGTAATCCCTTTAGAGTTTCCAGCCTCCTGTATTTCAAGCACAGAAAGAGTCTGTATTAGATTCTTATGGGGCTACCATAAAGCCAGAAGGGTAGCAAATTAGATAATCCTTCCGAGATTAAGAGGGGGCTGGGGACTACTCTCTTTAAGGCTGTACCATTGGGTCACATTACTACAGTAAATGGGGATATTGTTGGTTTGGGGCAAGGCGCTAGTCCCCGAGCCAGTTAGGCCCACTATTTATGAAGCTCTACTAGGGAAAGACGCGCAGCATTGTTTAACCAGAGTAATCAAACTTACCTACTATAAGAAAACAAAGTTTAAAATTATGCAAGCTGCGTTCTCGCTTTGCAAAAAAATGCGGCGGCGACAAACGTTCAAGATCAGATAACTATGAATTGGGGGGCTCTTGGAATTAAGGTACTGAGGAACTTGTTTAGTGGGAGTCAAATTATGTAACTTTCTGAACTGTAAGTTAAAAATGGTCTCCCTACAACACATTTTTTAAAGTTTTTGCAGATTAGAAGCTTTTTGGTTAAACGTTTGTCACAGGGAAGGGCCAACTTAGGTAAAATACCATTAGTGGTCATCATAGCAACTAGGTCTGGATAGGGATAATTTATCAAACCCCGATGACTAGTCAACCTGACAATCTATCCACTCAGAATGCTAGGTGGGATAGGAAACTCGAACAGGAAAGTACTGACCTGGAGGCTTCTCTGGAACTTGCAAATAAAATACTAATAACTGGCAGTTTGAGAGCGCAACATTAAATGTCAGTGTTTGATTTATATCACACCCCTGGAAAAATTGCCAAGTGGTCTTGGTCACGGGGGAACTCGTGCAGTTGGTGTGTGGCACTGGCTGCTGACATGATTCACCTCTTTTTTCATGCTCTAAGCTTCCTAAATATTTGCAAGACATTGAGTCTTTCTTGGGCCAGATCCTAGGTAAGAGGATTTCAATAACTCCCGGTTTAGTGATCTTGGGGATAGATCAGTCTCAGGATGTGGTGGCATGGTCCAGATCTGAAACAGGATTAGTTTCTCTTTTCTTGCAGTGTCCATTTTTAGAGCCAACATCACACTGCACTGGATTAGTCCTTATCCTCATACGTTCATAAATTGGAGAGCTAGGTTACTCGCCATATGTAGTATTAAACTGGCAGTTTATAGGCTTAAAGGTCGCAGGAGACTAGACATGGGTAAGAAGTTGTGGGCACCAGTTACCAATTGGGTCGGTTGAATAATGTTTTTTTAGCACCATACTTTCCTCTTTGTTTGATAGATATTTGATCTGCGTTCAGTTAATATGGAGTCTCTGCCTTGTTAAAACCTTCTTTGTTTTTTTTCTTGTGATATTCAGTATTGGTTGTTAAGAGACAAGGCTGATATATGTTATGTCATAACCAATGTCATTGAATTGAAAATAAAAAAATATAAAAATAAATAAAAGGAACATAGCGCTATTGGACTATACACACCATCATTCTCCATGAAGCCATCTCCTCTCCACGGTCACTATGCCAGTCACTCTTTACACACACCATTCTTTGCTCCAGCTCTTGGGTAACCAATAGACGTCTGTTATTCAGCACCAATATGCCCCTTTGCGGGTGAAAGTGTGCTTTACAAATACATAATATGTTATGTTACTATGACAAACTGCCCCCACCTAATAATAAAAAAACTATAACAAAAAAGCATTAGAACAGGCAGGGAAAAATTAACAGCATTGCATAAACAAAAAAACGAAAACACATTTTTGGTGTTAATTCTCGTGTTTTTTAGGGTACTTCAGTTGTATATAATGTTTACTTGGTTATATATAAGGTGACAAAAATAGTTATAACACTTTTTTTATTATAACCTATAACTAAGGCTCCCGGTTTTCTCTTTAAATGGATTTTTGCATATAAATACAGACGGAAAATTATTTTTCTTTCGTCTGTATTTATAAATAAAAACGGAAAAATGCCAATATGTTTACCTTTGCTGCTGTGTGCCAGGAGAAGACAAGCCTGTCCCAGTGCAGGACGGGGAGAGGGCCTGTCAAAATTCCACTGAGCTCATAAGAAAGGTCGACATTAAGGAGCCATCAAGCCTCCTTTTAGTTAAGTGTCCTGGCTGGAAACTATGGGGAGTGGGGAGTGGGGGCTGGTGAGGATGAAGACGCAGCCCTAAAAGCAATTGAGGGAAAACACATGCGCACAGCTTGTCACTTCACAGGTAATTAAGTGAGTTCGGCATTTGACTTAGTTCAGTCACTGGATCAAAGAGATATAAACGCACTGTAGGAATGTTAGAAGTGTTAAATTATCCGAGTATTTAAGCAAATAACAATATACATTCTGCTATTGGATTTATTTATTTTATAGCGCGATAGCCGTACTCATCAAAATGCAAGGTGTCGGAGTGCTTGACAATAAATCATATGTGTGTAAATCAATCTATATGATGTATTGCATAAGACAGTGAGGGTTACATTAGGAGGACTGCAATGTATTTACTGCAAGTAACAAAATGATCTATTTACATAAATCTATCTAAACCTATAACAACTAAGCACACATTGCATTGCCTATTGAAATAAATTTGGAGAAATACTAGCTGCATCTTCTGTTTTTGCTTGCGGCAAAATAAAATGTGGATAAATACAGATAAAATGATCAAAAAATAAATATGTATAAATACATATAAAAATGTTAAAAAATAAATACCATAAAACCGGGGGCCCTACTTTTAAAACATTGCTGCACAACACTCACAATGCTCTACAACACATATTAAAAACGTTAACAAAGCCAACAGCTCTGTCGAAACACTTAGAAGGCCCCAAAGGTGAGACCTATTTGCTATGCCAATGCGTGTTTTAATTTATTGTTTCTTAAGAGAACACTACAGCTCTCCAGGCAGTGCTAATGGATTGCCTAATTGCTGCTCACTTCATCTATGTGGTATTGGTTGTATGTGTAGTGTTGTGCGCGTGGTATGTCTTGTGTGTGTGTTAGCGCGTGTATGTGTGTGCAAGTTATGGTAGACTCTTGTGCATGGTATACCATCATGGGCATGGATTTGTTTAAATCTCTTTGGCCCAATAGATCATTATTAGGACCGGATGTACACCCTGGAAGTTATACTGGTCATAAAATACCTTTAGAAGGTTTTATTTTAGCAAAAATTAGTTTTGGAAACAATTCATGTCAAGGGAAAATTTATGTGGCTAACAAAGGTGCAACTATTTTAGGGTGGCCACACATATTTGACGTAGGTATGAAAATTGATCCTAGTTTTGATTGTCCTGTTTATTCTATTCAGAATGATTGTTGCGAGATGGACAATTACTCAATTCTTCAGGAAAATATTCCTGATGTATTTTCCAATGGCATTGGTGAGATGGTTGGATTCAAGCATAGAATTATTTTAAGAGAAGGTGTGTGTCCTGTCAGACAAAAACTTAGGAATGTGCCTATTAGCTATAGAGAAAAGTTGCGTGAAATACTTAAAAAATTGTGCAAAGATGGAATTGTTGAACCAGTTGAGAGTTCAGACTGGGTTTCGCCAGTCGTGATTTCTCTTAAATCCAATGGCGATTTGTGCTTATGTGTTGACCTAAGGTGTTTAAATGAAGCCATTTGGGTGGATACATTTCCTCTTCCTAATCTGCAAGAACTTACATCTTCCGTTGGTGGGTCGTCTTGGTTTTCCAAGATAGATTTGACAAGTGCGTATCACCAAATTGTTTTAGATGAAGATTCTAAACATTGTACTGCTTTCATCACCACAGAGGGAATGTTTAGATATAAATGTATGCCATTTGGCCTTGCAAGCGCGTCTGCAGTATTTCAAAGAGAGATGTGTAGGATCTTACAAGGCATTAAAAATGCTAAAGTATTTCAGGATGACATTTTAATATATGGAAAGAACAAGGAATGTCATGATGAAAGTTTATATGCTGTTCTAGATGCATTGAGAAATAGTGGATTAACTATCAAGAATGAGAAATGTGTGTTTGGGAAATCGGAAGTGGAGTATTTAGGACATGTTATATCTAAAGATGCTATTCGACCCAAAATCGGTCATATTGATGCTATTTTAGCTGTTCCTGAACCTACAAATAAGGAACAATTAATGTCGTTCCAAGGGTTAACAGAATTTTACTCACGTTTTATCGAAAATTATGCCTCTAAAGTTGAACCATTAAGGTCATTGTTAAAAAGAGGTGTAGTGTTTACATGGGGTGAGCAACAAAAAATGTGTTTTGAGAAGGTGAAGAAAGAAATTGTCACAACACCATGTTTAAAACCCTTTTTGCCAACTGCTGAATGTACACTGTCTGTGGATGCGTCTGGGTATGGCATTGGTGCTGTGTTTTCTCAACGTGTTAAATCAGAGAAGTGGGTAGTTGTGTAAGCTTCACGCACATTGAAAAAATCAGAACGCAATTATTCTGTGATAGAGAAGGAGTTATTGGCTGCTTCATGGGCTGCTGAGAGGTTCAGAATGTATGTGTGGGGGAGGAAATTCAAAATCTGTACTGATCATAAACCCTTGGTAAATATTTTTGAGGCCTGAAGGTGGGAAGAATTTAACTCCTTGGCTGGCTCGCTTAGCTTCAAAGCTGCAAATGTTCAGTTTTGATATAGGGTATATTCCTGGTAAGGATAACGTGGTTGCGGATGGTCTTTCAAGATTACCTAATGTGGATTTGACAGAAACTGAAACCAATAGTGATTGTGAAATAGCCTTTACCATCAAGGATGTGTTTTTGATAGATGGGAAGGATGTTAATAGTGTGGTGTCTGAGGAGTCTTGGATGTGCGAGATGGACAAGGATGTGGTTTTGAAAGAAGTTAAACAGTTCATAGTTGATGGTTGGCCAAGGGAGTCTAACTTACGGGGTGAATGTGCTGCATTTTCGAAAATCAAAGAGGAACTTTGTGTCATTAATGATATCGTCCTAAGAGGTGACAGAATTGTACCTCCGTTTAGTTTAAGAGAGAACATTGTTGAGAGGAGTCATATGGGACATGGAGGTATGTCCAGTACTAAAAGGAGAGTTAAAGAGTGGTTCTGGTGGCCAGGAGTTGATTCCATGGTGGATCGTTTAGTGAGGAATTGTAAGGTTTGTGGTGCCAGTGATAAGGTGGCGAAGCCATTGAGTGTGCCTTTAACTATGGTGAAGTTACCTGAATATCCATGGCAAAAAGTGGCTATTGATTTCATGGGTCCATTTTCAGATTTATCAGCAAAGGACTGTTATGCTATTGTTCTAGTCGATTATTATTCGAAATGGCCTGAGGTAAGAATGGTAAGTGGGATGACTACGGATGTGGTTATTGAGTTTTTAGAAGATGTGTTTTCAAGGGAAGGAGTTCCAGAAGTCCTGGTTTCGGATAATGGGCCTCAGTTTGTGTCACAAAAGATGGAAGAATTTCTAGTGGTGATGGGCATCAAGCACATCAAATCATCACTATATGATCCCGAAAGTAACGGTCAAGTTGAGCGCTTCAACAGGGTGGTTAAGGAGGTGATTGAATTGGCTTTGAGTGCAGGTTTACCCTGGAGGAAAGCTTTACGAGAGAGGTTAACTGCATATTGTGTCACCCCACATTCTGCTACAGGGAAAACACCTTTTGAGGTTTTGAGAGGCAGGAAACCATTTACTGGGTTAGTTCCTTGGTGGCTGAGGAAAAGGAATAATAAAATGCAGTGCAATGACAATGATATTGATGAAGAAATCAGATCTGAGGTCAAGAAGTATCAAGATCGCAGTCAGCAGTATCATGGAGGTAAATGTAGTTGGCCTTTGGTTAAGATAGGTCAAATGGTTCGGGTAAAGAATCCTAGGATTGTGCTGAAAGGTGAGAGTGTATGGTCTAAACCCTTGAGAGTAATGAAGTTGTTTGGCAGTGCAGTAGAATTGGAATACGGTAAGAGGTGGAATTTTTGACAATTGAGTTTTTGCAATGAGAGGGATGTGTGGTAGGTTTACGAGGTACACAATCTGGTGGTGTTGATGAAGGGGCGTTTAGTGGATATATGTTAGGTGATGATTTTGGATTAATGAAGGATGTGGTGTCAACTGGTAGTACGAGTGGTTGTAGTGCCAGATGTGACACAGGGAGTGGTGTTAGAGATATTATTGGTGTTGGTTCATCTTCTACCAATATTGGCGTTGAAGGTGAGACTTTACGCCGTGGTAATAGAACAAGGAAATTACCTGTCTGGCTTTCTGATTTTAAGTTAGGGTAACTTTTTTTGGTGGTGACTTGTAAGCTTTTGAGGAGGAGGGTGTGTGTTATTGGTTGTATGTGTAGTGTTGTGCGCGTGGTATGTCTCGTGTGTGTGTTAGCGTGTGTATGTGTGTGCACATGTGGAATGTGTGGAATGCATGCTTGGAGAGAATGTAGTGGGTAGTAAGACAGTTGCTGTAGGAGAAGGGTGGAGGTTGCTGTTGTGTTCGGTGTCGCTGTACTGTACCATCTTCATGAAATAAAGAAGAAGTGAGGAACGTTGATGAGCCTATGAGTATCTTTTAACAATCCACAATGAGGGTGAATGCAAGAATGAGTCAGAAAATGGATGGATAAAGAGTGAATGAGAGACAGAGTGCATGTATGAAGACTTATTGAGTGCCTAAACCGAATGATACCAAAGGACCTGTCAATCATAAGCCAATCGTTTTAGCATTGCCAGTGCTTGTTTTCATAGTAATGCTGAAGTCTCATCAATGTTTTTTTTTTTAACTCTGCAGACTTCCACATTATCAGAGATAGTTGATGCTTTTTTTGTACTTAATGAGAAAATAGCTTTATTGGGAAGCTGGTGTAGAGGTGGGTGGTAACTTTAAATCCACCAAGTTGTGGAGAAAGTTGAAAGTTATTGCTTGGAGGTTTCTAAGCCTGTGGTGAATCCAGTTGAAAAGTTACCTTCAGCACACTATTCCTATGACAGTAGTAATTCTGCTGGTATTTTGCTACACAGTGGGTTCTAGTATAAGTAACTCTAGTATACAGCTACTGTATTCCTAATGTGGAGACCAGACATATCAGCTTCATCACATAGCGAAGTCCTTTCACCATGTTTCCAGTTAGTGAAACCTCGAAAGACACAGAACAACTCACCCCACACAGATACATCAATCATAACATGCAAATGATCAGAATGAGTTGACATAATACCAGTCTTCAGGAGACCTTAATTGTGGAAGATAGTAATTGCAATCACCCACATGGAGAAGGATCGATTGCTATCTTAAGTTTACACGTTGCATGCCTGTAAACTAGAGTCTGCATGTTGCATGCATATATAGTAGAGTTATCTATCATTGGCATATTGATGAACCTTGATGATGTTATGTGTGAGAAGAGCACCAAGTGGCTCCATGTATAGGTTGAAGATGATAGGGGACAGTATGGAGCCCTTGGGGATACAGATGAGACATACTTGGTGCCCATGTTAACAAACTGATGTTGATTGGAAAGGTAGGCATACACCCAGTGAAAGACATGGTCTATGAATTCCATTCAAGACTTCAGAGTGTGGGATGGCCGACTGTGTCGGAGGCAGCTGAGCAGCAGATCAGTATCAGACGACAGGGGTCATATTCAACTGTGATCAAGAGGGCATCATCTACAATGTGTAAAGAAACAATTTCCATACGTAGTGTGAGCTGGAGCCAGAATGGTAGTCATGCAGGAAATGGTTAGCATTGATGTGGCCTTTGAGCTCAACATAGACTGCTTTTCAATGAACAGTAGGTGAGTAATGGGACAGTAGTTTTTTTCCCTTTATTGAGAAGTTGTACAGTACATCAGTGTGATGTAGACCACAAATCAAATATCTCGATGCTGCACATGTGATTAACACCTTCCCGAACAAGTATGTGTACAACGTTAACATCCCCTGAGTAACTGTGGCTCAGTTCAAAGACAGTGAAATACAGTACAGTCTTTAGCAGTACGGCATGTTGACATATTATGCAAGTGGAATCACACTTCATCATCTACTAGGTCAGAGAGATACGCATTACAAAGACACCACAAATACCTCTTACACTTAAATCAACAACAGCAGCCTCTACTATAGTGATGATAAAATGAGGGTTTTGACACATTCATCCTAATGGTTTATTCCTTTGGCGCTTTCTCCTTACGCAATTAAAATACATCAGACTCCCCTAGTGGGGTCAAGGATCGGGCCATAGACCTGGCTTCTCTCCCCATTTTCATACCCTCCCCCTCCCGGTCCTCTTCTCAGTTCGCTTCTTGAGTGAGAAGATAGGAGGTCAGTGGTCCTCAAATGTACTTCGAGCGTGATTTAGTAGGTAATAATTCTGCGTAGTAATGCATGTGATCCTGCCAAGTGGACATAGTGTGTATCCAGCCTTTGAACTTGGAAGCACGGCCTGTCCCCATTTGCACGCCACCTGGCGTTTTGCCAATAACATACCCATTGCCAAGAACTTTTTGTGCACTGTAGTAATATCCTGAGATAAACACAAAAGGGCTACGAGTGGGCATGGTGACATCTGGACTCCTGTCATGGTTGACAGCCCTCCAAAAATCTGCGTCCAGTAGTTAGCAACCTGGGGGCAATCCCACGCCAAATGCAGGAAATCCGCTCCCTCCCTCCCACACCGTGCACACTTGTCATTGTCTCGGAGGTGGAATCTGTGTAGTTTAGTCGGGATGTGATATAAACGGTGCAAGAATTCAAAATGAATGAGGCGTAGCCCTCTGTTGCCTGTAATTGCTTCCGTCTGTGTGCAGCTGAGTTCCGATTGGTCATACGTTAGCAGGACATTTAGATCATTATCCCATTCCTGCCTGGCCCGCAGAGTTTGGGACAGTGGTGCATTCTGTACAGGTTTAGACAATAGGGATATGACATGGCGGGGGTTTCCGCTTGTAGCAAGGCATGTAGTGGTGCAAGTGTATCTGGCTCTATGGGAAATACAGGGGTTGCGGCCTTCGCACTTTGCCGGAGGCGGATGTACATGAATGTGTCCATTGTTGTGGTTGTGTGTGCTACTAAAAAATGTTCCTTGGTCTGGCATTGTCCCTCAATATACAGGTCTCCTCAGGTATGATAGTGGAGACCTTCCAGCATCCTCCGACGTATCCCGTCATATGTGACTTGCAGCAAGGGATTACGTAACAAGGGCATCCTAGGGGAGTACAGCATGTCGTTCTCTAGCTTGCGAGCAATCCGCCCCATGCCGCAATTGTGCAGTCCATGATGGACGGGTCGCGTTCCCGCTCCTTCACTGTTATGAAAAGATAGCATGTTGGGGGTGTCGGAGCCATATAACTGTCTTCAACTGCCAAGTGAGGCATAAAGGGTGGTGGATGGAGCCAATATGTTGCGAAGTAGGCCTGTGCACAATAATAATAGTATTCAAAATTGGGAACATCATACTTCCCCTGATGGTACGGCAGCATCACGTAGCTAGGTTGAGTCGTGCCTGTTTCACGCCCCATATGAGCCTCGTGAGTTGAGTCCTGAGAGTGATAAAGAAAATACTCCCAGGTTGGTATGGTATATTAATAAATAGGTATACAAGTTTTGACAGCAATACCATCTTATTAAGGGAGATCCTTCCTGCCATTGAGAGTGGTAGCTGTATCCACTTGGTGATAGTGTCTGTTATCTTGTCAATAGCTGCGCTATAATTTGTTCGCATCAATGTGTCCTTATTTCTAGTGATACTTATGCCCAAGTACTTTAGCTTGTCAGCTTCCCAGATTAGTGGGTAGTCCATTTGGTGTGACAGGGTATTGTCCGTAAGGGGAAATATTGCAGATTTGGACCAATTTATTTGTATGCTCCAAATTTAGTTATCTCCCATAACACTGGGTTGAGATTGTCTTGAGGCTTTTGACGTACAGTGTCATATCATCTGCGTATAGGGAGATAAGCAATTGTCTAGCTGGGTAGATCAGTGCCTTCTCATTATGTTGTTGGTGTAGTTGTGCAGCTACGGGTTCTATGGCCAAGGCAAATGGAATTGGGATAGTGGACAGCCCTGCTGTGTGCCTCTGGATATAGTTAAGGTGGATGACTTGGCTCCATTCAACAGCACTGTAGCTAACAGCTGGCTATATAGCAGTTGTACCCAGTGGAGAAAGGTAAGAGGCATCAACCATGTAACCCAGAGTTCCCAGGAGGTAATCTCACTCTACAGAATCAAACGCCTTGGCGGCATCGAGGAATACCGCCACTGCCGAGCAATTAGGGTCTATATCTTATAGTACTGCAAATAGGGTTCTAAGATTGTGCGATGTGGCACGGATTGGGATGAATCCCGCATAGTCAGGTAGCACCAGTCGTTCCGTCAGTAGATTAAGTCGGGTCTCCAGGACCTTTGCTAATATTTTAGTATCACTGTTTAACAGGGAGTGGGGTGGTACGATTCACAATAGAGTGGGGATTTATCAGGTTTTAACAGCAAGGTTATGAGGGCTTCTTGCATAGTTCTTGGCAAGCAACCCTGTTCTAATGCTGCATAGTACACCTCCTTCAGAATGGGAGCTAGAAGCGGTGCATACGTTTTATAGAATTCTATTGGTAGCCCGTCAGATCCCGGGGTCCGTTCCGATTTCATGTGCATTATGGCTTCAGTAATTTCGTCTAACTCCAAATCTAAGTTCAAGAAATTCTGCTGGGTATCTCCCAAACAGGCCAGTGCAGTGTCTTCAAAATAGTGCTGCAAATCAAGCGGCTGCCTCTTTGGGAAGAGTAGAGGATCTTATAATAATCCCTGAACGTGTTCAATTGATCTGGAAGGTTCCTATGTGTAGTACCCTGTACATATTGTATCTCAGTTATATAATTGGAGAACCTGGGGGGCCTAATTGCGCTTGCAAGAGATTTCCCTGGGCGATCCCCTTCACCATAGACCCTTGCCATGTATGGTTTTCCCCGAAATTTGCACTCCCTGTCGGCAAAGTGCCTCATATTCTGTTAGTTTGTTACGTATGCTGGTCCTGATTACATTGCCATTGGTGCTAGAGCTGAGGTCGCTTTCTAATGTTTTGAGTTTCCCTTCCAATTTGTGTAGGTCGTTACGCAGAGTCTTGAGGATACCTCCACCTTTGGAAATACAGCAGCCACGGGCTGTGACTTTGAATGCTCCCAAACAGTTGTGATGCTGGAGACAGCCTTCACATTATGTTCGAAAAAGTCCTGGATGTCTTGTTCTATTTCTGTCTTGAAAACAGTGTCCTGAAGGTGTAAAGGGTTGAGGCGCCAGTTATTGTACAGGGTTTGATTTAGGAGGGCATGTGTTTCCATTACAAGAGTGGAGTGATGTGAATACGTGCGGGCTAGTTGGGTCACATGGACCAGCCAGTGTGTCATTCCTACAGATATAATCAGATAATCTAGTCTAGCCCAGGATGAGTGGACCACTGAGTAATGTGTACTCTCCCACTGCATAGGGTGTTTGTACCTCCATGAGTCGAGTCAGTAGTTGGTGTCCATAATATCTTTTACTCTTCTTTGCATGACCGTAAAGTACATTATGGAAACTCAGGAACTATTCATCTGGGAGTGTATTGCTGTATTAAAATCTTCACCCCAGATGACATAAGTAGTATCTATCGCCTGTATTTTGCTCCATAATAGGAGAAGAGCATTGGGATCATCGGTGTTGGGGCCATAATAGTTGGCGAATGTCACTTCATATGAGTGGAGTTTCCCCCAGACCAGGCAGAACCTACCATTAACATCAGTTTCCGACCCACTTGGCACAAATGCCACTCCTCTCTTGATTAGAATGGCTACTCCCCGAGAGTACCCAGAATACGAAGCAAAGCAACGATATGAGGCTCATCTTGAAGCAAACTGAGGTGTATTTCCGGGATTCAAGTACATGTCTTGAAGCAGAGCGACTGTGATGTGGTGCCTATCTAGATAACCCAGTACCTGTTGTTTTTCCTAGGGTTATTCAGACCCCGTACGTTCCATGAGGCCACTTTTAAACCGTTAATATCACGTGTGTTGTCTAACATTCCTGCTTCTGGTGTAATCAATATTTAACCATATACCGTTAACCATAGTTGGCTGGACAGTTTGCATCTCTTCAATAGTAGAACATCCTCCCTCCACCCACTCCGGCTCCCCCAACTTGCCGGGCATATGAACCCCACCCACTCAAAGAAACCCTATTACTGAACAATTACTTTCCCTCATTATCGGAGATTTAGGGGTTCGCCCTCGTAGGGAAGTCACTAGGGGCACACGACCCGCCCACTCTCCTTCATTATTGGACCCACTGACTACTCCACTGTGAGGGCGGGCAGCTGTTGCAGGATGGAGGTAAGTGGCAGAGCAGGACATATTACAGAACATTAGCTAGGTCAATACTTCACCAAAGTAGACCGGTGCTTCAAAGTTAGATCACCAGTGAGAGTCACAAAAGTTCCTCTATGAATTGTGTACTTCAATCTGGGTTTGATGGAGGAGATTGGAAAGGGGCGACCACTCGGTCCCCCCGAACATATGGCAGAGTGCCTCGATCCCCCCGGGAAGACATTTTTGGGTGGGAGGCGCGTCTCGGCTGGTATGCCCGAAGCGGCGTAGCCGGGGCGCGCTTTTTCCCGCCCTTGAGTGGGCTGGCCTAGACACGGACGCCGCCGGCCACGCCCTCGGGGCAGGCAGGGGCGGGTTTACGCCCGCCCTGAAGATGGATAAAAAGAGACGCAAGACCAGAAGACATCCTCTTGTTCCTGTGCTCTGAAGCTGCACCTCCCCGCTGCACGTGAGCTCGAGACGGAACGAAGAGCCAATTTTGAGCGTTTTAATCGTTCTTGTTTGTTTTTCAGTTACTTTGTTGGAGAATGCCGAAGAAGGTTGGAAAGCGCATGAATACCGACCAGATGCTGCGTGTTCTCATGAAGGAGATGTCCGAGCTAAGGAAGCGGGTGGACATGAATGAGGAAAGGGGTCCAAAACGTCCTTTGGCGGGAGCAGCCCCGGGAGGGAAAAACAAGAGGCCCAGGAGGGGGGCAGCGGGAGAGGAGATCCCCGGTCCCAGTGCTCCGCTCGAGGCTCCAACTCCCGTGCCAGAGGAGGGGAATCCGATCACCCCCGTGTCCGAGGATGATATGCCGCCCGAGTTGGCAGCACAATTGGCAGCGTGGTTGGGAAACGGTAACGAGGGCGCCACGGCTGTCGAAGCGCAGGAGCTGATTAAGCAATTGCGTGAGAAGCGGGAAGCAGCCAAGGTGCCCGTGCCGGCTGCAGTGGGGGACAAGACACCAGGGACGGTTGCGACCACAGAGGCAGCGTCAGGTGCAGGTAAGCGGCCATTGCCGATCGCGAGGGATGAGTCAACACCCTCTCGGAGAGAAAAGTTGGGGCAACATGTTCCTTTGGCAATTAAGGAAAAGATTTGGGCGGGGGAGTATGTGAACATTTTTTCGTTACTTGTTGATCATTATGAGGTGGAGCATGTAAAGAGTCAGAAGGACCTAATGCATCCGAGTGTTTGGCGCGCAAAAATGGCCGCCTTTAAAGTGAATGAGAATATCGCCAATTGGGGCAATGCCTGGGGAATCTTTACATCAATCCTGGGCGAACGTAGGCCTGAGTTGCTTTCCGAGTTTCCAATCTACCAATCACGAATCATGGGGTACTCGACATCGCACCAGGGGAATCATTGGTTTTGTTACGATAATATGTTCAGAAAGGAAAAGGAACATAATAAAAGTTTAACCTGGGATTGTTATGATGCCTTGACCTGGGATAAAATGAAGGAGTCAGGGATGTTAAAAATGCCATTGGTGGGAAGTAATGTGGGTGAATCCTCCCGACAATATGCGGGGACGCCCTTTCGATCAGGTTCGGGGGCCGACGATCACTCCAAACCTACCGGCAATACCGGAAGGAAGGGTTTCTGTTTTAATTACAACAGAGGAAAATGTACGAGACCGCAGGGATCGTGTAAATTCAAGCATGAATGTAGTGGTTGTGGGTCGTCCCATCCTGAGGCCTCGTGCAGAGCCAGAACGGGTGATAACGGGGGGAGAGGAGGTGCCAAACAGGTCTAATATAGTCCGAGGGGCGCCTTTACCCACTCCCATTGATACCCTGGCAATGATCCCTTGAGGCTTTTTCGGGTTTCCTTCCCTCAGCGGACCCGGAGCCGGCACCCTTTACCGAAGCTCTCTGGTCTCTCGGTGCCCCGAACTTCGTCACCTCGT
Organism: Lissotriton vulgaris; assembly: GCF_964263255.1. Classification (NCBI taxonomy): domain Eukaryota; kingdom Metazoa; phylum Chordata; class Amphibia; order Caudata; family Salamandridae; genus Lissotriton; species Lissotriton vulgaris. Next base: position 164,192,055 of record NC_141695.1, on the reverse strand, counting down.
GGGAGAGAGTCTAGCACCAAGGACGAGGAAGACATATGAAGGGGCGTTTCGGGCCTATTTAGCCTTTTTGGGGAGTGATAGAGAGCGACTTTGGGGTCATGAGGAATGGGTGGTGAATTTCCTGATGTCCTTACGTAGGGCTGGGAAATCGGTGGCTACGGCCCAGAGGCATCGTGCTGCCATTTCCTTTGTTGCCAGAGCACACGCTATCCAGGACCCAACAGCGTCCTTCGTTGTACAGAAAGCGCTGCGTGGGTGGCAACGCCTTGAGGGTCGCAGAGTAGATGAAAGGCGCCCGATAGGTTTGGATAGATTGTCCCAGTTGTTGGCTACACTTCCTGCCACATGTTCATCTCAGTTTGAGGCAGTGCTGTTCCGAGCCGCGTTTACGCTAGCATTTCACGGAGCAATGCGGGTAGGCGAACTAGTTGCAAGGAACAAACTGGATGTGGCGGGGGGTTTGTGCCGGGAACACGTTCAGATCAGGGGAGAAACAATGACTGTCTCCTTTGTAAGGTCTAAGACGGACCAGGATGGGATGGGTGACTGCGTCATCATACGCAGGATTCCTGGGTCCTCCATATGTCCGGTAAAGTGTTTAGAGGATTACCTAGCACGAAGGGTGGCATCATGGGGGGGGACTTTGTTAAGACACGCGGACGCCACCCCACTGACGAAATTTCAGTTTCAGCGGGTGCTTGCGATGTCAGTTGCCGCTGCGGGCTTGAACCCGGGCGAATTTGGGACCCATTCCTTTCGGATAGGGGCTGCTACGGAAGCTACAGCCAGGGGTCTTAATGTTGAGCAAGTGAAACGAATGGGGCGTTGGTCCTCCAATTGTTATAAAAGATATGTGCGGTTGCACATGTTGTGAAGCTGTAATTATGTACTCTGTACTCACGCTTCTTGTTTTTGTTTGGTTTCAGTTACGCAAGCCTACGAGGCGGGGCGGACTATGCAGTCGACCTTACACCGGGCCAGCAGTCAGACATCACCGGCTGTGAAAAAGGAGGTGTGGGTCGTGGGCCACTCATACGTGAGGCGTGCCGCAGACGTATTCAAAGCAGGTGACATGATTCACGTAGCTGGGGAATACGGGTACAGGATGTCCTTCTACGGAAGGGGCGGTCTCTGTATTGACCAGTTTCAAACATTTTTTGAGGGTTTGTTAGGGCGGACAAGGTCACCGCCGTCTATAGTTATAGTGCATGTTGGGGGCAATGATTTGGTCACCATCGGTAGACGACTACTCCTGGAGGCAATGCTTTCCACTGTAAGTTGGTTGGCGAGGAGAGTTCCGGGGTGCACGATTGCATGGTCCCATTTGATTCCACGAAAGGTGTGGCGGGGGGCTATCTCTATACCTGCTTTGAATCACTCTGTTAGAAAGCTTAACAATAAAGTGAGTAGGTTGTTCCGTTCCAGGACATTGCATGCTATTTCTCATAGCTGTATTAATGATGACAGGATGTATTCGGGGGATGGTGTGCATTTGTCTTGGGAGGGGAATGAGTTGTTCTTAGGAGACTTCTTAGCATGGTTGAAATCTTTGAAACATGACCTTTAGGTAGGAGTTTTGTGGGGGGTCCGGATAGCCGGTCAACTATCCGGCCTGTGGCGGTAAGGTCATGATCGGTGAGCACTAATTGGAAGATCCCTATGAGTGGGCGTCACCCAACACGGATGGGAGCGCTCGGGGGAGGTGGCCTTTGGCCCCTCAACGGGGAGGCGGTCCCTTCTAAGGATGGGTCGCCGGAAGAAGAGGAAAGGCGGTCAAGGCCCCTTCCTGTGTAGGAGGGGTTACAGCCCCCTCCTGGGGAATTTCCCGGGGCCAGTGACATCTGCGACGGCAGATGCGGTAAGTTGTGTGGGGTTGGGGGGAGGTCTACGATACCTTCTAGATACCTCACACGAGTCTTCGAACGACCTTTAACTGGCGTCGAGTTGATAAGTGCCCCCGTCAAGACAAGGGAAATTGTAGTAGTTGCACGTGAGTACGCCTCAGTGCTGTCGCCCCTCCCAAGTGGGGGGGGTATGTCTGGTTAGGGATCTTGACACCGGTTACGACCTTGCCGTTGGCCCTTAAACGTTAGGATGTACAATTTCAATATTTCAAGTAAATGTTTTGTAGGATGTTAGATCGGCTAGGAGAACCTCTGTATTAGAGAATCTGTTAAGGTTAGCCAAACATCGCAGTGTGGTATGAAATTGTACATTAATGTTTAAATGTTCTAATTTTTTGTTTTTAATAAATACGGCCGGGAGGGTCACTCCCTCCCACTTCCAAAAACTTCAAGAACCGTTTCCGGTTTCCCTCATTTGGGGATTGTGTTGAGAGGGGGTGGCGGGTATCTCAGCCATATGGAAAGGGGCGACCACTCGGTCCCCCCGAACGTATGGCAGAGTGCCTCGATCCCCCGGGAAGACATTTTTGGGCGGGAGGCGCGTCTCGGCTGGTATGCCCGAAGCGGCGTAGCCGGGGCGCGCTTTTTCCCGCCCTTGAGTGGGCTGGCCTAGACACGGACGCCGCCGGCCACGCCCTCGGGGCAGGCAGGGGCGGGTTTACGCCCGCCCTGAAGATGGATAAAAAGAGACGCAAGACCAGAAGACATCCTCTTGTTCCTGTGCTCTGAAGCTGCACCTCCCCGCTGCACGTGAGCTCGAGACGGAACGAAGAGCCAATTTTGACCCACCCACCAGCCCCTGAGGACAGCTAGTTGTTTTAATAAAGTTGATCAGTTATTCTATTTCGTTTTCAGGTTGTTTTGGTGTTATGTTGATATTTAATGTGTAATAAAGATTGGTATAATGTTACAAGTTGGTGATTAAAGAATGTCGGATTTAAGGTCCATTTAGACACAGGTTTTTCGGTCATAGTGGCCAATGTAGTTTCGTTTAGTTAGCACTTGTCGTATTTATTTCGGTCAGGCGGTAGGCGGTAAGGTCATGATCGGTGAGCACTAATTGGAAGATCCCTATGAGTGGGCGTCACCCAACACGGATGGGAGCGCTCGGGGGAGGTGGCCTTTGGCCCCTCAACGGGGAGGCGGTCCCTTCTAAGGATGGGTCGCCGGAAGAAGAGGAAAGGCGGTCAAGGCCCCTTCCTGTGTAGGAGGGGTTACAGCCCCCTCCTGGGGAATTTCCCGGGGCCAGTGACATCTGCGACGGCAGATGCGGTAAGTTGTGTGGGGTTGGGGGGAGGTCTACGATACCTTCTAGATACCTCACACGAGTCTTCGAACGACCTTTAACTGGCGTCGAGTTGATAAGTGCCCCCGTCAAGACAAGGGAAATTGTAGTAGTTGCACGTGAGTACGCCTCAGTGCTGTCGCCCCTCCCAAGTGGGGGGGGTATGTCTGGTTAGGGATCTTGACACCGGTTACGACCTTGCCGTTGGCCCTTAAACGTTAGGATGTACAATTTCAATATTTCAAGTAAATGTTTTGTAGGATGTTAGATCGGCTAGGAGAACCTCTGTATTAGAGAATCTGTTAAGGTTAGCCAAACATCGCAGTGTGGTATGAAATTGTACATTAATGTTTAAATGTTCTAATTTTTTGTTTTTAATAAATACGGCCGGGAGGGTCACTCCCTCCCACTTCCAAAAACTTCAAGAACCGTTTCCGGTTTCCCTCATTTGGGGATTGTGTTGAGAGGGGGTGGCGGGTATCTCAGCCATATGGGATCTGGGGCGCCCTCGAGCTTCCGCTTCCCTGGATGTTGTTCGACAGTTTCGTTTGAGGTAGTCCTCTGCCTTCTGCGGACTCTGAAAGTAATGCTGTCTCCTGTGATGCGTTACTTTCAGTTCGCCGGGTACATCATGGCCTAGGGGATTTCTTGCGCTTGGAACTTTTTCTTGACAACAGCAAATTTTCGTCTTGCATCTTGCACTGTTTGCGTGAAGTCCTGGAAGAACGCCAGTGTAGTGTTCTCATGGTGAACTTGTTTCTTTTCTCGGTCTAGGCGTAGGACAGCATCTCTGTCCCGATAATTTAAAATGCGTGCTATCACAGGACGTGGTTGCGCCCCCGGGAGCGGGCAAGCCGCTAGGGATCTGTGTGCCCTCTCCACCGTGAAATGTGCTGAGAAGGAGTCTCTGCCAAACAGATCTACAGCTAGTTTCTCAATGAAGTCTTCCATATGGCCTGTATTAGTTGATTCTGCTAGGCCAAGAATGCGCATGTTGTTCCTCCTGGAGCGAGCTTCCAAGTCCTCGTTCTTGTCAGCGATGATCTTGAGTAGCTTATCCATCTGTGATACCTGGCCCCTGCTCGCTGTGGCGCCGTCTTCAAGGTCAGACACTCTGGATTCTGCCTCTTTGACTCTTTGAAGCGTTGCTCATGTTGATTTAATTTAGTAACCACAGAGTCCATCCACATGTTCATTGTGTCTATTTTAGCGTCTATGGATGTGAGGCTTTGCTTCATGCCAAGGAGAAGCGTTTTCCAGTCTTCCTCTGGAGTATCTGCAGTATCAGTCTGTGTGCTCCACTGAGTTGGACCTGGGTGTTTTGCGCGTTTCAAAAGGAATTTTAGTTTGTTTGGTATCGGTGTACGCCATGATGCAGTTGGGCGAGCTGTCTGGGAGTGTGGGTCGAGGACACACAAGGCTCCGTCAGTGGTCTGGCGCTAGCTAGAGACTCAAGGCTGCCTATGTCAGAACCTACCGCGTGGAGGCCCTAGCAGATAGTTCCAACAGCGCAGTGCATATAAGTGATGCTTGTAACACTTGACAGTTCAATTAGCAATCTGTCCGCCACCTTGGCCTCTACTAAGTATGTGAACTGAACACAATGCCGGTGTGATGTACATAAAAGGGCGTGTACGTGGAACTTCACAACAGTGGGAAGAGTCCAATTCACTAAGGGCTCTGATGTGAGTACCAGGGACACACCGAGCATTCAGGGGTTCAAATGGATGTCTGGCAATATATTGTAGGGCTCACTGCTGCAAAGTGAGTTTTTGTCCCCAGTCACTTCTTAATTTGATCGACTCAGTCTAATGTCTCATTCCAAGCGATCTAAAATGGCCGCTTACCAGACTTCTTGTAGTGTGCTGTTGGCAGAGTGTGGTAGTTGTTTTATATTCGCGCTAGGGCTGCTGGTGCAGAGATCAGGTCAGTGTCGGGGCCTCGGGCACTGTTATGCAGTAATTGGTGCTTGAGTGTGACGGTACCTTCTTCGGGCTATGTGGCCTCAGCGAACTAAAATGGCGGCATCCCCTAGCGGAGGCAATGGCTGGACACAGACCCTAGACAGCACATCTGATGCTTAGTACTTGCGTTTATTGAACAAGCAGGGACGTTCTCGGTGCACAGCAGTTCCGGTCTCCATTCAGCCCCGAACCCCGGTTGACTTCTGTGTTTGCGCCCAGCCGCCGGTTGCTCGCTCGTCATGCGGCATGTCACTATGGCGCGGCGATGTTTTTTAGGAGGCTTGTAATAGGTATGAGTGATCCTGTTTCGGCACTATTAACTGCTTGCCCCCAGGTACTGGCGCTCACCTCTGGAAGCAGTCATAAGTCATTTGCAGGGGTGTATCATTGTAGCCCGCCACCCGGTCCCCCAACTTCAGGGCCCACACAACCACGGCCTTTCCTGGCTGCTGTATCTGTTCCCCCGCACCAGGTCTGAGCCTCAGCAGTCCGCGCTCAGCTTCGCCGGCCACTTAGTCTGCTGCGATCTGGGCTTTTCTTACAAAAACCACATCACTGGTATGAGCAACGGATCCAGTCTCTTGCGATGTACTTAGATGTGGCATAGGATGGGATTGAAGGATATTTCCTCGTTCGGCAGGGCTGGAGCTTCACTGGTGTGCGGCCATCTTGGTTGCACGCCACCTAGCGCTCCCGAGTAATGGGACGGTAGTTGATGAGGTCATCAGGGTCTAGGGCAGATGTCTGTAGGAGTGGGAAAATCTGGCCTGTCTTGATAGCTACTGGGATGGTGCCTTGTATGAGGGAGACATTGACAATGGTAAGTAGGGGCAATAGAGCATCCTCAGAGAGCACTATAATGAATGTTAATGGTAAGACATTATTGTCATAAGTGAGGGGTTCTGACGGAGTACAGTGTGTCAGTGAGATCTGAGAGTGATAGGATTTTAAAGTCTGCATTGCAGAATTCTACTGGAAGGGGTGGGTGTTAGAACTGAAGAAGGCTTGGTGTTGGTGATGTGCTGTCAGATATTCTGTATTTTTTCATGAAAGAAGAGGGTGCCAGCATTGCCCTTTTCTCTGGAGTGAAGAATAGATGGGTTTGGCAAGGGTTTGATGCAGAGCTTTATTGTCTTGTCCAACGTTCTACGTTCTTTTCGAGTCTTGATCAAAGGTGTTGATATGGCAGATTACTTTGGCTGATGTGATTACCTGTCTGCGTGTTGAGCGGAGGTACGTCAGTTTCAAGAGGTCCTTGGGAACTCTTTTTTCTTCCATTTTCTTTCCTCTCTGCGGATGGGTTGGTTATTTTCAGCAAGCACTGAAAGCTTTGGCTTCAATTTGTGTGTTGTAATTGCGGCATAGGTGTTCACATAGCTTTCCAAAAGATTGTTGATCTTAGAAAGGTGTTAGCATTGGACATGGATTTGACAGAGTGAGAGATGAGCTCAAGCATTAGGTTGTCTGTGGAGAAGTGTTTTAAGGATCTGGAGGGCTGGTCTTCACCTTCGTGTTAACAATGGTTTGGTGGTAGGGCACTAAGCATGGGAATGTGAAAGTTATCGGTCCACTCTAGAGTTATGGGGAGTATCGCTTCCACCAAACTTGAAATCAGGCTCTTCATCAAATGTATTTGCAGGTAAAAGTGTTGGTTATGGTCGGATCTCCATTAAAAATGATTTATCAACAGTACTGTGCAAACATACTTTGTGTCATTAATAGTATCCCTTGGCCATTACCTGAGGGTAAAGTTTGTCTTTGACCTCCAGGTCCGGGGAAAATCTAGGAACAGACTATTGTCACAGAGGAGGGCAGGTCTTGACACACATCTCGGTTTTGTTTGAGATTAAGTCCATATGGTTCAGAGAGTGTGATAGCAGAAAATCTCAAATATGTATGCCTGAAATGGGTTGGAAGTCTATATCATGCAGGGAACATTGCTATCAACAAGATAAAAAAAATAAAGATACCAAAATGTGCCTGATTTTAAATTTCACAAACATGGCAGAACTAACATGCACCTTATTACAAGTGTATCAAAGTGTATGTCACCTGAATTATGTAAGCCAAAATGTATGTCTCATTTGTGACGAAGTGTCCTGTCACTTTTACTCTATACATGCGACACAGTGTGTTAGACTAGTAAGCAATTGTGCATACTTAGTAAATGTTAGCTTTGCCTTAAATTAGTACATTAGCTGATACTGTTCAGGTTTTAAAGTTTCAGATGCGCACTAAGCCATAAAAGTGAAGGACACTACATCCACCTTAATATTAGTACTATAGGATATAATGCACTTTTCATAATGCAGATGGATATCCATGACATTTGTGATGAAGCAACAGGTCTGTCAAATTCTAAACCGTGCCATTTGTTATGCCACATTAGGTGCCTTTCCATTAGAATATTAACATTCAATGTAAACATTTTGAACCTCTTTGATGTGTGTACTTTCCACTTAATTCACTCTGTAGTCATTAACTGAAGTCTGCAAGCGGAGAAGACAGTGGCCACTCTTCAAGTGTGTTAGACCTGTCAGCCTTAGGGTGGTCTTCCCCCAATTGTTTACCTTCCTCATCCATTTTTGCCGATCTCGTTTTTGCTGGCCTTAGGACTCCAGGCACTTTACCACTTCTAACCAGTGCTAAAGTACATGTGCTCACTCCTTAAAATATGGTTACATTGCCTACTTCACAATTGGTATATTTAATCTACTTATAAGTCCCTGGTAAATTGGTACTATTTGTACCCAAGACCTGCAAATTAAATGCTACTAGTGGGCCACAGCATTGATTATAACACCTACTTAAGTAGCCCTTTTAAGCATATCTCTGGCCTGTCATTGCAGCCTGTGTGTGCAGTTTTAAAATGGCACTTTGAACTGGGAAAATACGCCTTTTTGCCAGACCAACGTCCTTTATAATACATGTGCTTTAACCCTAGGGTAGGACCATGACATTCCAGAGGTCAGGGTGCAATGTATTTAAAAAGTAGGACATGTTTATGTTTATGTTTATTAGGTTTGTATTGCGCACAAATACCCGAAGGTGTCTCGGTGCAGAGGATAGTCAATTGACATATTTCATGCTGAAGGAAGTCATTGGTCAAAGAGCCAGGTTTTGAGTTGTTTACGGAAAATTAAAAGCGTTGCACTGGTCCTGATGGTAAAAGGAAGAGTATTCCAGAGCCTCGCAGTAGCTACTAGGAAACGTCTGTCTCCCCAGGCAACTGTTCTAGTGAGAGGGAGAGGAAGAAGGTAGTTGGATGCCGAGCGAAGGGGCCTGCTCGGAGTGTAGATCTTGAAGGCCTTTATTAGAAATTGTGGTCCAGAGTTGTGAATGGCCTTATAAGCGATACAGAGGGCTTTACATTTTATGCGGCTTCTGACTCTCAGCCAATGCAGTTGACGTATGGCCCCAGAGACGGAATAATGCTTGGGGATGGAAAGTAGTACTCTTGCCGACACATTTTGGACCGATTGCAATTTGTCCAAGACCTGCAGCTGGGCATTCAGCAAGAGGGCATTGCAGTAGTCCAATTTTGAAAATATTAAAGTGGTTATAAGAGTTTTTCCTGCCGCAGGAGGTAAATAAGAGAGGTTTTTTTTCTGAGAGTGAAAAAGGAGGATGAGATCACTGCATTAACATGATGGTGAAAGGTAATTTGGTGTCAAATATGACCCCAAGATTTCTGACCTTGGCTACAGGTACTGGCGCGGTGCCCAGATCAATAGGCCACCAACTGTCCGGCCATGCCGGAGACAAGTTGCCAAAAGTCATCACCTCCGTCTTGTCCGAGTTTAATTTTAAGCAGTTCATCGACATCCAGGACCCTATGGCTAGTATAACCTCCTGGAATCTCGATGCCACTGCCAATTCATCCTTATGAACAGCCAACACCAATTGGGTGTCGTCTGCATAGGTGGTTAAACTCAGCCCATATGATTTTATGACCCTCGCCAAGTCCGACACATAGATATTAAATAGTGTCGGACTTAGCGATGATCCCTGGGGCACCCCGCACGGCAATGAGGATGTGGGGGAGTAAAATGTGCCCAGTTTCACCGATTGGGTGCGGTTAGCCAGGAACGAGGCTATGAGATCTCTGGCTAGATGGTTGACCCCCAGTGTTGAGACACGGTCGATCAAGGTGGAATGATCGACTGTGTCAAAGGCGGCGGAAAGATCTAACAATATGAGGGCCGCCGCCCCACCTTGATCCAGAATTGTCCTGATCTCATCAGCCGCCTTTATCAGTGCAGTTTCTGTCCCATGGCCTTGCCTAAACCCAAATTGGGTATAATCCAGCAAATGATGTTGATTAATATATTCCGAAAGCTGATGGTTCATAAGTTATTCGAACATTTTTGCTGGGAAAGGAAGGCAGGCTATGGGTCTGTTACTGTCTAGTTCTAGAGGGTCTAGAGATGTTTTTTTTTAACAGAGGTTTAATTATTGTTTTTTTCCATATCTCTGGATACTCACCCGCATGTACTTTTACATTTTACATGTCCTGGTCGTGAAAACTCTTACATTTGTTTTTCCTCTACTTCAAGACCTGCCTCTCCCATTGGATAACACTGGGGTTACCTTGTTACATTTAGTAAGTCATAACTTTCCAAGGCGACTAGGTAGCCAGTTCATGTTTGGTGTCTTTGGAATTGTAAAGTCAATTTGAAATTGCTATTTTGAAAGTGGCATTTTTAGAAAGTTGCTTTTTTCCTGCCTAAGCCAGTTAATGCTGGCAGCCTGTCTCTGGGTCACATAACTGGGTGTAGTTGGCTGTTGGGCTTTGTGGATCCCTCCAAGACAGCCACACAGAGTAGAAGGCTTAGGTGTGCATGGGTGGGCCAACACTGGCGGGATGGGAGGCCGGAGTTAGGCACTTCCCTACTTATACTTGAATAGGCTGTGTCCTGTTTTCACACAAAGGGCTGCATACCCCCTGCAGTTAGTCTGGAGCCAGGACAGGGGATGCAGGAAACCTGTGCACTTCAAAGAGAATCCTCTAGAGGTTTATCCCTTTTCAAAGACGGCACCAATTATAGATATTGGACCTCAGACACCAACTCTTCAGTATACTTCTGGACCTGTGAAAGACTCTGCCAGGAATATGGACTGCTGTGCAACTGCAAGGACTGCCACTCTGCTGGACTACTGCCCTGGAGGACTGCAACCCTGAAAGATTGCCTGCCTACTGTCCTGAGCTGCTGCCTGGCTGCTCTCCTGCCTGGGCGAGAAGCACTGGACCTGCAACCTGTACACAGAGCCACCAGAGTAACACCAAGGACCAAGTCTCTTGTGACTGCAAATGTGAGTCCTACCCTGCCAAGTGGTGTCATCCCAGTCCTAGACCATTGGAAGTGGGCTTGAAGTTACTCTGCCAGCCTATCTATGGATCCAGCAGTATTAATGCATCTCCTCTGCTGCTTGGCACAACCACAAGAAGACCTGATGCATCAGTTCCGCTGTGTGTGTTGCCAGGATTCTGCTACGTACAGAACTATGCATGGGACCACAGAACATCAGACTGAGTCACCATACCACATTAAACAACGTTTTCAATGCATCGTATACAATGCATGGCATTACTACATAAGTCAATACAACAACGCGTTGTTGCATCACATGCCATTACAACGCAAGTCATTACAATGACTTGCTGTAGGGGGCAGAAAGTGTTGGATTTGTTGGATTTTCAATCCAACACCTTCCCTACTGTTGCACACACTGGAGTTGGAATAGTAAATTACACTACTCTAAACTCCAGCTCCCCCCACAGCAAGTCATAGTAACGATTTGTGTTGTAATGGCATGCGATGTATCAACGCGTTGTTGTAACGACTTGCATTGTAATGGCATATGTTGTAAACGCATGCTTTGTAGCGAGTGCTATTCCCATACCACTCAGTATCTATGAGCCCGAGTCTGACTAGATATAGTGCCTCGCTTGCCCTCCTAACCTTTTCAGAGAGACTAGTAATGTGGCACCCCAGAACATAACACTCTCAACCCTCTCAGGGATCGAGATATCGGGGAACACCCTTTTGCTCTCTCATTTGTACTTGTCCATAATAAAATAAAAAAGAGAAACGAAGGAAGTTTACAACGTCTATTTAAACTATTGTCTCTAAGATGTAATAATTGTGCCACAATTAGAAAACAAATACATTCCAATAATGACATCAGCATGGCTAATGAAGGATTTACAATAGCATACATATGTGTATGCATGTAAGCTGACACAGCACTCCTGTTGCAGGCCTTCACTGTCTGTGTGTTTTTCAGAAATCCTGTCCACAGTTGTATGACAAGATATGTGTATTCAAAACAGCAGCTGCATTCTCTTATTTCTAGGTGCTAGTATCTGACCAGGGAGAATAACAAGGGGCAATGTTGTTTGACCTTAACTAGACTGTTCTGACTAAATCCAAGGAAAAGAATAAAATGCAAAACATGTGCTGATTCTGTGTGAAAATACAATGTGGACCAAAGGCAAGCAGGATATTTAGTAAGGTGTGCAAAATAAAAGCAGCATTCAACGTGCACAATTTTTCTAACATAGGGAACATGACAATGAGCCATACAAGAAACATATGACGTGAACTTTTCCATCTACAGGTCTTCGCATCATCCTGCAAACCCACGGCCTGCTTGGAATTGCCACTGTGCAGCACATAGTCAACACAGCCCCTCGCATCACAAGCCCCATATCTACGACAGCATGGGCGACGATGCTGGACTACGCATTGTGTCCTCACTACTCCTCAGAACAGACACCTCGCCTCTGCTGCGCGATGCATCCTTGTGGGATGTTGCAACACTCTGCAACCAGGAATTAAGGTGCTTTTGTTCAACAGGCCCAACTAGGTCCCTGTAGCCAGCCTGCACTCCATTGCGGTCAGCCTGAACTTGCAACTCCGTCCTGGTTTGGCGCAACCAGATATACGCAGTTTGCTCTTTGTGCTTTTTGGTGCTATTTAACCCTTTCGATGCTCATGACGGAACGGTCCCGTCATGAGCATCGGTTGAGCTGTGCTCATGACGGAACCGTTCCGTCATGACCACGCCCGTTTCCGTTAGGGCTCAGCACCCGGCGATAAATCGTACCGCACGCAAGGTGTTAATGTTTCATAGCTCTGGTTCTACTGATTGGATTTTTGTTATTTTGGTTTTGTTTCTATTAATTAAATGTATTCTATGTTTCTAAATTAGTGTGGGATTTTTCTTGTGTTGTGTTGTCACTTTGTTCTGTTGGAAGTGCTGCATAAATATTTTGCACATTGCCTCTAAGCTAAGACTGATGTATCTGTGCCAAGCCGGCAGAGGGGGCAGCCCAGTTTAATTTGAGAATTGCTTGTGACTCATACTGACAAGGATTGTTGTTGCTGCGGTAGGATTTCACGCCCCTCAACCAGAAACCGAGTTTCTTAAAGGGAGACTATCAGGGGGGTCACTGGGAGTCAGAAGGTGGGAGCAATTAGGGCAGAGGTGTTGGCCTAATGGCTAGGGCGGCCGGCCTCGAATCTGGGGAACTGGGTTTGAATCTCGGCAGTAACGCTGAACGTCCTGTGATTCTGGGAAAATCACTTAGGGGCATATTTATAATTACCGGCGCATCCCTGCAAATTAGTAGGGATGCGCCAGTAATAATGCTCCATGCCTCCGCCACCCATGATGCTCTGCATTTACAATGCGGCGCACCATGGGGCCAAAACGGCACAGATTCGTCAAGCATCTGTGCCGTACATGCGTCGCATTGCTGGAGTTGTGTCGCTTGCGCGACGCAGCTCCAGCAATGCTCCGGGGGGGCCCATTCTACTAATGCTACGTCAAGCCTTACGCCTGCTTCAAGCAGGCGCAGGGTTTTGACGCAGCATTGGCCTAAAAGTGACTGAATGAAATCTTGTAGATTTCACTCAGCCACTTTTAGGAGGCGTTCCGGCGCGGGAACGCCCCCCCCCCCCCTGCACCGGAACGTCTCCTTAAGGCGCAGGGCTTTACAACGTGACGCATCTCCCAGATGCGTCACGTTGTAAATAGCCCGCACCATGGCGCATCTTTTGCGCTGCTGCTGCGTCACAAAAGTGACGCAACAGCGGCGCAAAAGAGGCGCAAGGGGCTTGTAAATCTGCCCCTTAATCTCCCCATGCCTAACAAAAATAAATGGGTGTCCTCATGTAACGCAACTAGTGCTACGTAAAGCGCTCTGATACCCGATACCGGGTCAAGTTTACCCTGTATAAAACTCCGTAAAAAAAAAAAAAAATTACACTGATGGATCCAGAGGTACTGATAATGAGTTGCTTGTCGAGAGTTCACTTCACATTTAAATCCAGAGGCTTTCACTCTGGTCTCATGGTGGTGGCCAAAACATTACAGGTCACTACATCCACTCCTCTGTCTGCCATCACCACTACCACCAGCATCGGCCTCACTTGGGTACCAAGCCAGACCCAGTTCGTAGACATACCAAGGTCTTCTTCACTCAGGGCACCTCTCCACCTCCCCCCTCCTGCAAGCACTGATGTTGGAGAGGCACTGGAGTTTCTTAAGAAGGTATTGATATATCAGGGACATTTTGAGAGAGTAGGTAATTCCTACAACCTAGTTGTGAAGAATAAACTGCTATGTTCATGTCAACAGAAATTGTACTCTAAATACAGTGGTGTATTGACTTTCCATCGATCCTTCCATCATATATATGGAATACTGCTGTTGATTGAGTTAGAAAAGCATGGTAGATGATGAGCTTTTGTCTGTCAAACTACGCTTCTCTAAATAAGCTGGATGGACCGGGTCATGACAGACTTTTTACATCCTACCCGGATCCACCAAAGTCTAAATGCGTCCCTTATCCTCTGCAATGGGGTCTGTTGTCTAGGAGAGTCTTTGGCCTACAAGTTGGCTAGTAGAGTAATTAACTTGGTCCAGCGGAGTAGTTCAAAGACTGAATCTCATTAAGGACTGACTCAGGAAAGTACTATAAAATAAAATACAAAGTGTATGTAGGAGTGCAAATATTTCCAAATGAATATTATATGAGCAGTCGGGAGCTTTTTGCTTATTGGTAAAATGACTTTAAACATATTTTGACTTTGAGCCTATACAAAGGTCATATTTTTACCCAGCTTCCACTTGGAGTGTGAGTACAGTAATACACTAAAGACTCACACGCTAGTCAAGGGGAAATGGGGATATTTATTTACCTAACTGAATTGTAATTTTAATTGTAGGCTTGCATAGACCATAATTAATTTACTCAAGGTCACATCTGTACAGACTACCTTTGTGCTGATACATAAGCTGAATCATGTACACATATTCACACACCAGCACAGAGCCTCTTACCCCAGCTGTGCCATACAGTCCTTCGTTTAAAATGCAGGCAATGTTGATTTGCACTCAGGTAGCTTTTACAGAGGGCCAATCAATCAGTGAGACTCACTCTCAACAGAGATACAAAAGCCAGGTGGTCCAAAATGAAAAGAAATTCTCAGCCCTAAATAAAAAGAGACATTTAAAACATCAGCAAGATTTATTGCAAATATTTTATACGAGGTAAGAAGATGACGGAAGAGGAGTTGTTAGCTAAAACATGGGTAATGAATGTTACTCTTCCAGGACCTAGGGAAGTGAAATGTGCCTTCTTACTTGATTAATAACTTCTCTGATCCTGCTTTAGTATAAAACCCTCCAAAATCTGCATGCAACTTTTTGAAACTGATACAGTCATTATTAAGTCTGGGACCCTCCATTGTCTTTGGTATTTGAGAATATCTCACGGTGCTGCTATGTAAGTATATGTGTGATGGTGGTCAAAATCACAGTGCATTTTGTGGTGCTGGTCCAGTAGTTGGTAAGAGAGGCATTGCACAATTGTGTGCAGCATCCGAGGCACCAAGCTGAACAAAATGGGAGGCGGGACTGGATTACTGCTGCAGTATGAAAAAAACAATCTAGGATGCCCATGAATTCCCACAACAGCATCACACATTCTATGGAGGAAAGTAATATGCGCACAGATAGACACAAAGGATTGAGAATGGTTGTGAGGCGGCCATATGGAGAACTGAAAATGAGATACACAGCTTTTGATCAAATGGCCATGATGTACTAGCTTCAGATGCTTTTATTGTTATTGGAAAATATTAATCGAATGCTTCAAATAAAAAAGCCTTGTGAACTGTGGAGCTCGTACAGGTGATGCCTTTAGAGTAATGGCCGTGGGTGAGTGCAGCTGTCCTGTTGTTATTAGTGCGGTGTCCATGTGTATGTTCTGTCTGTAAGCTAAAAGAAGCTCTCACCGCAAGTCCTTGTATTGTACTTGTTCTTTGTGTGAAAGAAACATCTCCTGCTGTGTCCACTGCTTTACATTCTGTGAAATATATATTACCTGTTAGTTTGTATTCACAGGGCCTGAAACTCATTCTGTACTTCAGGATTTTTCAATAAAAATGATTATCATCAAAAAGATTCAAATGCAATGGTGTTTCACCCATAGTTAGTACATTACCTTAACCACAGACTTGGTCATGTAGACTCTTATAGAAGAAAACACAACACTTTTTGGGGGGAGCTTGCATTATGGATGTTCCTCACTCTTGCAGTCAGGGGTAAAAGGCCCATCAAGGCAAGGGACATGAGTAATGCATGAGTAATGCATGCCCTTCTCTTGCAAGTGATGTACTCAGCCTGTCTCTATAACAGAAGCTTGCATTGATGATTCTGGTATTCATGTCTTGTGTGTGAGCTGCCCTAGTTAGAAATCCACGCCATAGAGGAGCCTACTTAGAAAGCCCTGCCCTAGAGGGGATTTTAATTAGCCAGCTTCAGCCATTAACTTGTCAATCACATGTTGTCTCCACCCACCACAGCACACAGCATGGGGCAGAGTGCCAGGCCACTAACCTATTGTCTCTATTCACTATTCACTGTGAGTAACAGCAAACAACCTTTTTCACATTGTTCCCTTCTACCTAAAATAGTTTCTTTATCTTAAGTAACAAAGTTACTTGAAAGCCTGGTGTTTTCTTTGATTTATTTTGTATATGAACTTTAAAGACTTGCTATGTATTTGACCTGCACTCCCATTCAAATGTTAAGTAAGTTTGTAACAATGTAGCTAACTGCCTGTGATTTGAGGGCTTGGTTAAGTGGTGATCTGTTTGTGTCTCCTTCACAAATAATAATAAACAATGCTTGATACTTGAAGATCATCACTGCTATTAATAGAGCAGCCGCACCTTTGAATGTTTAACATTTTTATTGGGAGGATAAGGCGGCCATGTGTAAGAGTAACATATACAGGCATATGGAATTAGTATTTTTATTGTGAGATGATCAGTAGTTTTTCAATTTAGAGTATTTTAAAGGAAATGTGCAACTTGATTGCACATTGTGTGCTTGTTCCATGTTTTTAGGACATCATGGTTCCTTGTTGACAACCTGTGCTCTGAGATCTGGTCTTGGTTTGCTTCAATTTAACCATTTGTTCTTCAGGACCTAACAATGATTTGTAAAAAAAAGTTTGGAACTGGAAACATGGTACCCTGATGCTACGGAAAGTCATTTTTTTTTAATAACATGCTTACAACAAAAATAAATAAATCATAAAACCAGCTTGCAAATCCAAAACTATTGGTTTTACCAACGCTTGTTTACACTGTTTCATGTGCTGGAGCTGAGATCCGTTTAAATAGAAACTCGGTTTACTATCATCCGGGCTAATCCCTGCTGTCAATGGGTAGATGGACCTTTGCCGTTGTTTTAGAGAAGATCCGGAGCTGTATATCACAAAAATCAAAATCACAGTTTCTAATCTATTTTCAGTCAATAATGAGAGTTTGGTAGGAGTTAAAAAGGGCTTTAATAATTAAAATCTTTGTTGGTCATCTTTATTCCATCACACGTAATCCGTCAGTATTAGTCAATAACATCTTATTAGAAATCAATAATAACCAATTCGCAATCAATAAAATTACATTAAAATGCATTAAGTGTATTCCATCATGGAAAGAATCCCTATTCTAAGTATCTTGAAGAAAAGGTGTCAGTAAGAACCCATAAAGAGTTCAGTTTCAAGAGAGTGAGAGTTCAAGCATAAACTTTGGCATATAAAGTTAGAAATCAATGACGGTGGAAATTCCCATAAAGAGAGGTTTGAGAAACTCATTAGAGTCTTAAAGCAGCGTAGAATCAGTATAAGGGGTATGGATAGAATCGGCAGCAGTAGTAGCAACCACAATAAGATTTGGTCAAGAAAATGTGGTATGGCAAGTGGTGACCTTCTATAGGAACACGCACAATTATAAACATTCAAAAACGAAGTTGCAGTCTTCATGTTGCATCTTGTCCTCCTCTTCTCCAATCAGCTTTCAATGCTCTCCTGGGAACATGACCACTCCCCATCTTCTCACACAAATACAATAGTCCACAGACAACAATGTTAGGTTTGCAACTTCGTTGTAACAATTGCAAGTTTATGTAGAACATTTTCTCATTCAAGACTTCTTTCCCAATTATTAAACTAAATCACTGGCCTTCTTTTTAAATTTTAAAAAGAGATTTTATTTGTTGAAAAGATAAAACACAGTACACTATTCAAAAGAATATTACATAAGTGTAGAAGAATGCAGTTAATTCATATGGGGAGGGAAAAAAGGAAACCAATGAAAGAAAAGAAGGGGGACCTTCTAATATGACACGTTGTGTTCAATTCTAATGATCTATGTAGACGCCTAAACATCTATATAACAAAAAGAAAACATTTCTTCACAACATCATCCTTTTTAAATAAGCAAATACGTTAAAAGAGGTCATGTTCAGTTTAACTGACGCATTTTTATATGAGGTTTTTCTTCATTACCTCACAAACAACAATTTCTAATCATGTGTTAACAGTGATCTTTGAGTAAGTAAAACATTTTGAAAAGTTAAAGGAAACCATTTATGCAACTATTATTTATTAAAAAATGTGTTCATGGAAAGGTCAAGAAACATTTTCAGCATCTCTAAGCATTTATGGTCATTTAGCTTTGCGAACAATGTTGCTTTAGCCATTTGAGACCAGTAAATATAGTTGCCTAGTGGACTTTTCACCTATTAATGCATTTTATTTTATTTTACACCTTCATGTTAATTCTGCACATTCATTTTAAATTGTAATCTTTTTTATAGTATTAAAACACACCCTCAAACAGAATCAACAACTCTGCAAACTGTCACTGATTCTCTACTGCATCCACCAACATAATCCCATTGTACTTGTATAGGCAGGAATTGTGTTTTTGATTCACTATAAATAGAGTAATTTTCTTTGCCAGGTAATTTAGAAAGAGATTTTGGCTAAGAGGATATCTTCATAGCATTGCAGGCTGGAGGAAGGTAGGTATGGAAAGAGGAGGAGGGAGGAGGACATAGGGCGACAGAGAGGGAAGCAAGGAGGAAGGAGAAGATGTAAATGGAAAAGTGTGAGGTAGTTAAAGGAAGGGAAAAAGGAGAATGGTTAAGAGAAAGAATACGAATGGGAAGAGTAGAGATGAAAACAGAAGAAAGAAGGGGCAACTGGTTGTAAAAGTGAGAGGTGAAAGTACAGAAAGGGGTACACAGGGGGAGTAGAGTAACGAAATTAGAAAGAAGGATGGGAGCATGAGACAAACAGAAGTATACCATGAAACATAGGTATAGGAACTGAGTTCTCTTCTATAAATTGTCTCAGAACGGGCTTAGTACTTAGCAAGATTTTCTTCTTTTTAATAGAGATAACATTTGGAATTATAAGCAGTGGTGGCTGACAACATTTCAGAGTGGTGATGAGAACAAGTAGGCTGTACATAAACACCTGTGTATCGATGATCACACCCGAAATCTTGGCGTGATCATCGATACTTCGCTGGCCATGACACAACAGGTCAATAGAACCGTGTCTACTTGTTGGGGAGTTATTAGGGTTCTTAGGAAAATCGCCCACTATCTCTCCCCTCAAGCCCGCAAACAGACCGTGGTCGCCTTAGTTGCATCACGGCTGGATTATTGCAACGCACTATATGCAGACACCAATAAAGGCCTTATCCAACGCCTCCAGACCATCCAGAACGCGGCTGCCAGATTTATTCTGGATGTCCCTAACACCGCCTCTGCTACTCTTGCCAGGAAGAGTCTTCACTGGCTTCCGATCCAGTCTAGGATTTCTTTCAAAATCCTATGCCTGGTTTTCAGTGCCCTATCCGGCGGTTGTTCTGAAGCCATAAGCCCCTCCTGAGTCCCTATACCCCTAGTAGAAGTCTACGTTCTGCTAGTAAGAACCTTCTATCTGTCCCTCGGACACACAAGGTCAGATAGGGCGGAAGAGCCTTTTCATCTGTGGCCCCTAAACTGTGGAACGCCCTTCCCTCTGATATTAAAACCCAACCCTCTCTGGCCCTTTTTAAGAAAGCCCTAAAGACGTGGTGTTTCACTAAGGCCTACCAGTAAGCATGCTCTCTGACCTTACTCTTTATTTGGTTAGGCGCCTTGACGCCCATTGGGCCAAGTAGCGCCATATAAATCTGGCTTCATTCATTCATTCATTTGTGTACGTGCTCGCAATACAAGCAACTAGTAATGTGTTTCAGCACTCACACTAATAATGCACAAAGGAATCCTCTTGCCTTTCCACAATACCGAGCCACATCACATTTCTCCTCCTCCCAAAATGCCCATTTGAACCAGACCTTCTCGTACCCTACTGCCAGGCAAGCCAGGCCAAGCTTGTTTCAGACCACTTTCTCAAAATATATTTTTTTTAAAGCTGGCGTTTGAGTTAAAGATGACACGAGATTAAGGCTCACCGTTTTGTACTTTTACTGATTTTGATGTATAAATAAAGACAACATGAATCTTTGTTGCCGTTTGTATTTAGTTTTCAACCCTGGAAAATAGAGGTTCTCTTTCTTTATTTGAGTCTGCCGCCATGCTGCCGGCTTGGCCGTCAGTCCAGTGTGTACTGACTGCTCATTGTTACCTAGGTATCACCCAGCGGCTTTCAGCACATAGGTTCACAAGCACACAAGCCGAGTCCTACTGGCTTATTGAAGGGGCAGTGCCAGAAGGGCTGGTCTGACAGGTCAGTGTTTGGTCCAGTGTTTTAGCTGTCTGTGGCCTGTTTTATGGTCTGCTGGGTTGGTTTTTATTGCTGACTTCTTTGGTATTACCTTACACATGGCCTGTAGCAATAACAACGCCCTGTGTTATTTTTATGAGTTCCAAACTGCCCCGATATGTAGTTGTGGACCACTGTGCTAGCTGATTTTGGGGCACTTTTATTTTGGGCAGCCCAGAATTCTTTTCTTTCCTAGCCGAACTCTGCAAGCAAGTAAAGGATATTTTTCACAAGGAAGGGAGGCAAAGAGAAGGAAACTGAAACAACAACCGTATTCCAGCATGGGGTAAAAATACAACAAAAAAGTCTGGGAAGCGTTTCAGTCATTAATTGCAACCAGACAGCAGGCATCAGTCAAACAGTGGTAATGCACTAAGATTCACCAATTTTTTTTTTCAGGCAGCAGAACTGTCATGTTTTTTGGAAACTCAACAGTGTCCCTTCCATAATCTGAAGCACAGCAGATGTCCCAAAGATAACATGCTAGTAACTAAAGTTCTCTGAAATAGTAGAATTACTTTCACTTTAACCTGGTTAGGCAGGAATCAAGCTCATGTGCACAGAAGTTAGCACTTATAGTTGTCATAGACAAGAGCATGCCAACCCAACCACAGCTACTGCTTATAGCACACTTGTATCGGTTTCGGCTACGTAATGAAGACATTGCTGTTTTCAACAATCATCATTCCGGAAGAAGGAAAGAGCTCCCTGACAGACAGAAATGGGGGTGGAGAGGATGTGGCGCATGGGCCAGAGGTGCTGACTCGAAAGCTAGGGATCCTTGTTTGAGTTCGGCTGGCACTGCTCAATATCCTGTTTTTCTATGCAAATCACTTAGGGGCACATGCATCAAAGGTTTTTGCAAGCGCAAATGGTGCGATTTACAAAAATAAGCTGTTTGCGATTCCAAAATGACCTTTTGAAATGCATCAAAGTGTTGGGGACGCACAAGTTAGGTAATCGCAATTATTTGCGATTTCCTAAATTGCAATTGCATTTAAGGAATCACAACTTGCGATTCCTTAAATGCAATGCAAGAACCACTTTTAAATGGTGATTTTGCTATATGGGGCTTTAAATTACTGAGCAATTAAACGGATAGGTAATTTGCAATAACTTTGAGAAATGCACTTAAGAGCATTTTTCAAAGTTTCATGTTGCTCACACATGTTCTTTGGGCACGTGTGTGCTCAACATGGGTGCACAGCACCATCTCAGGGGTACAATAGGGTGTCCATTTGACACCCTTGCATCCTTGAAATTGCATGCACAAATTGCGAGTACCTATTCCCTATTGGGAAATTGCATGCAATTTCCCATTCATTCCTATGGGCCTGTAGGCCCATGGGAATTAATGGGGAGCCATTCCTTAAATGTGACTCGCTATTTGCGACTCGCAATTAAGGAATGTTTATGAATTGCTATTTTTATAGCGATCCCTCCATGCATAGGCTTTTGCGAGTCCTTAGTGCGATTCCTTAATAATCGCAATTAAGGGCTTGCAAAATCCAACCTTGATGCATGTACCTGTTGGCACCTTATTTATGAAAAGTGAAGTATAGCCGAGGAAAACAGTGTATTTACTGTATGATGCATTAAGTCGCAAGGAATGACAGATAGTCAGTTTTACTGACATATCTGTTGGCGCAAAAATGACGCATTGCTGGTGTTGTGTCGGAAGCGTGACGCAACTTCATCAATGCAGGTAGGAGAGCTATGGTTAAGCACTGCGTCACCCTTACGCCTGCCATGGGGCAGGTGTAAGGTTTTGCCACATTTGCGTCCTATAAGTGGCACCGTGAAATCTCATGGATTTCTCTGCGCCACTTCAACGATGCTTACTTGCCTGGGAATGCCCCCCTGCACACACTATTTCTCACACAGGTATCATGTAGCGTAGGCGGTTACAAAGTGACATATCTGCTTAGATGCGTCACTTTGTAAATAGAGCGCAATAGGGGGCATGTTTTACTCTGCTATTGCATCACAAAAAGTGACGTAATGGCAGAGAAAAACTGTCGCAAGGCCTCATAAATAAGTCCCTTATTCTCCCCGGCTGATAAATTGTTATATGAATTTGCTGGAATAGTAAAAGGCAAAACTTTCTGAAAATATTTTTCCACCAAAGCGGAAGATAAAGTATTTCGGCGGTGGGAAACTGATGAAAGAAGCAGACGAGGAAGACGCATTGGCAGGAAAATATGCTACAGCCAATAGAAATGGAGGAATGGAAATGGCATACACAGCAACCAATGGGAAGCCAGGAAAGGGAAGAGTTGGGATGTAAGTCCCTTATCAGTTCATATTAAATACAATAGATGTCTCAAGTACAGTGCAAGCGATTTGCGGGCGAAACCTAAAAATTGAAACAGGCTGCTTTTCCCAATGTTTATTGCAAGGGAGCCAGAGAAGCCTTGCAATGCCTGGTACAGTATGAACAACACAGGGTGCGCGTGGATGAATGCAGAGTCAAGCAATTAGAAAAGCAATATTAGCCCAGTGTTGGCACCTAGAGTTTCCAAAACAAAAACCGAGCAGCATCTTGTCAAAGAAAAAAATATTTGAGACAATGTATATTTAAAAGTTGCAGCACTCTGCCCTTTTTGTTTCGATATTTTCTTCATGCTGTGCCTATCCTAAAACATTTGTAGACCGTGGCTTTTGTAATGTTGTCAAAACACCACAGAACACTAGTTGTGCAGCTTACATATAATCAGAAACTTTAGAAACAATGCATATTAATTTACTGTGAACTGTCCTCAGAACTGTCTATGACATAAAAAAACATCCCTGCCCTATCCCTTTTTCAGCACCTTAGCGCTGTAAGATTAATTATACATTTCACTTCATAAACCAAGAGCCCGCGACCCATTCAGAGCTCAAATGTACCTCATAAATTAAAATTTCGTATTCCAAAATGTATTTATTTCGCACTTTGGTATATGTTTACTACTGTGAAAACTTTTTACTCTCAAATATCTATTTCTTCTCAAACATCTTTTTAGGTCTCGGCTAGCGTAGGCTGCGCACATGCGCAGATTTAATGTCTCTTAGTAGCGAGGTTAACCCAGCCCCTCTTCTCCATTGGCTGGCCTCCTAAACGATGGCCAGCCATTGGAGAAGAGGTCCCAGTGACAATCTAAGCCCCGTCTTTTTTGGATTGGGGGTGTGTTTTTTCAATTTTTTCTCTGAGTGACATCCTCAGTCAAAAAAACATCCCCCAGTCTGAAACGGACGGGGCTTAGATACAAACGTGTAGGTTCCCTCCATGGAAATATACGGCTGTAGTGTAGTTCCTATTTTCCCAATAGGCTCTGTGCATTTGAATAACATAAACAGCAGTGTAGACGTAGGACTGAGGTCATGTAGGTCTCTACTGACTATGTCAAACTTAATTTAGGTTTGCCAGCTAGCTCAGAGGTCACTAGAAACTTTCTTGAATGAACAGGGAGGAGTGAACTTCCCTGATTTAGACAAGAAGGGATTCAGCTTCTGACAACCGCATAAACATGACAACTTTGCTCCCTCAGAATAAAGAGTGTATCTCTAGAGTCGTGTGAAAACAATAGGCAGCTATTTCACTCAGTCAATCGTGCATGCTTAGTTCCACCAGAATGCAGAGAAAAAGAGAGACGGGCGTTTTCAATAAAAAGGTGTTATTTATTGAGCAGTCTTCTTTCTCATGCAAGAGAAATGAATTGCCATAATTGCAATACTCATTATAAAGTAAAGTGTGTACAGTAAAAGTAGTATTATGAAATAATACTGTAAAAGCATTGATATGGTTTCTTAGCCATATGATACTTTAAAATGGATAAAATATATACATACATAAAAACATTGACTAACGTACTCAAATGGTGCTTCTAACTACGCCTACCCCGGTGTACCTGACCTAAGCCTAATACTTGGGAAGGAGTAAGTAAGTGGCAGTTTAAGTTAAGTTGGTTAAGATTGTTTTGCCAAGAATCTGCCTCAAGAATTCTCTTAATGGTTTAGTCAGCTCTGTACCTTGGTGATAGGTGG
The DNA here is from genome assembly GCF_964263255.1 of Lissotriton vulgaris. Taxonomy (NCBI): domain Eukaryota; kingdom Metazoa; phylum Chordata; class Amphibia; order Caudata; family Salamandridae; genus Lissotriton; species Lissotriton vulgaris. The sequence continues at coordinate 164,167,734 of NC_141695.1, read as the reverse complement.
GAGGTCTGGTATCTCTTTCTTCAGGACTCAATCTCCCAGCAACCTGCAAGGGTAGCTGGAAACACCGGAGCTGGATTTTCTCGGCTGGAGAAAAAGACAGCGTCTCTCTCAGTGCGTCAAAGGGGAGGGGCGGCTTCCGTGTGCTCTTGCATCAGCTTGTCTCTCGGGCAAGTAGATAGCCGCTCTGCTCCAAACTACTGTGTGTTTGCCTAAGGCAACTGTTGGTATATTCATACCTGAAAGGTGCCGAGGTTGACCAGTTCTTTCTGGTCTTCCAGGACTCCAGGAGTTCTTGTTCAAATCAAAACAAAAGCAGGGGGGATTTCCCGGGCTGCTGGAGGCTTGGTTTGTTTAAAGAACGCGTTCTGCTTTCTAGGAGTCGATGGGAGTAGCCATGCTGTGTTTTGGACTACATGGGCTTTTACTGAATATGGATATGATTCTTATGCCTTTATAGGGATATCATTAATTATAATCACATAAGGGCATGAATCGGGAATATAGAATTAGGGTCCTAGATATAAATACAACACCTACTCCACGGAATAAAGTCCATCATTACTAAAACTAAGCAATATTAAACATATTTTGCATGTGTGTTTTCCAACCCACCCCAAACACATATTTTTGCATTTGAAATGGTATACGGTAAATACACGAAAATGAGTGTTTGGTACTGTACGTTTTTTAAGCAGGATTAACCTTCAGTTAAATGCATATATTTCAGCCGAATGAGTTGCGAAAATTAGAAATGAAATTACACACGAAATGGCTCTGTATACAGAAAAGAAGGTCGAGACCATTCCATTACATATTTATACAAAATGCTGTATATGTGCTAGAGGCTGAGGTAAAATATTGTCTCTAGTATCCTAAAAATAGAAGCTCTGTTCTCTAAGAATAGTTGTACTTTAAGCAGAGTACCATGTGCCAAAAAGGTAAATATTTTGGAAAATGTAAAAAAAATGGTTCTGCTTTCAGGGGAAAAGTTCCAAATATTTTCTGCAGCTTCGTTTATCAAAACTGAAGGCCGAACTCAGAGTTCAGGGAACGCTGTGTGCTTGTAAAAAAATGTTCATTCTCGTTGCTCAGGGGAGAACATCATTTCAGACAGACTCGCAAAAAGTTGGTCTACAACATCAGGTGAAAGTTCGACCAAGTATGAAAATGTTGCAGTTCTCTGCGTGATTGCTATTATCGATGTTAGGATCAGCAATGCTCACAGAAGGTTGTACCTGTTTGGTGCTGCTTTCCTCTCGTACCTCACCGCCACCTACTCATAGTGGTGAAGTCTCAACGAATGCCGACATCAGAATCTATAGCCGCTGGGGACAACACGATGCATGTGTCGTTACAGGACCTAGCAAAGTATCGATATCCATTGGTACTGCTGATGGTAGTGTAAGACAGGTGTCCAACACGCATTCTTCTTCGCATAGCAGACATCGAAGCACAGGTAAGAAACAATCCTGCCAGATTGGTCTGAATGAAAGAAACCAGGTTGTATTCAGATCTCTTAGCCGAGCCAATCAGAGGACTTTAGTGATTCTGTCCCGGTAGCGTATTGCTAGGTCGTTTCTTCCATCGTTGCTGGAGTCTTGTCTGTGGATTGGCTTGCCATATCGGAGCAGAAGGAACAAAAATAAAATTCCTGCCACGAGTCCCAGGATTAAGGGTAGTCCGCCAAAGACAGAATGGACAAACCTCAGGAAGAATAGACTTCATTGTGCTTAAAGTATCAATTCGAAAAGAAGAGATATTCAAGGAAGGCCATAACGCAGCCCCCATATCTGGATTGCTGTGTGGATACAATACTTGCATACAGCCCTGGAAGTTACGGTCGTCAGATAGGCTTTTCCTGGCAGCATGCCAAAACAGCTGTGGTCACTTATTAAAACGTAACTGCTGTTAGAAAGTGGTCTAAAAAATGGCTCTATCTGTTTTGCAGGCGTGCCATGCAGGTGACATGAAAGGTTATTCGAAGACCCTTCACAGGCTCCATGCAAGTTAATACCTTGACACAGAAGTGAACCGCTTAGTGATTTCCTACAATTTTTACCACTAAGGAATACCTCCTTGTTCCTTTCACTATAACATCCGTGTGTATAAGGTAGATCCCAGGTTGATTTGATGTATTCTTTACCCAACCTTTCATACTGGCCCGCAGGTATATACTCTTGACAGTATTTAAATTGGAAAGTTGTTATCGGAATTGTAATCGTTCCATGTATTATCCATTTAATGACAGGTCTCTCTGACATTGTCAAGGGTAATCTCTCAAGTTTTTCAATGCTCAGAATCGTATAGCCTGCTTCTTTTTGTGCCAAACTGATTTGTTTATCAGTAAGGTTAAAGATACCGAATAATGACGTTGTGTTGATTAAACGCCATGGTACATAGCCTGAACGCAGGGTTTGCAACGTCCAACCCAGCTGTACAATAGAACGTAATTGAGACTGACCATGTTGTAACATTAGTAAGTCCTGTTCTACTATATCAAAAGCAGATGATACAATGCTGTCTAGTGAATATATTCTGGAGGACAGAGTCGTTAACCCATTGTCCACTACAGAAAGTGATTTCTCCAAATTTGTACGATCAATTTCTCGTATTTTTTCTGCTGTTTCAATTTGCATTACTTTCCAAGCTTCGTTGACGGCAGCGTATATACCTTGCCGCTATGAAATGTTTTTGACGCTGTTTGCGTGGTCCCATTATGAAATCACGCAAGTCAGCACCGTCTTTAAGTAAAGTCAAGTGTTGCTTAATTTCTGCCAGTGTGGATTTCTCTAGCCACTCAAGGCATAGTTTCCCTACACTGTATGTTGTAACTATTCCTGGATGTTGTCTCTGGGAGTATCTCGGGTCTGGTCTGGTCATTCTGAACCCCTGTGTTTTGTTCAGGAATCTATCTTGTTTGTGTCTGTTGGCCAGATCAACCACTTTTTCCAATCAGGATGTGTTCTGTTTTGGTGTAAAATATGAGATATGTCTATCTCCACATCTGTAGTGCTTTCACTACCAGTTATGGGTTTCGGAATAGACGTGTATTTAAGTCTTTTATCTTAGCTAGGCCAAGACAAGTAGTTTGTTGAATTGTGTCATTCAAGAATATCATTTGTTCTGGGATCATGCAGGCCCTAAATAATGCTTCTAGGCCTTGTACTTGCCAATCTTTGGTACCCCAGATCGTTTTTGTTTCAATGGTTTTTTCCAAAATTCGAAACCAACTGTAGACATTTTGTCATAAAATTTTTCTGAATAAATCAATTTAGTATTTGTCAACATTGTTTTCATTGCTGTCCCAAATGACATTTTAAAGTAAAATGTTTCTGGATCACTGTTATTAAACCCTGAGAAGTACTGGAATTTCTCATAAAATGTTTTCGAGCTGCCTTTCGGCGGAGTTGGGCAGTGTTCCCATTGGTTATAAGATAAAACATTTCTGGGCTGAGCAGTTTTATGCAAATAGTGATCACCATAATGTGTATAACAATATAACTCTTCATAATTTGATGAACCCTGTAAATAATCATGTTCTGTAAATTTGGCTGACATTACTAAATCTGACATCATATTATTAATATTTTCAAAGTCCCAATCATCGGAGAAGGTACTGGGTGTCACAAAGTCACTTAATGAAACCTTGAACTGGTGTGGATACTTCAAGAGCTCAACCGGGTCAAAAATGTCATAATCAGTTCTGTCCCATGCTACCCCACCGGGTATTATTTATTTATTTATTTATTTTGCGTGTTTATAGAGCGCTTGAATAGACTCCCAGGGGAGTATCTCCGCGCTATATGACTGCCAAACCTACCAGGGAACAAGTTATATAACTGTATTCCAATTCTGAAACCTGTAAAGCTAGACCTGAAACAGAAACGTCTTCAACTTTTTCCTGAAGGCCAGATGATTTTCAAGCTGCCTAAGCTGGAGGGGGAGGCCGTTCCAAATCTTTGGTCCCCTTACCGACAGAGCCTTACCCCCTTGCCTTGCCCGCTTGATCCTAGGAACCACAAGAAGCAATTGATCACTGGACCGTAGAGCACGGGAAGGGACATACGGCACAAACTTGTCTGCGAGATAAGAGGGACCCAAACCATGAAGACCTTTATGTACCGTGCAACAGATCTTAAAGGTAACTCTCTGCCGGATGGGGAGCCAATGAAGCCTGGCAAGAAGAGGTTTTGATGGTGTTCTGGGAGGAGCATTTACCACCAGCCTAGCTGCAGTGTTCTGCACAACCTGCAACCTGTCCAAATCCTCCTCATTGGCTGACAACAGGAGGCCGTTACAATAGTCGAGACGACTGATAACCAGCGCCTGGACCAGGGTCTTTCTAATAGTGTCTGGAAGCAGAGGAAAAACTCGGCGTAGTAGCCCTATAGTTCGAAAGCAGGACCCTACAATGTTGGTAACATGCTGCTTCAGGCTGAGATTAGATTGGCTGAGATGTTTACTGTTGACAGTTTTTTTTTCTTGAAGTGGGAGGATGTGTGAGGCTTTAGGACCAAGTTGATGTTTTGACTTGCTGTGTCCATTGTACTATATTTTCCATCTATGAATTTTCCCAAACATAGAACCATGATGAGCCAAAGCAGGAGAGTAAGTACACCTAACACAATCCAAAATTCAATCCATGGTGAAATCAGATATGTTTCTTTTAGTTGGTAAAAAAGTTCAATTACTTTGTCTTTGAAAGTTTTTGTTGCAGGCTTTTTTTCATGCTCGCTTGGATCTTCAGAAAAGTCGTCGAAGTTGATGAAGTAGCCAGATGCAGTTCTGTCAATTGTTGGAATTATTTCCGGATTTTCATTTGCTTTTGCATTTTTCTTTCTTTCATTAGCATAATCACAGGCTACATCACTATAGTCAGATATTTCTTGACGAACTGTTGCAATTTGGGTTTCAAGAGGCACAAGTTCCATGGCATTATTGCATAGTCCCTTGTTCTTCACTGCAGGTTTATCAAATGTGATTAGTCTCTCAGTATGTGCCTCTTGGATTGTAGCAAATTTGGGTATTCTGTTATTTCTTGGGAGTTCACTGGGCCTACTACTTATTATTGGCCACATGATTGTGCTTTTACCAGGTCGATGGATACAACTCTGTTCTCCTTTTTGCCAGCAAGCGGCGGTAGTACAACTGATCTTGTTCCGTTGACAGCTAAGACAGGTACTGCTTTTCTGTACGAAGGCCCAAATTCCTTCTTCACCGCGATCTTCTCTCTGACCAGATTCCCAATCTTTGGAATCCAGACAGGTCTTGCTTGGACAGGTCGTTTTTCTTCAGTGGCTGTTGGCTGTTGGTTCAACTTTATGTTACTCAGGTTCTTTCTTGTTTAATTTAAATCCTGTAAAAGAGCCAAACGGTCTTTGATATCAAAGGATTTTTCTTCTACCACTGAAGTGTGACAATCAAGATCCTGAATGTGCATTCTAGTCCCGAACAATAGTTCGTATGGAGTGAGACCTTTTAGAGAATTTCTTGGCAGATTATTAAGACTACGTTGGACACTTGTTAAATGTTTGACCCACCCAACACCCGAACCTAATACCCTCGCCGGTATAGATTGCTTTATGTCCCGGTTTTTTCTTTCCACTACCGCATTTCCCTCAGGATGGAAGGGAGAAGAGTACCACAATGCAATGCCCATCCTGTTCATGGCCTCTTTGTAAGCTCGAGAGCTAAACGCAGGACCCTGATCAGAATGTAGCATGCCAATTGCGTATGTGCCGATAAAGACACGCAAATCTTTTATAACAGTTCTGGCGTCAGCCGAGCGCTGGGGTCTACATTTTTAGTGAACTCAGTCTTAATAATTATGGGGACGCATTCCTCCGACTGGATTTATGCGCTATAGATAGCCTGATGCTATCTAATAATGGTATCTGGGCTATTGGCTGGTCCAGTTCACAACTGTGATCTCTGTTGCAGTCCTCACAATTTTTTGCAAAATTGTAGATATCTAAGCTCATTCCCGGCCACCACTACTCTGATTGTAATTCCATCAGAGATCTCAGGATCTCTTGGTGCCTCAGACCCAATCCCATGTGTGCGTCTTCAATCAAGAAAACCCTCCGGTTCGTGTTTGGAATTACCCTATCCCCCACTCCTGGGATTCGAGCAAAAAGAACGGAGTTTGCATCAATTATGTATGTATTACTGAGTGGATAGTTGCGAGGTAGTGCTGCATATTCGCCTTTTAATGAGGCTTTTACTGCCAGCATGGTTTCCCCATCTATGTGTTTTTCTGAACGCTTTTTTGTGGCTACAGAAGCCGGTTGAACCGCTGCACCTGTGGCTGTGTTAGCCAATGAATTCCCTGCAACGTGAACGCCATCACGTTGAAGACTCAGTGCGTGTATCACATGAGTCTTTTGTAGTTCTTTTTTTAAAAGAACTACTTGTTCCCAAAGCGTTTTATGCTTTATTGTGGCACCTGTGTCATCTTTGTAACCGTTTTTACTCCATGTCTGCATGTCCAAGTTGTATGATTTGACGCAGAAATACTAATCACACACTATTAGTGTGGGGAATTCTCGATCCGCATTTTCAAGCGCCTTCTTTAAAGATCTTATATCAGCTCGCTGAGCTGAACAGTTTCTGAGTGATTCAGTTTTGGTGATCATCGGTTTGAATTTACCAGTGCGCCAGCGACCTTTAACAATCGCGCACGCTGCATTGTAGGATTTTTTATCTACATCGTAATGATGTGCAAATCTGTCCATGTTGATCACACATGTATATTGTTCAAGAGGCAGAATTTCGATTGGCAGAGGATATTCTTGTTCATATTCTAGATCATCTAGTTTTTTCAATTTCGGGTCAAAATAGTATTTCACCTCTTCTGTAGCTAGAGAATTTTCCCATTGTATCCATTTTGGATCTAATGCCACTGTTTTCAGGTTCGGTGGACTTGTAATGCCTCAAGGGCTGATTCTGCTGTATAAACAGTTATTCTTTTGCCTTGGGCTAGGGCTCTTTCTCTTGCTACAGTAGTTTGAACCGCTATCAGAATTTTTTCTGTAGAGCTGAATTTCATTTCAGCTTGAGTGTACAAATGTGAATTGTATGCTATAGGTACCGTTTCTCACTCATTAGAGGTCAGGTACAATGAATCCGCATCTTCCTGGGATGACTCGGATTACAAGATTGCGTATGTTTTCACGTGTTTGCAATTTTGTTTTAGCTAACATGTCTGTTTGCAATGATCTCAGAATTTCTGAGTGTTCTTGAGTCCAATGTATGGGTTTGAAATCAGGTTTTATTAATTATAGAGAGGTTTAACCCTCTCTGCATAATTTAGAATGTATGTTTTGCCGAAATTCAGGAAACCTAGTATTGATTGTAAATTCTTCAGCGTTTTTGGTGCTTGGAGTACAGCACATTTCTCTAAGAAATTGTCTGCCAGGCTCTTGCCTTCGCCTGATAATTCATATCCTAAAAACAGGACAGTTAGATGGGCAATTCTTGACTTTTTAAAGTTGAATTTGTAACCCTCTGATGCGAACCCAAGTATTATGGTGTTCACTCTTTTTAAGTGTGTCTCCAGGTCATCGTCTGTCAGATAGATGTCATCGACATATGATAATGCTGTTGTTTGTTTTGTTTTTGTTTTGTTCTCCATTTGTGCTTGTTTAATTAGTATTTTTTGCCCGTGTTAGCGTTTTTGATATCCATTTGTGCCTGTATTTTGTCAGTTTGTGCCCGTATTAGCGTTCTCCTTCCTGTTTGCCCGCCTACCTCGCCGCCCTCCGTCTTCCCTCCCCGCTCCCCGCTTCCCGCCACCACCGCTGACCCCGCCCCTTTTTTCCTTCTGTTCCCTCCCCGCTCCCGCCTCCCAGCTGCTCCGCCCACCCGCGCACTTGGCCTTATATGGCGACCGTGCGACGCAGGTGAGTGTGACCCACTTGTGGGACACCCCCGCGCCGCACGGCCACCAGCTGCTGCGTGTGCCCCATTGCCTTGCCCTCTGCCTCGCTGCCTGCCTCGCTGCCGGCTGACTCTGCTGTCGTTTGTTTTGTTTTTGTTTTGTTCTCCATTTGTGCTTGTTTAATTAGTATTTTTGCCCGTGTTAGCGTTTTTGATATCCATTTGTGCCTGTATTTTGTCAGTTTGTGCCCGTATTAGCGTTCTCCTTCCTGTTTGCCCGCCTACCTCGCCGCCCTCCGTCTTCCCTCCCCGCTCCCCGCTCCCCGCTTCCCGCCACCACCGCTGACCCCGCCCCTTTTTTCCTTCTGTTCCCTCCCCGCTCCCGCCTCCCAGCTGCTCCGCCCACCCGCGCACTTCGCCTTATATGGCGACCGTGCGAACGCGCAGCGGTCACGCGCAGCGGGTGCGCCGATTGTGCGCCGAAGGCGCGCCAAAGGTAAGCCCGTCTGCGCCCGTCCGCGACCGGATCGCGACCAGCGCCAGGACCCCTGGCCCACGAAGACCCCGACCTACCCGCCTGACGTACTCCGCCGCCACCCTCATCGCACTCAACACAGGCCGACTCCCAGAATGCCACCAAGCCTCACCACGACGCACCCACGGACCTTTCAGCTGCCACGCCTGCAAATTCACCTGCACCCGGACCTGCCTCACACCAGCACCCGCCAAGCCGAACACCAGCAGCACCCACCTCAAGTGCATCCTGCTCAACACCCGCTCCGTCCACAGACACGCCATCGAACTCTGGAACCTCCTAGACGCCACAGCCCCTGACGTCGCCTTCCTCACGGAGACCTGGATGAACGCCTCTTCAGCTCCCGACATCGCCATCGCCATCCCAGAGGGCTACAAGATCGTCCGGAGGGACCGCAACGCCAACCAGATGGGAGGAGGCATCGCCATCATCCACAGGAACACCATCCGTCTCACCACCAGCACCGACAACACCCTGACCACCGCCGAACACCTGCATTTCCAGATCCACACCGACCCGAACACCACCATCAGAGGCACCCTGATCTACCGACCCCCGGGACCACGCACACAATTCAGCGAGGACATCGCCGACTTTGTCAGCCCGCATGCCCTCCCCTCCGCTGACTACATCCTCCTGGGGGACCTCAACTTCCACCTGGAGAACAACAACGACCGCAACACCAGCTCCCTGCTCGACAACCTCGCCAATCTTGGACTCAAGCAGCTGGTGTCCACCCCCACCCACCTCGCCGGACACACACTCGACGCAGTCTTCTCTTCCAGCCCAGACATCGACTTCAGCCACGCCACAGAGCTTCAATGGACGGACCACAGCTGCGTCCACTTCACCTTCATGAGAACGACGACCCACCACCACCAGCAACAGGCCGCCCGCAGAAGCTGGAACAAGATCACAGCAGACCAGCTCGCCACCTCCCTGAGCCAGCACCCTACTGCCAGCTCAGCGAACCCCAGCCAGGCTGCAGACAACCTCACGAAGTGGATCAGCATCTGCGCGGACGAGCTCACCCCGCTAAGGACCCCGCCCAGCAGACCCGGCAGCAAGAAAGCCCCGTGGTTCACCGACGAACTCAAGAGCTCCAAGAAGAACTGCCGAGCCCTCGAGAAAGTCTGGAGAAGGGAACCTACACCGGACAACAGGACCACCTTCAAGCTGGCCACCCGGAAGCACCACCAGCTGATCCGCGCCGCCAAGAAAACTGCATTCAAGGACCGGTTGGACAACAACGCACACAACTGCAAGGAACTCTTCAACATCGTGAAAGAGCTATCCAACCCCAGCGCAGGAAACAACGACATCACCCCATCGCAAGACCTCTGCAACTCCCTCGCTTCATATTTCCACAACAAGATCGCAGACATACACAACAGCTTCAACAACCAACCAACGCACACCAAGACCGAACAACCACCCCCCACCACCACCCTCCACGCCTGGACCCCGATCAGCACCGAAGACACCATCCACACGATGAACTCCATCCACTCCGGATCACCGACCGACCCCTGCCCTCACCACGTCTTCAACAAGGCCGACGCTGTCATCGCACCCCACCTGCGAGACATCATCAACACATCCTTCAACACCGCCACCTTCCCTGAGAGCTGGAAGCACGCCGAACTCAGCGCTCTACTCAAGAAACCCACAGCGGACCCCACCGAACTCAAGAATTACCGCCCCATCTCGCTCCTCCCGTTTCCAGCCAAAGTCATCGAGAAGACCGTCAACAAGCAGATGGCCGCCTTCCTCGAGACGAATGGATCCCTCGACCCCTCACAGCCCGGTCCGAGCCAATCACAGCACCGAGACCGCCCTCATCGCCGCCACCGATGATATCCGAGCCCTGATGGACAACGGAGAAACAGCGGCCCTCATCCTCCTAGACCTCTCCGCGGCATTCGACACTGTCTGCCACCGCACCCTAGTACAGCGCCTCAGCAACGTCGGAATCCAGGACAAGGCGCTGGAATGGATCATCTCCTTCCTCGACGGAAGAACACAGAGAGTCCGCCTTCCACCGTACAAGTCAGAGGCCTCCGAAGTCATCTGCGGCGTCCCTCAAGGATCCTCTCTGAGCCCCACCCTCTTCAACGTCTACATGAGCCCCCTCGCGGCCATCGCACGCCTACACAACCTCAGCATAATCTCCTACGCCGACGACACCCAGCTGATCCTCTCCCTGACCAACGACCCAGCCGCCGCCAGAGCCAACCTGCACGAAGGGATGAAAGAGGTAGCCGAGTGGATGACGACCAGCCGCCTGAAACTGAACTCTGACAAGACGGAGGTCCTCATCCTGGGCTCTTCACCCTCCGCCTGGGACGACTCCTGGTGGCCTCCCGCCCTGGGCACCGCACCCAAACCAACAGACCATGCACGCAACCTGGGCTTCATCCTGGACTCCTCCCTCTCCATGACCAGGCAAGTCAACAACGTCTCCTCGGCGTGCTTCAACATCCTACGCATGCTACGGAAGATCTTCTGCTGGATCCCCACCGAGACCAGGAAGACCGTCACCCAGGCCCTCGTCACTAGCCGACTGGACTACGGCAACGCCCTCTACGCCGGTACCACCGCCAAGCTCCAGAAGAGACTCCAGCGGATCCAGAACGCCTCTGCCAGACTCATCCTCGACATCCCACGAACCAGCCACATCTCCGGACATCTGAGAGACCTTCACTGGCTCCCCGTCAACAAAAGAATCACCTTCCGCCTCCTCACCCACGCACACAAACCACTACACGACCAAGGCCCGAGCTACCTCAACAGCCGAATCAACTTCTACGCTCCCAAACGCCACCTCCGATCAGCCAACCACGCCCTCGCCGCCGTCCCCCGCATCCGAAGAGCGACTACAGGAGGAAGGTCCTTCTCCTACCTGGCCGCCAAGACCTGGAACTCCCTCCCGACCGACCTGCGCCTGACCCAAGACCACCTCTCCTTCAGGAAGAAGCTGAAGACCTGGCTGTTCGAGCAGTAGCGGCACCCCCCCTCCCCCAGCGCCTTGAGACCCTACGGGTATGTAGTGCGCTCTATAAATGTCATTGATTGATTGATTGATTGATTGATTGATTGATCATCATATATCTGGAGTAATTCTGTTATTCTCGCTGAGAATAATCCCGGGCTGTTCTTGAATCCCTGTGGGAGTCGGCAAAATTGTTTTTGCGATCCCATTATTGAGAAAGCGGTCAAATACCTGCTTTCAGGGGCAATGTTTTGACAGAAGAATCCATTAGAGATGTCTAATGTCGTTTTATATTGTTTGCGCATAATGTTATTCATTAGTGCTGCACTATGTGAGTTTTGTACTGCAAATGTTTTACAACAGGAGTTAAGGTGTCTGTAGTCCAAAACTAGACGATATGAATTGTCTGACTTGGAGACAAGAAAACAAAGGATTGTTCATTTGTGAGGTGCATGTTTGAATCACCCCTTGGTATTCAAGTTGATCTAAGATCTTCCTCCTTTTTAGCTTCTTGTTTAACTGAAGACTGCCTTTGTGCAGTAGGTTGATTTTTTTACTGAATTTTGTGGTTGGGTGAGTCCTCATCCCATCCTACATGATTTTTGTATAAAGCAGGAGCTTGGGCCACTGCCCATTTTCTTGCTAGTGTGTATTTTATATGAATCGGAATATGATTTGAGAAGGCAGGCAAAGTCATTTCTTCGCCATGAGGGCACTCCCTGACAAACACTGGTGGCCAGTCTTTCTCAGCTAACAGGATGTCATAGCCTTTAGAAAGTTTTCCCAAAAGACACCTTTTATTTTCCTAGTTTTATCTCCCTCTATACGTAACGTTATTTCATATAGTTTATGGGGCACACTAACTCGTGTGTCTGCAGTTTCCACTGGAATGTATTCATTCGTGTCCACTGTCTCCAGAAGATTCATCAGGATCTTGCGAGCTATGGTCACTTCTACTGCACTGTCTAGCATTGTCTGGGCCCACTCTCCGTTTTTCAGTTGTGTCCTCAGAATTCTCGGCATGTTTAATTTTAATACTTGCTACCTTCTTTCTTGGAAATTGTAATTTTTAGGGCGAGCAGACCTAAAAGCAGGCGGAGCCTGCTTTGTCTGCGAAGACAACTGTTGTTGGCGTGTTAGAAGGAATCTGAGACGGAGCTCACGCACGAGCGTCGCTGTCTCAGATTCCTCCGCGAGGGCGCGCACGGCACCACACGCGCATGCGCATACACAGACTCAATCACACACAGTCACGCATGCGCTCACACATTCCCACACGCACACACTCACCCCCTCCCCCCTCAGGCATACACACAGGCAGGCACGCGCACACACACACACACGCACTCCCCTCCCCCACCACCACCACCACTCCTCACGGGGCTCACACGCACACACAAGCACGCGCGCGCACACACACATATACACATATCCCCCCTCCACTCACCGTGCTCGAGTCGCCTCGCTGAATCGCCTCGCTGAGCTCCTTTTCTCCACACGCGGGGCACTTCTGTGGATCTTCACGCTACCTCGGCACTCTCCCTCCATGATGGGAGCCCGCATCAACGCGCAACACCGGCCTCTTCCGGCCGCGTCACAGGCCCCGCCCATGTCACGGGCAAGGATGCCTGACTTCCCTTTTTCTTAATTGGACTGGTGTGCACGGCGATTTGTCAATGTCGGGTCAGGACTCACAGCTCCCCTTGCCCGAGCGCCGTCCACTTAATCCCAGAAGAAAACAGATTAACATGCAAATCAGCGCGAGTAAACAAAGGGTTTAAAAAATCCGGACAGAGACATCGGCACCATCAACATAAGGCTGCCTCTGCGGGTTTGTGTTTCTAGCAAATTAGCGACAGTTCATTTGTCTCCGGCAGTGTTGTCACTTGACAGGGGTCTCAGAAGGCCACTGATTGCAGTTTGTCTGCTCTGCTGTTATCACTCAACCTTCCCGCCCCTCGGTCTGTACCAGTTATCTAATCTCCCATCTCTGCAGATAGGGTCACTTACTTTTCGAATAGGAGGGCGCCCCTTGTTCCCAGCAACTCTGGGAATGGAGTCTCCGCCAGGGCAGGTCTCGTAATGGAAAGTTAGATTAAGTCAACATATGCGGCTGCCAGACGTCCTGGCACACACAGAGATACAGTACTTAACTGAGTAGCCATCAAACACTTAATATGTGCGATGTGGTCTAAAGGCCGGAGCTGTCAACCAGGCTCGAGCCTCTGTGTCGGCTCAGCATTATGTAATTTTGGGCAAATCACTAAATCTCCCCGTGCCTACCAAAAATTAATGTGTCCTTGTGTAACGTAACTGGTGCTCATGTAAAGCGCTCCAGTACCTCCGGGTCGAGTTCGCCTTATATTAAAACTGCAAAAAAAAGAAGTATATATTGGTTCAGTCCCGGCGCTGGCTCAACATCCTGTGATTCTGGGCAAATCACTTCATATCTCCGTGCTTCAAAAAAACATGAATCCGACCTCGTATAATGTAATCTGGTGCTCACGTAAAGCGCTCAAATGCCAAAACGGCAAATAACATAATAAAATAAATACTCTTGGTTTCTTCCTATTGCTCCGGCGATAGGGAGGCCGTCCTGCAGAAACGTTCACATTTATATGTATGCAGCTTAGTAAATACTTGTTTACAACACATCAAATGCGCGTCTTTTGACATTTTGGGGAGGAGTTTTGATCTAAACCAAAGCAATATTCACGGTGCTAAACATGATTCTGTTTTTTATCAAGCAGGAACTTAAAACTTCCAAACTCTGATTGAATCTCTGACTCCTCTTTTTAGTCCTGGAATGCAACTGACTCGTTCACCTAACTGCAAAAAGCTTATTTGGACGTGTAGTTAACCTTTTTTCCCATTATAAGTGTGAGCTACCTCCTGTACTATGCTTAACGCTGTTCCCTGAGAGAACAAGACACGCTGAAAGCTGCGGTTTCCATCCCCCATCATCCTATGGTGCCATGTGACACCTCTACATTTCAGTTGCAACTTCAGAACAAAGTAAAAGAATGCATATCCTGAGATAACACATATTCAACATAGGTCTAAACATAAATTACAAGCTCACGTTTATTTCTACTTCATCAGTTTTTTTTTTATTTGCAGATTTATATAGAGCAAACGTGGCCTGAAGGTATTGGAGCGCCTTACATGAGCATCAGGTACATTACACAAGGACACATTCAATTGCGGTACTTTAAAAACTTGGCCCAGATCCAGATTTACAAAGCCCTTGCATTGCCATTGGGTCCCGCAAGGTGGCGCAGTGCATGGCAAGGGCTTCAGTGAAATTTACTAAGCCACAAAGCCTCCTTGTATGACTCTGTGTGACTTAGCCAATCTAGAGTAAGGCAAGGCAACACAAGTAGCTTTCTTGTGTTACTCTACATTGGAAGGCGTGTTATGGGTGGAGTGTGGGTGGTCTCCAGCATCCTCCCATGGTTTTTTGGCACATTCCCAGATTTATTAAGAACAGGAAATCTGGGAATGCATCCACATAGTAAGCCTTCTGTGGGACTTGGCCCTTTTTGTTGGCTAAAGATCCCTAAACTTTTTGCTTTTCCTCTAGACCTTTTTTAGGGCGAGCTGACGTAGCTTGCAATGCGAAGCATTGCAAGCTGTCAGCGAAGACAACTAATGTTGCCCGTATTTGGGAGAGTGGACACGAGAGGGGCACGAGCGCAGACGCGGATTTCACCTCGTGGGCGCGCACGTCGCCTTGCCCCTCTCGTGTCTCATTCCCTTGCGCAAACACACTCCACAGTCACGCATGCGCACATACCCAGCCACACACACTGCATACACACACTGCATACACACACTGCATACACACACGCAGACCCACGCGCACACACGGAGACCCACGCGCAAACACACAGACACATTCGAACAGACACACACGCGTACACCCCCTCCCCTCCCACTCACCGGGCTCTTTCGGCGTGTTCCGTGTCTCCTCTGCAGCGCTGGTCGGAGTCGGCCGGCTTCACTGCTTCCTCAGCGGCGGCGGGCGGAACTTTCTGCTGGATTGCAGGCCCCGCCCCCGTCTCGGCCAAAAGTGCCTGACTTCCGGTTTTCACGGAGCAGGGCTGCGGCGGTGATTTCTTTTGGGGGCAACAGCGGTAGGCACCCTCGAATTCGCAATGCAATATTAGTATTGGCAAAAATGTGTAACGAGTCGCCACAATAATAGTATTTATTTAAAACGTAACCTACCTGCATCTCAGAAGGGTTGTGTTCTTTTCCCTTTGCCTGTCTGTGCATGGTCAAGAAGTCTCTTTTGATCTATCTCACTGGCAGGAAGGAGCCTGGGCTCAAGGGCCGGATTGTGATTGCGTAACATGAAGTTGATAAACAACAAGCAAGTGTCTAGGGGGGGGGGGGGTGAGGGCTCGCCTCATGGTTTGGACCCTATGCAACACACACATAATTACACTGCACTCAATGCAACATACACTCCAAACAATACCACTCAGTGCCACATAATTGCACGCCACACAATTACACTCTACTGAATACATCATACACTCCACATAATTACACGCCACATAATTACACTGCACTCAACGCAACATACACTCCAAATACCACTGTGTCACATAATTACACGCCACATAATTATACTCTACTGAATGCAACACACTCCACACAATACCACTCAGTGCCACATAATTATGCTTCATAACTACATTGCACTCAACGCAACATACACTCCAAATACCACTCAGTGCCACATAATTACACTGCACTCAATGCAACATACACTCCAAATACCACTCAGTGCCACATAATTACCTGCCACATAATTACACTCTACAGATTAGACTGCGCTCAATGCAACATACAATACACTCCAAATACCACTCAGTGCCACATAATTACACGCCACATAATTACACTCTACTGATTAGACTGCGCTCAATGCAACATACACTCCAAATACCACTCAGTGCCACATAATTACACGCCACATAATTACACTCTACTGATTAGACTGCGCTCAATGCAACATACACTCCAAATACAGTTCAGTGCCACATAATTACACACCACATAATTACACTGCGCTCAATGCAACATACACTCCAAATACCACTCAGTGCCACATAATTACACGTCACATAATTACACTCTACTGATTAGACTGCGCTCAATGCAACATACAATACACTCCAAATACCACTCAGTGCCACATAATTACACGCCACATAATTACACTCTACTGATTAGACTGCGCTCAATGCAACATACACTCCAAATACCACTCAGTGCCACATAATTACACGCCACATAATTACACTCTACTGATTAGACTGCGCTCAATGCAACATACACTCCAAATACAGTTCAGTGCCTCATAATTACACACCACATAATTACACTGCACTCAATGCAACATACACTCTAAATACAACTCAGTGCCACATAATTACACACCACATAATTACACTACACTCAATGCAACATACACTCCAAATACAACTCAGTGCCACATAATTACACGCCACATAATTACACTGCACTCAACATCTAAGTCACGTAAATACAACACATATTGCATTACAAATGCTATAGGTGTCACATTTGCAAAAGTTAAAACTATTGGCATTGTAAATGACAAAGCTATTAATTTTGGTATTTTCAAAACCAACAGATAAATATAAAATTTGTCATTTACAATACCAACAGCTCAAACTTTCATAGTGCGAGACCTATTGCATTGCAAATGCTTGTTTACTTTGGTGAGCAGGTTCCTTGTCTTTGGACTTGGCGTGCTCTTCTCTGTGTTCTGACCGTCCTCTTCTTTCCGATTTCTGTGAGGAAGTCTGAAAAGATCGAGAGGGACGTGTATCAACATCTTGATATCTATCAGGTTTTTTCAAATTATCCCTATTTCTAAGGTTGTATCTTTTCTCAGAGGGCTCCCTTTGGGGAGACTTGTCTTCTCGGCCTAGAGATCTTTCTCTCCGCTGAGGAGACCTTCCTCTGGACTGGAAACGTTTTTCCCTGGGAATGGATTGTTTATTACCATCCCAACTCTTTTTTGGAGTTTTTAAATTATTTGTAATAAATGTTTTTCAGGATTTTCGGTTAGGTGGGGTTTTACCGGTTTCCCACCCAAACTATCTCTTCCTAGTTCTTCATAGGATTTTTCTATGATTCTGGCAAGTTCAAATGGTTGGTCTGTTATATCTGTTTCCTTCAATTTCTGGAGGTGCTTTATATCGTCCCTTGCCAGTTTAACACATTTTCTATATGCCTTTGTTAATTCTTTTAGTTTAACTAGGAGTTCTTTGCTTGACATTTTTTCAATGTCTGGGTGTGTTGCATAGCTGGCTAGAACCGGTCCCGTGGCTCCTGATCTACCTAGTGGACCGTGCCTGGTGATGTGATTTTGATGTTTTAAGGCACCTTTAAACCAGAGCAGGTGCTCTTGGTAATTTAGTGGGATTTCAAAGTCCTCGAAAGGAGTGTATATACCCGGAGGTTCCTCTATTTTGTAATAGTGGAAGTCTTTTGTCACAGCATTTGCTGCTGGAAAATGTATCCATGAATAGAATACCTCTGTCTGCCGATATTCATGTGCCTCTACCACGAATATGTCTGTACCACCTCGTGATGTCAGTCCATTTTCTATAAGTTTAAGAGTTACAGTTCTCCTTAAGTTGACCGGAATGAGTATAGCATTCAGGTCATTTTCTTGGAGACGTGTGTCTTCCGCTAAGAGCTGAGCTGCTATTCTAGCTCGTTCCCTTTCATCATCACTTTCTCCCATTTTACTGACAGAAAGTTTTGTTGCAAATAAAGTTTCAAGGGAACAAAGATTAGGTGCACAATATTTTGGAACACTGTATCCTTCAACGTTGTCTAAACCAAAAACTAATACATAGGATTCTCATCCTACTAAGTTCCGGCGGATATTAACCTTTCACCCACTCCAGACGTCTATTGGAGTTTTTACTGGTGAGAGGGGTCTGTGTGAAAAGCACAACTGAGTTACTCTAGTGTCTTGCGTTAGATTATCGCCTTACCAAACGTTGGGCGCCATGTAGTGTAGTTCCTATTTTCCCAATAGGCTCTGCGCATTGGAATAACATAAACAGCAGTATAGACGTAGGACTGAGGTCATCTAGGTCTCTACTGACTATGTTAAACTTAATTTAAGTTTGCCAGCTAGCTCAGAGGTTGCTAGAAACTTTCTTGAATGAACAGGGAGGAGTGAACTTCCCTGATTTAGACAAGAAGGGATTCATCTTCTGACAACCGCATAAACATAACAACTTTGCTCCCTCAGAATAAAGAGTGTATCTCTAGAGTTGTGTGAAAAGAATAGGCAGCTATTTCACTCAGTCAACCGTGCATGCTTAGTTCCACCAGAATGAAGAGAAATAGAGAGACAGGGCGTTTTCAATAAAAAGGTGTTATTTATTGAGCAGTCTTCTTTCTCATGCAAGAGAAATGAATTGCCATAATTGCAATACTCATTATAAAGTAAAGTGCGTACAGTAAAAGTAGTATTATGAAATAATACTGTAAATGCATTGATATGGTTTCTTAGCCATATAATGCTTTAAAATGGATAAAATATATACATACATTAAAACATTGAGTAACGTACCTAACTGGTGCTTCTAACTACGCCTACCCCGTGTACCTGACCTAAGCCTAATACTTGGGAAGGAGTAAGTAAGTGGCAGTTAAGTTAAGTTGGTTAAGATTGTTTTGCCAAGAATCTGCCTCAAGAATTCTCTTAAAGGTTTAGTCAGCTCCGTACCTTGGTGATAGAATGCGGGAGGTCTGGTATCTCTTTCTTCAGGACTCAATCTCCCAGCAACCTGCAAGGGTAGCTGGAAACACCGGAGCTGGATTTTCTCGGCTGGAGAAAAAGACAGCGTCTCTCTCAGTGCGTCAAAGGGGAGGGGCGGCTTCCGTGGGCTCTCGCATCAGCTGGGCTCTCAGGCAAGTAGATAGCCGCTCTGCTCCAAACCACTGTGTGTTTGCTTAAGGCAACTGTTGGTATATTTATACCTGAAAGGTGCCAAGGTTGACGTAAGGTTGGACATAAGACGTCACCAAGAACTAACAGTTCTTTCTGGTCAATGGCTGAAACGCAGCCCCGCGATGCGGGAGACCATAATAGTTGTTTCAAATCTAATGCTGTTTTAACCTTACCTAAGGTTTCCAATATGAAATATTGCCACCACTGGTAGGGAAATCTTGAGGTACTTTTAACTATCTTGATCCCTGACTAAAATATTACTACCCCACTCTGCAGTAAATCAGGTGTCGTGGCACCCCCCGATGCACACAGAGTCTTGGGGGGATCCCTGTGATGATGTATGCCACTAACAAGTATTAGTGGGTGAGGGTTCTTTTAAAAACCAAGTAGGAGTCTCTATTCACTTGAGTGACAGATCTCTTACTGATTTTCTGGCTGCAATGTCTAACCATCCTGTTACTCCCATTGTTGGAAAAACATCCGAATGGTGATGTGGTAAATGTTTAGTGGACAAGTACATAATATTTAAATAACACCCTAGCACATAGCACTTCAAATTATAGCTTTAGCTTTAGGATTCACAACTATATTCCCCTTCATTACTTAAGGTCTTGCTGCAAACAATGAAAAACAAAGTGCTGCTCTGTGGATTTTCACCATTACATTGGGTAAAATCTGATAATTTTCTCTTCCTCTGCATTGAAGTTCTTCTCCTCTTTGTGTGCACTTCTCTGGCTAGACAGTTACCTCTGGCACTGTTGAGTATGAGAAATTGGACAATGCAAAATATCGGAGAAGGACAAAAACATAAAGAGAAGGGTATAGGCATGTGAAGTACATGGCACAGATACAAATGATATAGAATGATACATGATGTGTGGAGAGTTGTAAGGTGTATATAGAAAGGTGAGGGACCCAAAAGGAAAGATAAACAGATTTAGAAAGAAGAACATGCAGATATCAAAAGAGAGGTATAGAAACAGGTAATGTTTTAGAGTGAGACATAGAAAGATCATGACAGGGAGAAGGAAATGTAGAGAGAGGCATGGAAGTGCAGTACTCCAAGGAGGTGAGCTAGATATAGAAATAACATGAAAAAAGAGGTGAATTAGGGAGGGTTAAGTTGGTGATAGGTAGAGGTAGACGTTTGAGGGACCTGAGTAAAAATAGTGCACGAGAGAGAGAGAGAGGACGAAATGAAGGGGTATAGAAAATGGGTCAGGTAAAAAGAGTGGTAAGGAAGAGAAACGGGGGGTTTGAAGGTCAGAAAGAGAAATGTGGTATATAGCAAAAGCTAGGGAACTGAGAAGTCTACATGGAATAGAGAAAGAGAGCTGAGGTTGATCAAGAGGTAGGCAGAGTTGCAAGACAGAGAAGGTGACTGTGAGGTAGTAAAATTTATAAAAAAGGAGATAGAGAAAGAGTTGTGGTGGAGGGTGTGAGTTGAAATGGAAAAGGAGATCCAGAGAGAGATATGTTTTTGTGTGTTCGGGAGAGGAGTGGATGATGAAGGCAGTAGTAGTACAGAGAAAGCAATGCGATATCTAAAGAGTTGAATGGTAGGGAACAGAGGGTTAATGAGAGAAAAGGAAGGTGGACGGGTGAGGTAGTAAACTAATGTTGAGGTCAATTGAGTGGTATAGTAGTCAGAGAATGCTGTGGGGTAGGGAAAAGTGTGGTAGTGAGGGACATGTTGGATTCTGGGGTATATTCACAAGAACGTGTTCTAAATATCACCAAAAAATGTGCACGTACCTTTGCACATCGCAGCCAATCGCGGGAAAATAACCCTGTGTTAACGTGGAATTCACAACACCGCTGTACCATGCGATAGGTTACCGAAAACGCGGCCAATGTCCGCGATACAACTACTGTGACAGAGATAAAAGCACAAACCCCAACGCGAAAAAACGTGTGATGAGACCATTTGTGATGAGGAAAGCAGGAATAAGCACCGCCAGGCCTGTGACACACACAGAAGTGAAAACCACCCGCCCGAAAGGGAGAAGGGTGAGCCAAATCAGAGCCGAAGGAACATCCCACACACAATGCAGCACACACACATAGGAAGCAGAGCACCCCAACATCGAACACAATGTGGCACAAACACAAACATGTGCACAAACGAATACAGGACACAAGTGCACCGCCTGTGGCCGATAAACTGCCATACGCACCTGGCAAAGCACGAAACAGGGACACGAGAATGCACAAGTACAAACCCACAGTCCTGATGGGGTAGCAATGCATGCATGGCAGGAAGCCTGAGGTTCTGTGACACAACATTGGCATACAAATCAAGACACAACACACTTGGAGACAAGTGAAAGTGTGCAAAATTTATCAACAAGTCCATGTCAGTACGGCCACAATATGCAGACCAATGCAGCAGCATGCCTGAATGAGGAACGTAGGAAAGCGCCCATGTCCACCTCAGGGGAGTCCATCACCAAAACAAGTCTGTGTCAAGCCGTGGTCGTCCACACCGGGATCATGTGTCCACGACAATGCTGCCATGTCCACTGTTGACTTGGGACATGTAACCAGGTCCACCACCTGCAAAGTTGCATCGGGACACGTGGAATGCTTCACATCTAGACGTGGCTGCAAGTACCTTGTCACTTGTCCATGAATGCGAGTGCAGCAGCGTAGGCCAAAAGCTCTAATGAGCCATTGTTGTCCAACACATCCGACATGTCGTCGAAGTAATCCATCAGCTGACCCGGACAGATGTGCTGACTCCAACCACTCGACCCAATGTACACCAAAGCCCAATCGGAAAGTGGCTCAATGTGCTCACTGCACACAATGACTTGTGCAATCTCCCCAGCCCAGTTCCCAGCCTGCATGCCAAACATCCATGCATGCCATAAACAGCCATCATGATGACCCTCCAGGTCATGGGCCAACAGGTGGTGCAAACACACGTCGAAGTCCAGGTCAGCCACTGTTATGTTGGAGAGGCAGAAATCCATGGACCACTCGAATATGCATGTGCAACATGCAACACAGGCTGAACACAGGTGACGTCCGCAAGGCAGAAGCTCAGCTGATAACTTTTCCGCAGCACTGCCAAGGGTAGTGCCCCCAGGACATGCAGCAGACATGCATGGTACAGCTCCACGTGTCTGGAGTCGAGCATGTGTCCGGGATGGCCTGCCATTGCATCAGTGGCTCTGCTTGAAGCAGCACTGGCTTGCCCTGCGCCAGACCTGTGGATGAAATGGCACAGCTCAGTGCAATGAGCAGTGGCTGCGTGCAACGGGTGCAGGCCTGGGGTGGGGTCCGAGTACGTGTGAAGGCCATTTCATGCACACTAAATACAACAAAGGACTACTGTGGCCCTGGTGGTGACTACACACCAACACAGAGACCCACCTTTCGCACCTCCAGCACGAGGCCAGGTCCGAGCCACGCCATGCTGCCCCTGCCGAATTAGCGCAACCCTGCAGTGACCTGATGTACGCCGGACCAGCACACGCCGCTTGTGCCTGCCGGGGGATGCGTGCACACAACATATCCAGGGTCGCTGCCAACGCTGAGGTGACATGGTAACATCCGCTGACGACAGCACACTGTGACGTTGCAGGACCAGTGCCCATCATGCTGACACAATGACTACATGGACACACTTTCTAGGATGGTGTAAATGGCTATGTGCACGTGTGCACGGCCAAATTTATTAGCAGTAGGGGTGGGGGAATATCTCTGTTCCGCCCACGGAATGTTCGGAGATTTGCCCTTCCGCCCTCGCGCAAAGAAGGTGGAAATTTGAGGCAAATCTCCGCCCATTCTGGGGCGGAACAGAAGTTGGCCGCCTGCCTGCCGCCCACCTGCCGCCCACCTCCCACCCACCTACCGCCCACCTACCGCGCTCCTCCCGCCCACCACCCGTCCGCCTCCCGCCTGCCGTATTAAATTATATTTAAAAGCTTAAAATGTAATTTAAATAAAACGTACCTTATTGCGGGCACATCCTTACCCATCGGGGCTTCAACCATCCTGTTGTAGGTGACTCAACACACTTAATTAAGGGGTGGAAAAGTGTAAGTCCGCACCTAGGTGTAAATCTACCCTCAGAAATGGTAAATATCTAAAAGAAGTGTGAAGTTGCTCCGAGGAATAGTAGTATGTATACATGAGTACATTTGCACGTACATATTTACCTTTGTGAATAAGCTCAGAAAGCTCTGCTGTTTCGGCCTTTACATTAGGTGGTACAAAGAGGTATTTTACCAAATCAAGGCAGAGGGACATGGGAAGAGATGGGCCTGGTAGGGGTGAGGTTGAGACTAGCAGAGAGTTGTTCGCTCAAAGGCAAGCCATGGAGGACACACAGAAAGTGAAAGTGAAAGCATGGTTACACAGAGTGTGTCTGAAATAGCTGCAGTGCATGCTTGTCCCATCCCTCAGTTGTACCTCGGTGCCAGGTTGCAGAGCACCTCCCTCACACAAGCATGTTATTCCTGTCAAACAAGCATTTGGCATGCACTAGTTCTTGCATTTCTCAGGGTTAGAGCTATTGGCATTGTAAATGACAATGTATTTTATCTATGTATAGAGTGTAGTGGATGTATGAACAGAGACACAACTGCAGCACTGCCTAGAGGCTTTGGAATGGTGGAGTTACTGAAAGGATCAGAGAACCAGCTACCGGCACTAACTAGAGGACCAAAAAATGAGGAATTATGACTGGGAACTAAGGCACAAGCTGCAGCACTGCCTAGGAGATTTAAGATGTCAGAATTTACGACGGGACCAGAGTAGCAGCTGTAGCACTATCTTGAAGACGTAGAAGGAGGAATTACAAACGGGACCAGAGTAGGAGCTAGCAGCACTGTGTAGAGGTCTTAGAATGAGGAATTACCAACGGGACCAGAGAAGCAGCTGCAGCACTGCCTAAAGAACGTAGATTGAAGATTTTTATTTTTTTTAAACCTTTATTTTGGAAAAAGAAAGTACAGTTACAGACCTACAACCACGGAGGCTGGTCCGTTGCATTCAACAGCAGTGATACAGTAATACACAGCTCATCAGCCGACCACCCAAGGGCCCAGCAGCGAAAAGTCACGATATAGTGGAAAGCATGTGGTAACAAGAGGATAAGTGAAAGGTTTCACATTTTATATTTTATAAATAAAGAACAAAAACCAAACACAAAAAGAAGGCGAGGCGATACCGTGCAATGCAATGACTGTCTCATACGGCATGGGGAGACAAATGATTGATAAGCAATGCTATGAAAGAGGAGAGATCCTGGAGAGGGGGGGGGGGGCGAGAGCAAAACGAAACTTCACATACAGTGGGGAACTAAGTATCTGGAACGCACAGTCAAGGGAAGTGAGAAATATCCGGAGCTTCAATGAAGGGGTGAGTGCAGATCTCTCCACGGTACGAATTCCATTGACCCCAGATCCTTCCCCATTTCTTGTGCCTACCACGGGACACATACACAATTTTTTCTCTAAACATGGACCAGTCCATGTTTTCTTTCCAGGTTGAGACTGCTGGTGCCCTCTGAGATCCCCACAATTGAGCTATGTCTCGTTTCGCAATCATGTTGCCCAGTGTGACCCATTGAGTCTGAGCAACAGTGCAGTCATTCGGCTCCCAAATATTCAACAGGCAGCGTCTGGCCTCAGGCAATAACTCAACACCCGTCACTTCACCCATCACTGCATGCACTCGATTCCAGAAAACCACTACTTCCGGACATTCCCATATAATGTGAAGGAAGGTAGCCAGCATACCACAACCACGCCTACACAGCCCATCCACAGAATAACCCATATGTATCAAACGTGGACCCGTAACATAAACACGGTGAAGAATCTTCAGTTGCACCAGTCTGAGACGTGCCGGAATCGCGACCTCTTTAGGGGAGGATATCGCAGCCTGACAGTCTTCATCATCCAATTCCAGCCCATCGCTAGTCCAGGCACCCCTGAGTTGTACAAGAAGGTCCGAGCGGTGGTTAATTAGTTTTTTATAAATAAGAGAGATAGTGCTGTCAGGGACGTACACATCTAGCACTCTATCTTCCAGGGAGGAAGACTCCGGGATTGTAGTTCCAGCTGGGAAAACCGATTCAAGTGCGTGTCGGACTTGGAGATATCTGAAATATTCCCTATCACTCAATTTATACTCCTGCTTGAGTTCATCAAAGGTCTTAACTCTGTCCCTGGCCCAGAGGTCGCCCACTTTACTGATACCAATAAGGTCCCATCTATCCAATCCCTTCGATGTCCATAGACCGTCCAGTTTCTCCGCAGCATACAAGGGGGTAGCTCTAGTCAGCTTGTCCGTCCATCCCGTAGCCGTGGTTGCACTACCCCATATTCGCACTGCCACCCCAGTGGGGCCTGTCAGGTTCTTCCTGGCGGCTCTAGAGTAGAGAGCTCTATTATAGTCGCCCCCGGGCAGTTGCCACCTATCCATCTCAAATGCGGGGTTCGGAACGGGACCGTACATGGCATGATTAATAGCACACAGCTGGGATTCCCAGTAGTAGCGCCTTGATGCCCATTGGGCTAAGTTGCGCATGAATAAATTCCACTTCATTCATTCATTCAATATCACGCAACGCAATACCACCGTCATACCAGGGCAGAGTCAATTTTGCCAATGCAATGCGCGGTCGTCCGCCCCACACCAGCTTCCTCTGTAGGCCCTCAATTTCCCGGAAATAGCTAGCCGGCACCAAATCAAGTGTGTTCTGGAGTACATGCAAAAAACGGGGGAGAGACATCATTTTGAACAGGGCCGCTCTTCCCAAGGGGGACAGAGGCAAGCCACACCACGCCGTATTTATTTATTTATTTATTTATTTTTAAAATTTATAAAGCGCGACGTATGCCCATGGGCGTCTTGGCGCTAAGACTCATTATGGGCTAAGGCTCAGTATGCATTTTAATGGTGCAGGAAAGTGAAGGTTTATTGGTTAAACAGCCACGTCTTCAACCGTTTTCTAAACTGTAGCAGTGTGGGAGAGGATCTAATTTCCAGTGGGAGTGTGTTCCAAAGTCTGGCTGCAGCGATGGTAAAAGATCTATCTCCCCACGTGACTGTCTTTGTTCTTGGTACAGTGAGGCGGAGAGCATTTAATGACCTTAATTGTCTAGTGGGGCGGTAGAGTATAAGTTTCTCCTTCAGAAACTTTGGCCCTAGCTGACGAGTGGCTTTGAAGGTGATACACAAAGTTTTAAACTTGATTCTGTTCGTCACCGTCAGCCAGTGATAGCTCCTGATAGCCTGTTTAATTGGTTGAAATTTAGGGGTACCAGACAGCAGCCTAACATCCGACCTAAGCCGAGAAAGCGGAGGTAACAAATTCCGTTCATAACGGACTTTGGGGTCCAATGAAATGTAGATACCCAAGTGATTAAAGCCGACTCTAGAAATGGGTATCGGGCAACCGCGGGGTAGAGGGGGTAAATCTCCTGTAATTGGGAAGATACAAGACTTGGCCCAATTAATAACTAAACCAGAGTTCTTCCCAAATGAGCTCTAGACATCGAATAGGACACCCAGAGATTTACGGGGAGAGGTAAGGTACAACAATATGTCATCGGCCTATAGTGAGATACGATCCTCTAAGTCAGGGGACCATCGAATGCCCTTTAGCGAAGGTTCCCAGCGGAGCCATGCGGCCAGGGGCTCAAGGGCAAGCGCAAAAAGGAGTGGCGACAAAGGGCATCCCTGCCTTGTGCCGCGTCCGTTGACAACGACCTGGGCCAGTGGTTGCTCATATATAAGCCTGATCCATCCAATGAACTTGGGGCCAAAACCAAACTTAGCAAGGGCTGCCCACAGATATGGCCATTCTACCGTATCGAAGGCCATCGAGGCATCAAGTGAAACCAAGATGGCCGGTTCCTCAAGAAACCCCGCCCTTGCTAAGACGCCATGAAGACGGCGAAGATTGAGCGCGGTGTTGCGATGGGAGATAAAGCCGGATTGGTCCGGATGAATCAAGTCACTGATCACCGTAATCAGCCGGTTCGCCAAGAGCTTCGCCAGAATTTTGGGTTCCACATTCAAAAGCGAAATCGGCCGATATGATGAACAGTGTTCACGGGGCTTGCCGTCTTTATGAATGACCACAATGGACGCCAGTCTCTGGTCCCGGGGAGGAGACCCGAGATCTTGCGATGCCGAGAACATCCGACGAATATGTGGCACCATTTTGTCAGGGCACAGCTTGTACAACTCAACTGGTATACCATTCGGACCTGAGGCCTTCCCAGAGCGAAGTGAGCGGATAGGGAGCGCTATTTCATCGGTGGAAAATTCAGCCTCCATAAGCTCCTTGTCTGATTCCGACAGGCCAGGCAGCGCGATATCCCGCAGCAACAAGTGCGAGTCCTCCTCCGGCCTATCCGAGACCAGTGCATAAACCGTCTGGAAATGCTGGGCAAAGACCTCAACTATCTCAACCGGGTCCACCACTCGCGTACCATCCACTTTTTCAGCAACAGGCACCACCCGATTCAGTCTATCCCTTTTGTCCAGCCAAGCAATCAACTTTCCCGCCTTATCACCAACATCATACAAACGCCCCTGCTGCTCACGATTCATTGCCGTGGCCGCATCTGTCACCAGAGCCCTATATTCAGACTGTTTAAGGGCCAAAGAGTGTAATCCCTCAAGTGTAACCCCAGACTCCATATGTTCCTCCAACTCAGTGATTTCATTCTCCAAGCCCACCACTTCCGCATTCTTGCGCTTCCTCTCACTAGCAATCAAGGATAGGGTTTGACCACGGATCACAGTTTTATAAGCCTCCCACAAGGAGACAGGGGAGGACACCGAACCCTCATTCTCAGCAAAGTAGTAATCCATACACTTAACCACCTCCGTTCTAATCTTGGGATTACAAAGGTGCCAGGGGTTGATCAGAGCGATCCGGCCCCAGCCCCCAAGGCCAGGCAGCGCGATATCCCGCAGCAACAAGTGCGAGTCCTCCTCCGGCCTATCCGAGACCAGTGCATAAACCGTCTGGAAATGCTGGGCAAAGACCTCAACTATCTCAACCGGGTCCACCACTCGCGTACCATCCACTTTTTCAGCAACAGGCACCACCCGATTCAGTCTATCCCTTTTGTCCAGCCAAGCAATCAACTTTCCCGCCTTATCACCAACATCATACAAACGCCCCTGCTGCTCACGATTCATTGCCGTGGCCGCATCTGTCACCAGAGCCCTATATTCAGACTGTTTAAGGGCCAAAGAGTGTAATCCCTCAGGTGTAACCCCAGACTCCATATGTTCCTCCAACTCAGTGATTTCATTCTCCAAGCCCACCACTTCCGCATTCTTGCGCTTCCTCTCACTAGCAATCAAGGATAGGGTTTGACCACGGATCACAGTTTTATAAGCCTCCCACAAGGAGACAGGGGAGGACACCGAACCCTCATTCTCAGCAAAGTAGTAATCCATACACTTAACCACCTCCGTTCTAATCTTGGGATTACAAAGGTGCCAGGGGTTGATCAGAGCGATCCGGCCCCAGCCCCCAATTGTATATCAATAGTAAGCCAGAGCGGAGAATGGTCCGAAATCCCCCTAGCCAAATGCCTGATATCCCTGACAGAGACCATCTGCACCGCTGGTACGAGGATATAGTCGAGTCTCGAGAGACTTCCATGAGCTCCCGAGTAGAAAGTGTACTGGAGCTGCCCAGGGTACATTTGCCTCCAACAATCAACTAGACCCAACGTGTCCAAGAAACGTCCTAGCCATAGCTGTGACGCGGGCAGGAGTCTGGGGGGGCTACGGTCTTCATCTCCACTAACTACTGAGTTAAAATCTCCACCCACAACCAACATGCCATCAGGAAACCCCAGGATCACCCTGCTCAAATCAGTAAATGTGGTGGACTGTAGACCAGGCGGAACATACACAGACAAAATGGCAATCGTGTTCCCCGCCTAACGTCCCGTAATAGCCGAATAGCGGCCTCGATCGTCCAGCACCGTGTCGTCTATCTCCAGGGGGAGGGAATTCCTGACCAGAACACCCGCCCCTCTCGACCCAGTGGTAAATCCGGAATGGGCCATCAAACGGTAGCCTCGCCTATTCAGTGCATGGCACGTATTTCCAACTAAATGTGTCTCCTGGAGTAAAACTATATCTGGGGAGCATCGCTTCAAATATTACAAAACTATCCCCCGTTTTATCCTATCACCAAGAACGTTAACGTTCCAGCTCAGCACCCTCAGCCCCCTAACCCCCATCCCATTAATGAACCCTCCGCCTCCCCCGCCACGAAACAGGCACATAGGATAAAATCTGAAACAAAACGTAGCCTCAACACAAACAGAAAAGGAAAGACACCCCCAATAGAACCCTCAAAACACACACCCCCACCCTGCACCCCTGCGGGAGACCAAAAAAGCCACCCCAACTTGCAGTGTGCCTGTCGCCCCATTAAACTAACCTACAAGAAGAGAGAAAAAAGTCCCCAGAGGAGGAAGAGTCCCGATTCCCCCCACCCTCCGGTAATCCACACTGTACAAACATATTAGTCACAGAGCCACTGCCATAAGTCCATAAAATTCATTGGCTCGCCGGCACAGACTCACTACTCCTGGTCTTCAGAGCCCCCTTCGGCACCTCTCGAACTCTCCGGGCTGGTACGGTGTGTCGGCAAAGTGTCCAACCAGTCACTGGCCACCTCGGGCGGTCAAAGAAGAGCGCACGTTCTTCATATTCAATCCTCAGGCGGGCCGGAAAAAGCATGGCGTACTTCAGTCCCATGTCCCTGAGTCTCCTCTTCACCCCCGTGAAGCCCACACGTTGTTTCTGCACCCCCTGTGTAAAGTCCGGATAAAAACTGACCAACGCATTCTCAAATTTAGTGGGACCATTAGTAC
The DNA here is from genome assembly GCF_964263255.1 of Lissotriton vulgaris. NCBI lineage: Eukaryota > Metazoa > Chordata > Amphibia > Caudata > Salamandridae > Lissotriton > Lissotriton vulgaris. Next base: position 164,137,441 of record NC_141695.1, on the reverse strand, counting down.
GTGAAGCTTGCAGGATAGCATCCCTGTCCCGGAAATTAAAGATCCTGGCTATGATAGGCCTCGAAGCGGCCCCCAGCTTGGGCTTTCCACCAGGAACTCTATGAGCACGCTCCACCGTGAAGAAGTTACTGAGGCCCTTAGGTCCAGGTGTTTTAGAACAAGGTCTTCCACCAGAAGGTCTGTAGACAGGTCCGCGGAATTCTCCGGAACACCTACGATGCGGATGTTGTTGCGCCTGGCCCGGCTCTCGAAATCATCCAGCCGGCGGGCAAACAAGTCATTGGAAGTCCGGAGGTTGCGAACTTCGGCCTGGAGATCAGAGACATCCGTAGTCAAGCTAGCGGTCTTGATGTCCAGGGACTTGACCCGCTCATTGGTTTTCCCCAAGTCCGTCCTAATAAGATTGACTTTGATCGCCACAGTGTCTATCTTAGCTGCAAGGGTTTCATACTGCTGACCCATAGTTGTTCTAACACTTGCGATGGCGCCCATAACATCCTTCAAAGTCGGTTCTTCAAGTGTAGAATGACCATCGCCCGTCTCCTCAAGGGCCTTGCTCGCTCCGCCTGGGGATCCTTGCAGCTAAGATAGACACAGTGGCGATCAAAGTCAATCTTATTAGGACGGACTTGGGGAAAACCAATGAGCGGGTCAAGTCCCTGGACATCAAGACCGCTAGCTTGACTACGGATGTCTCGGATCTCCAGGCCGAAGTTCGTGATCTATGGTCTGGGATTGAGTAACCCCACCTCGGTAAGAGCCCCTGGTGGCCCGCTTTTCGACGTCCGCCTTGCCCGTCATGATAAGCGACGAGCTCTGACTGAACCGTTGGGATCTGGTCAGAATCGTTACCTTTGGGGCACGCCTGTAGAGGCGAGAGGGTGAGGATCAAGAGCAAGCATAGAACCGGCAGCAGAATCAGAGCAGCCGTGCAGATCGGCAGCAATCGCCGTCAACAATGACCAAGAGCGAAACCGAAAGTACCACAGGGACAGTGGTCGTGTCACACCAGCCGTTGTTGTTCAATTGCCACCTGGGTACCTCGGGGACTCAAGCCCGTGGATGGTGTACGATATAGGCCGCAAATTTCAATGTGCAGTAAGTCCGGTTCCCGGCGGCCAAATCGATTTTTGAAAAGAGTTGTTGTATCAGCAGGGCATCAGCAAGAGGTACCCGTCGTCCAAATCAGGATGCTTTGCAGGATAGATGCGGGAGGCGGAAAGGGTCTCGGGAGCCCTGTGCTCACGCGTCCATCTTGGAATCGCGCGAAGCTCCTCCCCCCTAGATTGAAGAATTACAACTGTGACCAGATTCTCCGCTGCAGCACTGCCCAGAGGACCTAAAATGAGGTAAAACCACTGGAACTAGAGAAGCAGCTGCAGCACTGTCTAGAATATTAAAAGTGAGGAATTATCACTGGGACTAGAGACGCAGCTAGAAGAACTGGCTAGAGGACTAGGAATAAGGAATCACAGATAGGACCAAGAAGCAGCTAGCATCACTGCCTAAAGATCTTAGAATGAGGAATTGCCACTGGTAACAGAGACGCATGTGCAACACTGCCTAGAAGACCTAGAATGAGAAATTACAGATGGGACCAGAGTGGCAGCTTGCAGCACTGCCTAGAGGTTTGAGAATGAGGAATTACCAGTGGGAACAGATTAGCAGCTGGCAGCACTGTATAGAGGATTGAGAATGAGGAATTACCACTGGGACCAGAGAAGCAGCTAGCAGTACTGGATAGAGGACTAAGAATGAGGAATTAACACAGGGAACAGAGACGCACCGGTAGCACTGCCCAGAAGATTAAGAATGAGGAATTACCATGGGAACCAGAGAAGCAGCTATCAGCACTGGCTAAAGGACCAAGAATAAGGAATTAACACAGGGAACCGAGACACAGCTGCAGCACTGCCTAGGTGTTTTAAAATGTGGGAATTTACGATGGGACAAGAGTAGCTGCTGCAGCACTATCTAGTAGACTTAGAAGGAGGAATTAGCAACAGGACCTGAGAAGCAGCTGCAGCACTGCCTGGAGAACTTAGAATGAAGAATTACAACTGTGACCAGACTCTCCGCTGCAGCACTGCCAAGAGGATTTAGAATGAGGAAGACCCACTGGAACTAGAGAAGCAGATGCAGCACTGTCTAGAGGACTAAAAATAAGCAATTACCACGGCGACAAGCTAAGCAGCTGCAGCACTGTCTAGAGGACTACAATGAGCAATTACCACTGGGACCAGAGTAGCATCTGCAGCACTGTCTAGAGAACTGAGAATGAGGTATGGCACAATAAAGATCTAGTGCAGTATGTTTGCCTTAAAAATTGTTTACTTATTTCCCTACATGCCACATGGTTACCCTTTTCTCTATGCCCCAATGCCCTGCCCTCCACTGTCTGTGTGCTTCTCCATTATATAGCATGGCTAATAAGTATTGGGCAAGCCAACAGGTCCCATGGCTGAGACCTATTATTTTGTCAATGCTTTTTATCCACAGCTATAGGACCAAGAAATTGAGAATTGCTCCTTTAATTCCACAAACAGCCATTCATCAATATTTGTATAGAAGTGAGTTTAAAATAATATTTATAATTGTAATTATTGCAGGAGGAAGTTAGTAACATCATAATTTGGAAGTGAATTATGCTAATATGGAAGGAATGTAGTAACACGCAGTGAAATAAATAAATATTCTGGCATTAAACATTTACATTAAACAGCTGTTTGGAAAAGGATACCATTGTCAAAAAGACTGAATAAAACAATTTATATTAGACTGCAACCAACCGTTTCCATTGGGTTTGCAGATTTTACCGCTAGTTGAGGGGATGCTGGTTTTAGATAATATGGAACTGATTCCTGGCGATAGGTTACATTTACATTTTTTATTTCAAGGAGTAATGTTGTCAAAGCAGTCAATTTAACGGTAGCTTGTTCGATAGAATCTTTACCTTTTAATGCTTGTTTGTTGTTTTTTACAATAATTGAGAGTGGGGGCAGAAGTGCAGATTCCGTTAACTTTTCACGAAAAACGCAGCTTTAATTTTATATTTGAAGACCCTGCACTCCCCATTTCCTTCCTTTTGTTATATTTAAGCATGTGCGGGAAATCCGTTCCGCTCGCGAATTTCGTGGATTTTCGGTAAATCCACGATCCGCGAACTCCCGCGAATTTACTGAAAATCAGCAAAATCCGCGGGCGGCGGATTTGGGGGGCAAAAGTTTAAGCCTGGTGAACTTTTAACTATGTTAGGATGGTGCCGGCAAGCTGCCAGCGCCATCCTAAAATAGTTACTAAGTTAGCTTCAACAGGAAGCACTAATAGATAAAATAAAGCAGGTGCTCAAGCACATATTTTATGTTAGGATGGTGCCGGCAAGCTGCCAGCGCCATCCTAAAATAGTTACTAAGTTAGCTTCAACAGGAAGCACTAATAGATAAAATAAAGCAGGTGCTCTAGCACCTGCTTTATTTTATCTATTAGTGCTTCCTGATGAAGCTAATTTAGTAACTATTTTAGGATGGCGCTGGCAGCTTGCCGGCGCCATCCTAAAATAGTTACAGCAGCCCATAAATGTGAGTTTTGTCGTGGTTGGGCAGGTGTGCGTTCTCCCCATATCTTACCTATGATGCTTGTTGGAGGTCTTTGCATTATTGACTTTCACGAGCTCAATCCCTGTGCAGTTCCTGTGACCACGAGCTGCTCTGATCCGTGCCTGTCCTTTTATGCACACAAGAGGCATGTGAACTCGAGGGACCCCGGTGCTCTTCGGTGTGATGGCAAAGTTAATCAGCCCCCCAAAAATGTGAGTTTTGTCGAGGCTGTGCAGGTGTGCGTTCTCCCCATATCTATCGTCGGAAATTTGCTATGATGCTTGATGGAGGCCTTTGCATTATTGACTTTCACGAGCTCAATCCCTGTGCAGTTCCTGTGACCACGAGCTTCTCTGATCCGTGCCTGTCCTTTTATACACACAAGAGGCGTGTGAACTCGCATATAATCCCCGTCCGTTTGGCCCCTGCCCACACACTAGTGGTGTGTGCACCGTCTTCGCGCCCTTTACCCACTTGATGGACAGCTCACTCGAGGGAACCCGGCGCTCTTTGGTGTGATGGCAAAGTTAATCCTCCCCCCAAAAATGTGTGTTTTGTCGAGGCTGGGCAGGTGTGCGCTCTCCCTATATCTATTGTCGAAAATTAGCTATGATGCTTCATGGAGGCCTTTGCATAATTGACTTTCATGAGCTCAATCCCTGTGCAGTTCCTGTGACCACGAGCTTCTCTGATACGTGCCTGTCCTTTTATACACACAAGAGGCATGTGAACTCGCATATAAGCCCCGTCCGTTTGGCCCCTCCCCTCACACTAGTGATGTGCACCGTTTTCCAGCCCGGCCTTTACCCACACAATCCGCAAAATCCGCAAATCCGCAAATTTGCGGATTTTGCAGATCGCGAATTCGCAAATTCGCGAATTGCGAATTTGCTAAATTTGCCCATGCTTAGTTATATTTCTCCCCTGTCATCCGCACGCTCGACAACATATTTCGTCAGCAAAAATATTTATCAAGTTTACATGCGACAGGCACCTCGGTAGCGGCCAGGTTTTAATTATATTTTAAAACATACGGTGGGAGGATACAGTCATGGGTGCTGGGCACCTCAAAGATAAACAAAGAGGACTGAGTGAGGTGTGAGACTCTCCAAAAGGGGGTTGGGGTAGATCAAGGGTCAGAGAAGGACTCCAAAGGAAATGGGTTTGGGGTTACAATGGTCCGAAATTGTAGAAAAGACAGATGAAAAGTAGTATGGCCGGGATGCCTGTCACCCCCTCCCAACACGATCCCCAAGGATGGGAAGACGGACGCAGTTCTGAACTTTTGGAAGGCGGGAGGGAGTTACCCTCCCGGCCGTATTTATTAAAATATGAAACAAAATTAAAACATTAAATTAACAGTTTCATATTATGTACAATTTTCATTTATTACATTACGATGAAGACACGTTCATTGGCTAACCTTAACAAATCTCTAGTACAAAGGTTTTCCCAGCCGAGTCTAACATCCTGCAAATGCATACTTTCTAAATTAAAATTGTACATCCTAGCATTACGGGCCAACGGCAAGGTCGCAACCGGTGTCAGATCCCTACTACCAGAACTCCCCCCTCACGATGTGAGGGCGGGCGCGCAGAGGACTGTACCTCTGTGCCAACTCCAATTTCCCTTGTCTTTGCGGGGGCCCCCTATTTAACTCGACGCCATCTTAATGGTCGTCCGAGGACTCGTGTGAGGTGTCTAGAAGGTAGCGTGGACCCCCCTCCCGCCCCACACTGTTTATCACATCCGCCGTCGCGGATATCCGGGCCCCGGGAAATTCGTAGGAGGGGCATCTAGCCGCCTCCCCCCCTGGAAGGGGCCTATGACCGCCTTCCCTTAGGCGACCCCATACTTAGTGGGTGCCGCCTCCACGTGTGAGGGGCCAATGGCCGCCTACCCCCGGCCGCTCCCATCCGTAATGGGTGGCGCCCCCCCCCTCTAGGGACCTTGAAATTACTGCTCACCGATCATGACCTTACCGCCCGACCAAAATAAATACGACGTTTGTTTACCTACTAAGAAAGAAAATCAACTGTACATTGCAATATTTATCCTATTACTTATATATTCAACACATCCTTAAACTAGACAGTTATACTCTGCTCAACTAAGGAAGAAGATGTTATGAAGCAAATCACTTTATTGCAGTACCGACATTGACATTTTATTAACCACTAAACTAGGAGAGAAAAGATGTTATCAAAGCAAATCATTTAATTGCAGTACTAACGTTGCCATAAGGGGCTGGTGGGTGGGTCAAAACTGCTCCTTGTTCCGTCTAGGGCTCACGTGCAACGAGAGGGTGCAGCTTCCAAGCACAGGAACAAGAGGATGCTTCTTCGGATTGCAGCTCTTTTTATTCCTCTTCGGGAGGGCGTGTACCCTCCTCCGATACGCCTACGGGGCGTGGCCAACGGTGTAGGTGTCTAGGACAACCCTTCTTGGGCGGGAAAAGGCGCGCCCCGGCTATGCCGCTTCGGGCATACCAGCCGTGACACTACCCCCACCCAAAATGGTTTCCCGGGGGGATCCGGGCCCCCTACCATACGTTCGGGGGACCGAGTGGTCGCCCCTTTCCATATGGCCGGGATGCCTGTCACCCCCTCCCAACACGATCCCCAAGGATGGGAAGACGGACGCAGTTCTGAACTTTTGGAAGGTGGGAGGGAGTTACCCTCCCGGCCGTATTTATTAAAATATGAAACAAAATTAAAACATTAAATTAACAGTTCCATATCATGTACAATTTTCATTTATTACATTACGATGAAGACACGTTCATTGGCTAACCTTAACAAATCTCTAGTACAAAGGTTTTCCTAGCCGAGTCTAACATCCTGCAAATGCATACTTTCTGAATTAAAATTGTACATCCTAGCATTACAGGCCAACGGCAAGGTCGCAACCGGTGTCAGATCCCTACTACCAGAACTCCCCCCTCACGATGTGAGGGCGCGCGCGCAGAGGACTGTACCTCTGTGCCAACTCCAATTTCCCTTGTCTTTGCGGGGGCCCCCTATTTAACTCGACGCCATCTTAATGGTCGTCCGAGGACTCGTGTGAGGTGTCTAGAAGGTAGCGTGGACCCCCCTCCCACCCCACACTGTTTATCACATCCGCCGTCGCGGATATCGGGGCCCCGGGAAATTCGTAGGAGGGGCATCTAGCCGCCTCCTCCCCTGGAAGGGGCCTATGACCGCCTTCCCTTAGGCGACCCCATACTTAGTGGGTGCCGCCTCCCCGTGTGAGGGGCCAATGGCCGCCTCCCCCCGGGCGCTCCCATCCATAATGGGTGGCGCCGCCCCTCTAGGGACCTTGAAATTACTGCTCACCGATCATGACCTTACCGCCACAGGCCGGATAGTTGACCGGCTATCCGGCCCCCCCACAAACTCCTACAAAAGGTCATGCTTTTACAAACCCCTTAACCATGCTATGAAGTCTCCTATGAGTAAGACATTCCCCTCCCGGGACAAATGGACCCCATCCTCGAGATACATGTGATCCCCCCGAATACATCCATGCGGAATACAGTGCAACTGCGCTGAGCGGAACAACCTACCAAGTTTGTTATTGACCTTCTTTACTGAATGGTTCAGTGCTGCCACAGAGAGGCCCCCCCGCCACACCTTCCTGGGAATCATGTGGGACCATGCTATCGTGCACCCCGGGATCCTTCTCGCCAGCCAGCTAACAGTAGATAGAACTCGCTCGAGTAGTACTCGCCGACCGAGTGTCACCAAGTCATTGCCTCCCAGGTGTACTATGATTACAGACGGCGGTGACCTTGTCTGCCCTAACCGTTCCTCGACAAAACTTTGAAACTGGTCAATACAGAGCCCGCCCCTTCCGTGGAAGGTCACCCTGTACCCGTATTCCCCAGCTGCGTGAATCACGTCACCTGCTTTGAATACGTCCCCGGCCCGTCTCACGTATGAGTGGCCCACGACCCACACCACTCTTTCCTCAGCCGGTGATCTCTGACCGCTGGTCCCCAGGTGCCGGGTCGACTGCACAGTCCGCCCCGCATAGCATGCTCGCAAAACTGTAAACCAAACAGAAGACAAGAAGCGTGAGTGCATGACATTGGCTTCACAACATGTGCAACCGCACATACCTTTTATAACAGTTCGAGGACCATCGTCCCAGTTGTTTCACCTTCTCAACACTCTGCTCTGACCCCTGGCTGTAGCCTCTGTAGCAGCCCCTATCCTAAAGGAATGGGTCCCGAAATCGCCCGGGTCCAAGCCCGCCGCTGCGATTGCCATTGTTAGCACCCGCTGAAACTGAAACCTTGTCAGTCGGGTGGCGTCGATGTGTCTCAGCAAGCTTCCCCCCCATGCATCCGTCCTTCGCGCCAAATATTCCTCAACGCACTTCACCGGGCACATGGGGGACCCTCGCATGCGCTGGACAACAATACTGTCTCCCATAGCACCCTGGTCGGTCTTGGACCTGGCTATTGTGACCACCATTGAATAACCCTTGATCAGAATGTGATCCCGACCCAGACCTCCCTCCACATCTTTCTTATTTTTTGCAACCAGCTCGCTCACCCGCATAGCCCCATGGAACGCTAATGCGAAAGCGGCCCGGAACAGCACTGCCTCGAACTGGGAGGAACATGTCGTGGGGAGTATCGAAATTAGCAGGGACAGCCTTTCTAACCCAATCGGGCGCCTTTCGTCTACTCTACGACCCTCAAGGCGTTGCCAACCACGAAGGGCCTTCTTTACCAAAAAGGACGATGTGGGGTCCTTGATGCCATGCGCCTGCGCCATGAATGAAATGGCGGCCCGGTGCCTATTGGCCGTCGCCGCTGATCGGCCTGCACTGTGTAGTGCTACTAGAAACTTCAGGACATACTCCTCCCGACCCCAATTGTCCCCTCCTGCCGGACCCAAAAATGCACAATAGGAACGAAACGCTCCTTCGTATGCCTTCCTTGTCCTGGGGGCTAGGCTTGCTGCCACGAGGTCTTGTAATCCGGGGCACCGAGTAGCCAGATTGCTTCGGGAAATGGTGCCGCCGCTAGGTCCGCGGAAGGTAGATAACCCCTGAAAGCCTGCATGTGTGAACGAGAGAGTGCATCAGCCGCCTGGTTCAGTACACCTGGCACATGCTTCGCCCTGAATTGTACGTTCAGTCTCATGCAAAGTAGTACAATTTCCTTCAGTAATCTCAATATCCACTTGCAGCGTGCTGCCTGATTATTTATACATTCTACTACAGTCATATTATCGGACCAAAACACCACTGAGCGATCTCGGAACTCATCCGGCCATGCCTTCAGAGCCACAAAAATGGGGAATAACTCGAGAAACCCAATGTTACCTGTGAGACCGCTGGTGTGCCACCACGCCGGCCATGTTTGCGCCGACCATCGATTACCAAAGATGGCGCCAAATCCCACGCTCCCTGCCGAGTCGGTCCACAAACCCAGCTCGTCCGACGACGCTGGCGGCTTGGTCCACACCACTCGACCGTTGAAATCCGCCAGAAATGCCAACCATATGCGCATGTCCTGGCGAAGCTCTGCAGACAGTCTCGTGCGATGGTGTCCTTCCCTGAGACCGACCATGGCTTGTGCAATAGAGCGGGAAAATGGGCGGGCCATTGGTATCACTCTGAGGGCAAAGTTAAGCTGGCCGACTGCCTGTTGTAACTGATGGAGAGTAACTTTCTCTTTGCTAATGCACAGTTCCAGAGAAGCCCTGAACTTCGCTACTTTCCCCACTGGCAAACGGAAACATCCCTCCACAGAATCGAGCTCAATTCCAAGAAACTCGAGTGAAGTAGATGGTCCAACCGTCTTACTTGGTGCCAATGGCACCCCGAACCGCTTTAAGAGAGTGCAAAATTCCCGTAACGCCTGTGCACATTGCGTGTCGCCGGCTGCCCTCAAGAACAAAAAATCATCTAGGTAATGCATAACCTGGGTATGGCCAGTGGCTTTGGTGAACGCCCATTGCAGAAAACAACTGAATTTCTCAAAATAAGCACAAGAGATGGAGCAACCCATTGGGATACATCTATCCATGTAGTAACGTCCTTGGAACACAAAACCAAACAGACGCTGATCCCCTGGGTGTACCGGGAGCAACCGCAACGCTGACTCGATATCTGACTTCGCCATCAGCGCTGCGGGCCCCAGGCGATTCAACATGGCGACGGCATCATCGAAGGATGCGTATCGCACTGAACACACTCCCGGGTCAATCGCATTGTTCACCGAAAGACCCCTCGGAGCCGACAAGTTATGGATCAGCCTAAATTCCCCCGGTTCCTTCTTTGGAACAACTCCCAACGGGGAACAGATGAAATTAGTTAATGGCGGGTGCCCATATGGACCAGCAACCCGGCCAAGGGCAACCTCCTTCGCAATCTTCCTCTCTACCACCGCTGGATTATGCTGAGCCGACAGTTGGTTTCTACAAAGTGACTCCCCACGAAAATCCCCCGCCGTGATGTGGAAACCATATAAGAAGCCGTTCCTCAACACCCCAGCGGAGACGTGATCAGGGTATTCATTTAGCCAGGGGATCATTGCCATGATATCTACGGGGGTAGGTAGCGGTACACAATGGTCCTCAGACCTGTTTGGCCCCTCTTCTACCCCCTGTATCACCATTCTTGGCTCTGCACGAACTCTCGGGGTGTGAAGAATTTCCGCAACCTGCACACTCATGTCTGAACTTACATGTCCCTTGTGGCCTTGTGCACTTGCCCCTGTTAAAATTCCACCATGCCTAGGTTGGTGGTCACCAACGGGGCCCGCTCGAAAGGGCGCCGCAGGCTGCTGGCGGGAAGGCCCCGACCCATTCCTGCCAAGCGAGGACGACTTCGTCGCGCCCGGCATGAGCTGCTTCTGCCAAGAGATCGAGTCGAGACAATCCCACGTCAGAGATGAATCGTACTCCTTGGCCTTACGAAACTTCATATCGTAACCCATCCATTCATCGCCCTCATATGTCTCATAGAAATCCATTATTCGTGCCTGATAGCAGGACAATTCGGGTAAAACCTCCGGCTTACGTTCCCCAATAATTGCAGAGAACATCGCAAAGGCCTTGGCCCAATTTGAGATTGTCTCATCAACCCTGAACCCCGCCATTTTTGCTCGCCATACACTCGGGTGCCACAAATCCTTCTGTGTCTTAACATACTCCATCTCGCGATGGTCAGTTAGCAGGGAAAACATATTCACGTACTTATCAGCCCATATCAATTCTTTCGTGGCCAGCGGTATATGCTGGACCACCTTCTCCCGTCTTGAGGGCAAAGACCCCTCCCTTGCCATTGGCAATGCTTGCTTACCCAGCTCCATTGCTGTTCCCGCTGTTTTTTCTACACCAGCTGCCGGTCCCTCCGGAGTCACCTGTGGGGGGACAAAAGGAAGATTCGCCTTCGCGGCATCACGCGACTGCCGCAACTGCTGCATTAGTAACTTGGCCTCTTCGGCCGTGTCTCCCGGTGCCGTTGCACCCCCTGTCTTTCTGCCAAGCCATGCGGCTAACTGGGTGGCCAATTCGGGAGGCATGTCCTCCTCGCTGGCGGGCGTAACAACAACCGGAATCGGTTGACCCGCGTCTGGGATCGGTACCGGGGCCTCGACTGGAATGACCGGGCTTGCCGGGGGTAACTCGGGAACCGGGACCTCCCCCCCTGCCGTCCTATTCCTGACCCTTTTTCCCCTCCCCGCGGGGACAACTCCCGGCAATGCCGGGCCTATAACCTTCTTCGGTTTACCCGTATTATTCATTGCCGCCATCTGCTTCTTCATACTTGCCATATCTTTTATCAGCATACGAAGCATCTGATCAGTCCCAAACTTCTTTCCCGCCTTCTTGCCAGGCATTGTTCAACGGATATTCGCTCCTCGTTGCTCAACACGGTCCTGGACCCCTAGGCTCGAAGTCCTGAAAGAGAAACGCAAAATTACAAGTTCTCAAAATTGCTCCTTGTTCCGTCTAGGGCTCACGTGCAACGAGAGGGTGCAGCTTCCAAGCACAGGAACAAGAGGATGCTTCTTCGGATTGCAGCTCTTTTTATTCCTCTTCGGGAGGGCGTGTACCCTCCTCCGATACGCCTACGGGGCGTGGCCAACGGTGTAGGTGTCTAGGACAACCCTTCTTGGGCGGGAAAAGGCGCGCCCCGGCTACGCCGCTTCGGGCATACCAGCCATGACACGCCCCCGCCCAAAATGATTTCCCGGGGGGATCCGGGCCCCCTACCATACGTTCGGGGGGACCGAGTGGTCGCCCCTTTCCATAAGTGGATATTTTCAGAAATTGTAAAAACGCACGCAGTTTAATAATTTCCAGTTAAAATCTCAAATCCATCAAATGTATTTATCACTGCCCCAGGAAAAGAATTCCTAGCCATTGGAAAATGCGTTGTTATTAAAGAATGCTCAACTGAGCAAGAGTATTTGTAAAGCTCACAGAACTAAATATTGTACCTGTTGTTGCCAAAACAATAAAGAGTTTAAAAAAACAAAAAGCTTACAGTACTGCCAGCGTTGTCACTTGGTATACTGAGTGATTAAATTAACCTTCTGATTCAGTTGATATTTACAGAATATTTTACATAGGTGGAACTGAATATGTGAAGAGAGAGAGCTTCCTTCTTGGCCAATAATGTATGTCCTGTTCGTTTGCAGTCAAAGTGTGAAATCTCAGTATTGTATAGAATGCCTAGGTAATGTATAGAATGCCTGATGGTTTTCAGCAAACTATGAAATATTAATTTTTTTGAAAATGTTACATACATTTCCTAGGCATTGTATACAATTGCTAGGCATTTTACAGAAGGACCAATACCATTTACGCAAAGTGTTAAAAGGCCACAAGATGAGATTCCTAGGCATTCGGCAAAGTGTGAAATCCTGGTATTGTATAGAATGCCTAGGTAATGTATAGAATGCCTGATGGTTTAGAAGCTAACCAGGAAATATACATTTTTTGTGAAAATGTTACATACTTTTCCTAGGCATTCTATACAATTCCTAGACATTATACAGAATGACCAGTACCGTTTACGCAAAGAGTTAAAACGGCACAAGATGTGAAGCCTTTATTAATAAATACGCATTTGAAACTGAAAGAACAAAACTACAAAATAAAGCACAGGATATTCCTACCGGAAAACAATGAAAGCAGAACTGAGATTGAAGTACTTGTTACACTAAGAAAGGCCAGATTAGGTGTATTATATACTTTGCCGGCAGACAATCCGTCAAATTATACAATGCCTAGGCAATGTATAAAATATCAATCATTTCATACTTTGCGTTCGATTTTCAGGCATTCTATACATTACCTAGCCATTCTATAGAATGCCGGATTTCACACATTGCCGGGCGGGAAGAAAATGGCGGGATTAGGTGTATTATATACTTTGCCGGCAGACAATCCGGCAAAGTATACAATGCCTAGGCTATGTATAAAATATCAATCATTTCATAGTTTGACGTTCGATTTTCAGGCATTTTCAGGCATTCTATACATTGCCTAGGCTTTCTATAGAATGCGGGATTTCACACTTTGACTGTAACACATACACTAAATTCTTGGAGATCAGAGTGAAGGAAATAGATGTTCATAAAGTACAAACACATTTGGAATCCTTAATCAGTCACACTATAGTAGCCGAAATGAGGAGTTGAATGCCATATCTTTACTTGAAGGGTCTCCATTTAAAAAAAGCAGCGAAAGCGGACACAAGCCATTCACAATACCTCACCACAATAGGCATAAACAAGTTTAAGAGAAAAAATGATTTTTTTTTTTTTTTTGAGGAAATACATATTTTTACCACACAAGGAATATGCTTACAATTTCTAAACAGAGGTTGTAATGCCAGTTTTGCCGGGAAGAATAATATTTTAATGATGTTAAAACTCAGTATTCCATGAATGGTATTAGTTGGGACTTTACATCTACACAGTACAGGTTAGGACTCATTAACTTTTGAAGAGCTAACATTTAATGACTATTTTTAAGTTTTTGTTGTAATTATAGCCGTAAACCGACTGAATCCGTTTTCATGCATCAAACTACTAAAGAAAGTGCTTTAAATGGACAGGTACTGTCCGGTTCTAAGTACCTGCACTTCTTTTAACTTGAAAGGTAGAATACCTGCATCTCTCAGCACTACAACAATGCATTTGATGGGACAGTATCGGCATACTACAGGCAAGTACTGATGCTTACTCTAGTAAGCCTTTAACATAGTAACCAATGGCATGTGCTGCTGCTCATTTCATGCAACAGCTGTCGAATGGTTTGCTTTAGAAAGCACGTTACGCCTCGGTTCCTTTCAAGGAACGAACTTACATTAGTTACAGGCGAACTGCAACTAATGCAGGTTGCAGACATTCCCTGATTGCACTGTGGAGCTGGGTGTGAACAGTGTGACATAATGTGGGTTGGTAGAAGTGGAGAAAGCGGCCCAAGACAACCTCTTCGAAAAAGAGTTGAGAGGGCAGTCCAAGGCGGGAGGGGAAGAGGGGTCTGGAAGGAGGGGTTTCGAGCCACACAACAAGGGGGTTAAGGGAAAGCCACCGGCAGTTGGGGGAGAAGGGGCCGTAGACCTAAAAAGCGGCGTTATGCGGCATTTATCACCAAAGTCTTTAAACTTATACTGCGAGAGATGCAAAGGTGATGATACAGCTTCTAAGCGCAATGACTGTGCTTCGAAACACCTCGGCCATATGTATCATCAAACCATTTTGCATTTCCAAAATAGCGAATTTTAAGGAATCGCTATTTAGGAAATGCAAAATGGTATGTATGAACAATGAACCCATTCATTTCCATGGGCCAGGAGGCCCATAGGAATGAAGGGACAATTTGCGATTTGCAATTTGCTAATCGCAAATTAGGAATTCTTTCAAGGGTGCAGGGGTGTCTCAAGAACACCCTGCTGCACCCCTGAAAATAACATTTGGGGGCATATGGCGCACATACATGCCCTAAGGGCATGTATGAGCGTCATATGGCACCTTTGGTTTTTTGGATAAAAGCTTTTTTAAAAGAATTCGCAACTTACCACCAACTAGAAGTTGGTGGTAATTTGTGATTCCTTAATGGCATTTTTTGCATATTTTTTCTTTGATACATTGCATTTAAGGAATCGCAAAATTTGCGATTCCTTAAGTGCAATCTCAAAATAAGGAATAGCAAATTTTGCGATTCCTTATTTTGATGCAAAAATGTTTGATACATACCATTTGGGTAAGTAGCATTCGCAAAGGCCGAAATTCGCAGAATTTCGGCCTTTGCGAATGCTAATTAACTTGATACATATGGCCCTCTGTCTGCACCTTATACTGTAAGAGACGCTAAGGTGATATTGAGGCTTCTAGGCGCCTCGACTGTGCTTGAAAAACACCTTATACTGCGGAAAGATGCTACATAGAAGTGTGAGGGCTTCTAGGTGCATGGGCCTAGAAACACCTTTAAAACACCTCTCTCTGCACCTTATATTGCGCAGAGATGGTGCAAGTTCAGGTCTCCTAATAGGAGAAATTTGTCCCTGCGCAGGGTCGCCTCCATGAGGCTTTCTAGCAGGCTCTCTCTGAACTTTGTGCAGGCCCTTGGCGGCCGATATACCAAACAGCCATTAATCGTCGTGCCCCCGTTGATTTTAATCGTGAAATCGCCCGCCTCACTCTCTACGATCAGCGTGCGCTCTAAACAACAGCCCAAAGTTTTCCTAAAAATAATAGCAATCCCCCCTCCCACCCCCTCTGGCCTAACCTGCCTAACCCAGGAATAGTTCTCCGGCATAGCTTCGATAATGTCAGAGTCAGAAACTGGTCTAACCACGTTTCCGTTAGAAACAGTAGATCGAACTTTTTATCAGTAATCAGCTCGAAAACGTCAAGTCTGTGTTTACGTAGTGACCTCACATTAAGGAGACCACAGGACAGTGCCTGCTCCGTGGTATCCCGCGGCATGGTAGTAACACGGAAACCACAGTGAGGGCATATCCTATCGTCAATCAACATGCCGTGCATACATATGGAGGCGGTACGAGGGCGGAAACCAAGGAGTTGGTCCTTAGTCCAGTAGACCTTACGGCCAGGGGTTATCGCCCTAGCCCGCAATCGGCCGCGGACGGGCGCAGACGGGCGCAGACGGGCGCAGACGGGCGCAGACGGGCTTGACTTAGGCGAGACTTCGGCGCGACTTCGTCGCGCCCGCTGCACGCGTCCGCTGCGCGTCCGCTTTCCCATGCACATTTAAAGGGAGAGGCGTGTCAGCTAGAGCGCTGACCTAACCCCCGAGAACCCGGAAGTGCAGGGCTCCACCTCGCCCTCCGCTACAAACGTCCCGAATGGACGCGGCGGACCGGGGCGGTAAATAACACGGGTGAGTACCCACGAGCTCTGACTCAGCCCGGGGTTAAGGTGCACACAGTTAAATCACTACACACGCTAACAGTTTTAAAAACACAGCCGTAAATCGCCAATTTTAAAAACGCTCGTTTCAGTGCATGCAGCGTTAGTCCAGCGCTAAAGCAGATCGAGATAGCCTCTGCCACCGGCTTTCCCTACTCCGCCTCGTCACTGGGCTCCTCCCCGCTATTTAAAGATATTAGTCAGCTCAGCTAGAGCGCTGACCTAACCCCCGAGAACCCGGAAGTGCAGGGCTCCACCTCGCCCTCCGCTACAAACGTCCCGAATGGACGCGGCGGACCGGGGCGGTAAATAACACGGGTGAGTACCCACGAGCTCTGACTCAGCCCGGGGTTAAGGTGCACACAGTTAAATCACTACACACGCTAACAGTTTTAAAAACACAGCCGTAAATCGCCAATTTTAAAAACGCTCGTTTCAGTGCATGCAGCGTTAGTCCAGCGCTAAAGCAGATCGAGATAGCCTCTGCCACCGGCTTTCCCTACTCCGCCCCAGGGGCATCCTGGGGGACACTCAAGTCCCCTTTTAAACCATCACCAGTGGAGTTGAAGAAGCAGAGGGGATTAAAGGTCAATAATTTACCGATATCTTCGCATAAACTGAATGAGAGTCGACTGCGCAGTGTTATGTGTTTTGTCTCTCGAGTGGCGCCCAAGAGCACACAGCGCGCTTTGATTTACTGTGCGCCGCTGTCTGATGCAGCCTGCTGATAAAGCCTATGATGGGCACAAAACAGTTTCTAAAAGAAAACATTTTCTAAATCTGCCCCTTGTAGCTGTGTTTTGATGAGACTTTCAGAGCACCCCTCACCAGAGATAAACTTGTTTCTAAAAAACATGTACCATATTCGTCGTCAAAACCAGGAAGAGGCTGAAGGTGGGAGGGTGGGGAAGATACTCTCCCCTGCTACAGTGGCTGCCGGCAGACGCTGGGAGGGAGAGCCCTGCCGGGGTGGGTGGGGGAGAGCTGCACCCCCCGTGTCCCCCTGCGCCTCCGCTCTCCGTGCCTGCTTCACAGCAGTGGTGAATAATGTTTTTATCTGCTTGTTAAAATAAACAAGCAGACAAGAAAAGTTCTTTACCACAGCCGTAAAGCAGGCCATGGTGTCCGGAGGGGCTGTCCGAAAAGCGGACAGGGTGGCTCTCAAATACACTACTTTCCATTGGGAAGCCAGCGTTTACCATAAACGCAGACGCTACCCAATGGAACGGAGGGGCGGGGCTTACAGTCCACTTTTTCTAACAAAATAGCTTCGCTGCCACGCCCATGCCTCTGCGAGACCTAAAAATGAGACCACAGTGTCAAACTAATGGCCCCTGCTGCCTCCACAACCAGGTCACCAGGATCAAACTGTGCTCTGGTGCCTCCACACCCAGGTAACTAGGATCACACTCTGCTCTGCTGCAGTTTGTGTGATGACTGCAGCTCACAAGCTCTTCTTTGCAAAGAGCTTCTGAAGCAGGGCTTATGTTATGATCTCATGTTATTTTTTTTCATGTTGTGCTGTGTGTGTTCTGCTGTTGGATGTGGTGTGCTTTGCTGTCCTATGATTATCTGGTATTAATGTTACTCAATGACGTGGTCTGTTATGATAAGTCAAGTTATTCTATATACACTGTTTTGATATTATTTATGTTATGCTATTGATATTTCAGTTTCGCTATGTGATTTATGTTTCCATATGCTATGCTGTGAATGTTATATGGTGTGTTAATTTATGCTATTGTGTGCTATGTTATGTTAGATACATTATGCTAGGATTCTTTATTCTATTATGTTTTCTATGTGATATTATTTTATATGTCCGCACTGTTATCTTATCATATTGGGGGTGATGGGAACCGCACTGAGGTGGTTAACTTCTTTCCTGGAAGGTCGGTCATTTCAGGTGTTCGAAGATGATACGACTTCCAAGATCATGCCATTGAAATGCGAGTGCTACAGGGTTCCTCACTAAGTCCTACTCTTTTTAACTTTTATATGCACCCCTTGGCAACAATTGTGGAATAATTTGGCATACAAATAGTGATGTACGCCGATGACACACATGTAATTGTATTTGTTAATCAATCGGGAGAAGGCTTGCATAATCTCCCTAGGTGCCTTGAGGAAGTTTCAGCCTGGAGAAAATGCTCCTTCTAACAACTGAACGGAGAAAAAAATGACCTCATGATATTGGACAAAACTTTGCAATCAAGCCCAATAATCAGATGGCCCAACTGTTTAGGGAATCTGCCCACACCTAAAGACCATATAAAGAGTCTAAGCCTTTGCTTGATAACAAACTTAACATGAGGATCCAGGCAAAGAAAGTTGCAGGGTGCAGTTTTGGAATGCTGAGAATGGTGAGAAAAATTCTTCCTCTTTTACCCTTCCATGCGAAGAAGCTGCTTCTCCAGGCCCTGATAATGTCACGCCTGGACTATGCAAATGCGCATTATCTTGGAGCACCTCAGTCCACGATAAACATTCTCCAGAAGGTACAGAATTGTGCCGCAAGAATGCTTCTGCATATTCCTCAGCGAGAATTGCGTTAAACTATCTTCATTTGCTATCAATTGCTGAGAGAATTCAGTTTAAATCTCTCTACATCACTCACAAAATCCTGACTTCCAATGGTTCACCAATACTTCAGTTGATGGTTTCCCCATACCGTCCTAAAAGAGCTCTCCGCTCTGAAAGTAAACGCATGGCCAAAGTACCAAAAATTCAGAGGGCCAGAAGTGGAGGTCGACGTTTTTCTTATGTTGCCTCCAAAAAATGGAATGAGCTTCCGGGACATATTCCGAATCATCGCTCCTTTCGAAAAATGTTGAAGACTCATTTATTCCCAGCCAGATAATCAGCTCGTATCTGTCCACTCTTTTCTTAGCGCTGGGAGGCCTATGGGTAGCCATGCGCTTTACAAATGTCTTTTTCATTTCATTCATTTAATTTAATTTCATTTCATCATATCATTAGCTGTAACCGTGAATCATCTTCTAATATAAAAGTAGTGTTGCATAAAAGGTAACTTTTTCACACTTTTCTCGGCGGACCAAAAACATGAGGCCAGCCCTTGAGAAGGAAGAGGATAGGTGGTACAAATTGAAAGACAGAGAAAAGAGGAGAGACAGTGGCGAAGAATAAAGGGTGAGTACAGGAAAAGGTAAAGGAAGAAATCAGGACAGAAAGAGTGAGATGGAAAAGGAAAGAAGGCAACATGAAAAGGGTCACTGAGTTTAGTGAGGGGCAAGGAGCCAGGGATGTATGCACACCGTCCCCTTAAAGAAGTGCGGGGAATGAGATTTTGATACCTTTTCTGATTACTTAGATACCTATCTCATTCATCCAATTTTGGATCGATTATTGACTGTCATTGAGTAAAAGGCAAACCCACATGAGTTAGATCAACCCCATAAACTGACGCAACTCTGAAGAACCACTTACGACTGATAAAGTTTAAAAGGTTTAATATAAAATCAATGTCAGTTGCATATACAATCCTCTCAGGATAAGATTCAACAAATATACAGGAACTAAAAGGAACATAAATTCCCTAAAGAATCTCAGTCTACAAAAGAAAACGATTAAAACTAATTCCAGAATCAACAGATTGAATAACATAGATACAAAGTGGATCTGTTGCGTCATCTAAAAGAAGAGAAAAACAAGTTAAATCTGTCCCTACACTATGCTAAGTGACATCCCTACTTCGCAAGTTCTTTACCTAAAAAGGTGTCAGCAGTTTGACTTCCAAAGAAGTTCAAACCTTTTCAATCTCTGATGGAAACCTATTTCGAGAAGCAGTACCCTTTCTGCCTACCCATCCGCTCTCTAAGGGTCCTCGGCCTACTGCTCTCTTGCGCTCTGCTCTTTCTCTCTGATCTTCTGTTCTGCGCTCTGAGCTCTGTGCTGGCATCTGCGCTCTCTTCTCCCCGGGGTGCTGTCCCTAAATACAAAATCACAGTATAGGTGGAACGCCCCTTTGACGCCCACCACGTACACATTTTACGTGATCTCATTTCTGGGTTTTTCCATAGCTTCATCTCTTCGCGTCGTCTGTTAAGTTGACCTTGCTTCTTAGGCGCCATCTTCGTCTTCGTGCTGGTAACCTCCATGACATTCCAGTTGACACTTTCAGAGCAAAGTCTATCACCTCAACAAAGTTCTATTCATTACGTTTGTGATTATAACCCTTTTGGTCCTGAGAACGGTCACTTCTTAAACAAGACCCCAAATTCCAAGCGTCGCTTATCTCACTTAGGCCATAAACTTCGTCCAGCATTGTCACTTTAAATTTAACAAGACCTTTGACTCTTGTCTCGCACATACAGATCAAAGCTATCCCCTCTTCCTGAGAGGCCACTAAATTATATGCAGTGGACTACACTCTTTCGAACGCTTGGTCCGTTAGGTTAAAATCACACATGACCACACTATTCTAAAATTCCTACAAACTCTTCTACACAGTATAACTTTTAACACACATATATATATAATCGTATTAGCAAATCATTCATTATACTCAAATCCATGTTACATAAAATACAACGTTATACTCTCGTTTCTTGCACAGTGCTATACAATCTATATGTTTCTTCATCTTACATTTGCACCGCTTTCTCCATTTAATAATTAAATACGTCTATGAATTCAGCTTAGCACGTTCTATAGTTCTTAAACAGTTTCACGCTTCTATATTAGCCCAACTCATGTATACGGGCCTTCCAAATTCTAATGCACATTCTAAAATACATACATATGAATACGTTTCCTATTTTTAAGGTTACATCGGCTAACTTTACGCTACAAGTGCTAATTTCATGTTACAACTTCTGACATTATGCGATATGCTTGTAAATATGGTACGGACATACTTTTCATTCAAATTGCGCTCTCTCAGTCCCCCCTTTGATGACCTCTAGGGGTCATCACTAATTTCAATTTGAATGACACTTTACACAGAACTAGTTACAAGGTTCCCTCTTTTTATCGTTTCGAGAGCTCTTAAACTTTTATACTGTTGATCTTGTACAGCAGCTAATCTCCTTTCTTGCTCTCTCATGGACCTTTGTAACCGGTTTGTCCTATACCATTTGTACAGCCTCACTAAACCTAACAATGTGATTATGCAAATCAATATTATTAATACAGGTTTCAATATGTACCAAATAACGCTTTTACCAAGATTGGCAAACCAACCTCCAACCTTTCCCATTCCATTACCTACTTTCTCCCAAACATTTACTTTTGTTAAATCTTCTATTTCTTGATGTATCTCAGTAATGTTCCGTATGACTTTCTCAAGTGGTTTTGAATTGTCTGGAATATAAGTACAACATTCCTGGACCTTCAAAGCCTTGCAAACTCCGCCCTCTTTTGCTAGCAGAACATCTAAAGCAAGACGGTTTTGAAGAACCATTGCTCTAATCGACTGCATTTCTCCTTCTACTAGCATCAATGACCTTGCAGTACTAGCAGACAATCTATCCACAACTGTAGCTAGTCTCCTGATCTTAACATCATTAAGTATTAAACCTAAAAGAGGAAACATTGCTCCAAATATGTCTCCAACTACTTCAGCATCTCCTACTTCCCTTTTCGCTCTTATCGAAGCCTTTCCTTCTATTATCTCTAAATCCTTTGCATGATATATTTTGGGGAAGACAATTGCCAAGTAACACGAACCATACCAATTGTCAGGCAGTTTTACATAGGCATTTCTTCCACATACAAAATATACATTAGGAATCGCTTGCATCCCTTTCATGAAATCTTTCGTATAATACTCTAACCGAAAAGCATGTTCGCAACTAACTTCACCTACAAATACACTCTCATAGTATGTCTTGCTTCGAGTTAAACATAACTTTCCTTTCTGCGTTCTATCCAAAGCTATTGGACCATTACTACCCTTCTTTTTGTGTGCTTTTTCCTCTTCGGTCCAATCTGTTTTCCACTGTCCTGACATTTTTAGAATCTTCTGCCTTCTGTACCGGTCATCTACTTGTCCAATAAACTTCTTCTCAATCTCTGACACCTTGCAAGTCAGATTATTTCTGCGTGCATATGAAGTATCTAATGTATCCCAAGGAAGAAAGAATTTTGCTAATCTATCTTCCTTTTTGTGATAGTCCCACTTATTCATTTGTTTATAATTCGGGACTTCAGGCAGTACTGAATCATAATTTGAAAAGTAGTACTCAAACCCTTCTCTACCATAAAATATACTGAGCAATAAACTACATGTTATCCCATATGTCAGTGGGAGATGATGATATCTGATACCTTCGTCTACGGAAGCCGGCAATTGCATGCAAACATAACAATCCTTGGCCTCCATGGCATCAATATACTCATACAATAACTTGGCATATGCGTTTGATCTAAAATTTCCCTGTGACTCGTCTACGTGTAATCTACGAGCTTCATTTGCCAGTAACGCCTTTTCACGAATTACGTTGCTCTCCTCCTTCTTCCCAACAAGAGCAGGTTTCAAAGTCGTTACAGGCTTTACATCTGTTGTCTCCTTTTCACTTGCATGTCCTACTATGTATGATATGGTAACTACTGTAATAATGAGAAAAATTACTACTGCTATTAATGTACCTACTATGCATCTGGCCTTTCGGTTTGGGTTGCCATTCTCCATGTTATCAAACAATGCAACTCTTTCTTTTTCGTGGAAAAGTTTTCTTCTTCAGATCTTTACTTGCTTTATTTGCTTTCTCAGTCTGTGAAGCGCTCTTAATCACTAAAAGTCTCTTTTTCACAACAATGTCTTTTATCTTTAACAACAGACAACCCTAAACCTTCTCCATCCTCTAAATGTAATCCCTAATTTTATTCTTCTTTCCACTCGGCGCTAGGTTATCTTCTTCTTTATAACTTGATCAAAAGTCTTTATACATCTACAATGATTTAGTGAAGGTCAGTAACCTCTCAGACTTGATTCCAGGAGTCAACATTCATTTCTTCATTGTCACAATTTGATCGAGATTGATCTTCTGAACTTCTCTCACTCTCCCAGATCTCTGTCTCCAGGATATCTGCTAGATAAGTCCATTCAGGGGTGGCGTATCTTCTACAGGGCACACGTACCCTTCTTGATCTTCTCGGACTCTCAGAGCCTGAATCCGTAGCTCCTTCGTCTAGATCTGAATCTTCAGAAATCGGGACAAGGGTTCTCTCTGGATTTGCTCTCAAGGTTGACCTTCTCCTTCTTTCCGGCCAACTAGCTTCTCCGTTCCTTGTCCTCCTGCCCCTTGTTCTTGGACTGGTCTCTTGATCACTTACAGCTTGTTCGGTATCTGACTCGAACTCCCAGCTGTTCTCTTCTTCTGAGACAACTTCGGTCTCACTGGTGTCCTGACCGTCATCAGCCTGTTCCAACACAGGCTCAGCCTCTTCGTTCACCTCTACAGCTTGCCTTTCCCTCTCTGTGGCTTCTCCGCTTTCCGCTGGATTCTCATCCGAGAGAGGAGCTGTTTCTTCCAGATGTGCTGGAACTCTTCGGGTGTGTGAGGCGTGTATCCAGTTGGGCAAGCCTCCACACTTTACTGCAGTGTTCGTCACTAATATGACTTGAAATGGTCCTCGCCAACGCACGTCTAGACAGTTCTTCCTGACATGCTTCTTCACCAGGACCCAGTCCCCTGGACACAGGTCATGGCACAAGTCTTGTGCTTATGGAACCTCTGCAGCCTGGACCTGGAGGGACACAGAATGAATGGCATCAGATAGTCCCTTGCAGTAGTCCAAGATCAAATCGTCTGTGATGTTCAACAGGGCTGCAGTTGGAACCGATGGCAATCTCATAGCTCTCCCCATTAACACCTCGTGTGGAGAAAGACCTGTTCTTCTATCTGGTGTGCTACGTATGCTCATAAGAACCAATGGAAGTGCATCAGGCCAACTCAGAGATGTCGATGAACAAACTTTGGCGAGTCTGGATTTTATCGTGCTGTTGATTTGTTCTACAATCCCCGAAGCTTCTGGTCGATAACTACAGTGGAGCTTCTGGTCGATACTCAAGGCTGAACATAGCATCTTCACTATTTCGCTGTTGAAATGAGTTCCTCTGTCCGATTCCAAAGAGGCTGGCACCCCAAACCTCGGTATCAGCTCTCTAAGTAACAATTTTGCTACTGTAAGTGTATCGCACCTACGTGTAGGGTAAGCTTCAACCCATCTAGAAAATATGCAGACAATCACTAAGACATATCTAAGTCGATTGCACTTGGGCATTTCAATAAAATCCAGCTGCATTCTATTGAAAGGCCCCCCAGACCTCCCTATGTGACTCAATGTGACTGGTGTTCTTTTTCCTACGTTTAGTTGCTGACAAATAGCACAACGCTGACATACTGCTTCTGCCGCTACTCTAAACTTCGGATTGTACCACGTTTGTCTGAATACCCTCACCATGGCGTCTCTACCTATGTGTGCTGGTCCATGCAATCTCCTTGCCATTGGACTAACAAGTTCGTTTGGTAAAACTGCTCTCCCATCTGCAGAAATCCAAAAATTCATCTCACTTTTGGTACAACCAGCTATTTCCCATGCTTGTTTCTCAGAATCTGGTGCATTTTCCTGAACACTCTTTAATTCGTCCCACGTATCTACAGTGTCTAACAACATAGTCAAATCAGTTCTTTCCTGTATTCCCCCCACTTCTACATTGGTGTGAGAATACCCCTGTTCCGCACAATAACGTGCAACTTCGTCTGCGTATCGGTTACCTTGCGACACAAAATCTGTATTTTTTGTGTGCGCGGCGCATTTGAAGACCGCTATAGCTGCGGGACCTTGTAGTGCTTCTAACAATAATCTCACGAATTCTCCATTCCTAATAGGAGAACCCGAGGAGGTCATGTAACCTCTTTGAGACCACAACTGCCCGTAGTCGTGAACTACCCCTAAACCATACTGGCTATCGGTGTATATGGTGACTCGAATTTTGTTGCCTGCCAAACAGGCACGGGTCAAAGCAATGATTTCAGCTACCTGAGCGGAGTGTACTCCTTCCAGGCAAGCGGCTTCCACTACTCCGGTGATGGTGCAAACTGCATATGCTGCTCTCAGCTGACCGATATCGTCTCTTACGCATGAACCATCAACAAAGAAAATTTCATCAGGGTCGGTCAATGGCTCATCTACGATATCTGGTCTCGGTTTGGTGCATAGTTCAGTCACATCAAGGCAGTCATGATCTGTACATATTTCATCATCTATATCATTTGGAAGTGGCATCAATGTAGCAGGATTCAAGACGGAGCATCTTTTTAGGGTCACATTCTCAGCAGCCAATATGACTTGCTCGTAGCGTGTGAGCCTGCTATTCGTCAGATGCTGAGTCTTAGTCCTGGTCATTAACAATTCCACAGAATGCGGTACGTACACCACTAACTGATGTCCCATAACCACATTTTCACATCTTTCAATGCTGACACCCGTTGCAGCAACGGATTTGAGACATCCGGGCAACGCTGCGGCTACTGAATCTAATGTAGCCAAAAAATAAGCAACTGGTCTACGCGCATTTCCGTGTATCTGGGCCAAAACTGCTAAAGCACAACCTTCTCTTTCGCAGCAGTAAAGCAAGAATGGTTTTTCGTAATCAGGCATTCCCAAAGCCGGGGCACGACACAAGTCCTCCCTCAGCTGCAAAAATGCCATCAAACAATCTTTGTCCCATGGTACCGGATCACTCACCCCCTTGTGCGTCAGTTTTTGTAGAGGTTTTGCCTTCAGTGAAAAGTTTGCTATCCACTGCCGACAATAACCAACCATGCCTAGAAACATCCTGACTTCTCTTTGTGTTTTAGGCGCGTTCATTTTCATGATCGCCTCTATTCTGTCTGGAGACACCTTCCGTTTTCCCTTTTCAATCCTATGGCCCAAGTATTGCACTTCAGTCAAACAATACTGCAATTTACTTGGAGACACCTTGTGTCCGTTCTCGGCCAAGTGATTTAGTAAGGTGATGGTGTCTACCTTGCAAGCTTCCTCAGTTTCTGACGCAACAAGTAGGTCATCTATGTACTGGACCAGAACCGAGTTCATGGGCACTACTAGATTTTCAAGATTTTTCTTCAGCAGCTGGTAAAAAATCGATGGGCTTTCTGTATACCCCTGGGGAATACGACACCATGTTAAAACGCGATTTTCCAGCTTAAAAGCAAAAAGATACTGGCTATCCTCATCTAAAGGAATCGAAAAGAAAGCCTGACACAAGTCTATCACTGTGAACCATTCAGCTTGGAACGGTATCTGAAACAATATCACTGATGGATTAGGTACCACTGGACAACATGAAACAACGATATTATTAATCTTTCGAAGATCCTGCACTATTCTGTATTTCCCACTAGGCTTCTGCAAACCCATAATCGGGGAGTTACATGGACTTCCCACGATCTCCTTCAGTATTCCCTGTCTAATCATGAATTCGATCACAGGCTTTATTCCTGCAATTGTCTCCGGTGTCAACTTATATTGGGGTGTTCTTGGATACTCAGCATTGGGTTTTACCATGATCTTTACCGGTTCTACCCCCTTAATCAGTTCTATTTCCTCTCCAGTAAAATCCCACACCTCAGCTGACACTGTCTCCTTCAAATCCTGTGGAAGCTCCTCCACCGTTAAGGTAGGATATAGTTCCACGCATTCCTGCGAGTTCACAACCTTAAAATCAGCATCATCATCGTTAGTCTGCACTTCTACTCCTTCTGGTGTGCAATATATTGTGCAATTTAATTTACACAACAGATCTCTTCCTAGCAGACACACAGGACTGGAATCACAAATCACAAACTGATGTTCATCACTGTAATTCCCTATCTTCACTGATACTGGTTCTGTTAGAGGATTCGTCATTCTCCTATTCGCGACTCCTACCACCTGAATCATCTCTCCCGACATTGGCAGACCTGGGACTACCGCCGATCTCAAAGTGGATCGAGTGGCCCCCGTATCCACCAAAAAGGTCGTAGGACATCCAGCCACCTCAGCCTCTACGTATGGTCCCCTCTGATCTACCTCCAGGGCTGCTCCTAGGGTACAGTCTTCTTCCCTATTCACCCGTTGTCCTGTAAGGGGGTCAACGTAGTAGCATTCTTCTCCTCCTACGAACAGTGGCAGTTGTCTATAGGTTTTTCCTCCATTTCCAATGCGAGGCGGTTGAGGGAACTGAGCTCGAGGAGTCTGAGTCCCCCCTTTGATAAACTTTCCCTTCGGGACCACATCCTCCTCCTGTTCTATTTCCCCCGTCTCGACATTATAGGGACACTCGCGTCTCCAATGTCCCACCTCGTTACACTGATGACACCTCGTTGTCTTTTTCAGTGTCGCGATATCTACTCTAGGTCTCGGTTTTTCTTCCTCATCTCTGCTTTGATTATTCTGTTTCTTCCCTAGGGTTCCTGTTCCCTGTTGCCACTGACCACCCTTTCCAGCTGACTGCATCTGCACCAACATCAGCTTCTCCTTAAGTTTCTTTGCCTTTGAATCTATTTCATCGCTACAGTACCTCGCATACCTCAGAATCTCATCTAAAGGTTTGCTTTGCCAACAAATCAAATGCTGTTGAATCATTAAGCTTATGTCTGGTCTCAATCCCAGAACGAACTTCGACACGAACTGTCCTATGTCTTTAGGATCCATCACATCCAAACCACTGTACTGTTTGAATGCTTTCAACAATCTCTCATAGAACTCGTGAACGGTCTCTTTAGGTTCCTGAGTTGTCCGATCTATCTTAACCCAGTCTATGTCCTGCAACGGCACCTTCTCTTTTAACCATGCAATTACCCTCTCGTACTTTTCCATGACTCTCTCTGATGGACCATTCGTCTGGACATCTCTCGCTGGTTCACAAATGGGCCATTCGACACTAAGCTTACATGCCGTCCACAAATCTCCGGGTACTACGATATCGAACAGGGTGTTCAAGTCGACCCACAGCACCTTAGAGATCTTCACGAATCTCTCTACCTGCTTGTACCACTCGACGGGGTTCTCCCTTAGCTTTGGGAAAGAATTGGTAAATGCCGCTAAATCCCCCCTACTCCAGGGCACATGCACGTAGTTTCCGTTCGCGATTTCTCGCAAAGGGAAAGCTTCCATTCGGATTAGCTCTCCATCCGGGGACCTCGTAAGTGTACTCCTTCTGACGGATCCCCTCTTGGACCATCTTTCCTCCCATTTATCCAAATTCCTCCACAATCTGATACTCGAGATCAGTTCCTTTATGTGTACTTTC
Organism: Lissotriton vulgaris; assembly: GCF_964263255.1. Classification (NCBI taxonomy): domain Eukaryota; kingdom Metazoa; phylum Chordata; class Amphibia; order Caudata; family Salamandridae; genus Lissotriton; species Lissotriton vulgaris. The sequence goes on along the minus strand of NC_141695.1, from coordinate 164,109,174 downwards.
AGCCCAATCGTCCTACGCTCATCTAGATCCTGATCCGTGCAGTTTAACCTATGGTTACCCTGTAAGGCTTTAGTTCGTGATAAGTCTATCATATACCTGTCTGCCAACTCAGATAATTTTTCATGAACTGACCTCGCTTTTCGAGTAACATCCTTAGCCATAAACAGTATCTCATCCTGTTCGTACAATTCGATCCTTTCCATTGGCAATGTGCCATCTATTATTTCATCCAAATCTGATTTTAAACTCATTACATCGAGCCGTTTTGCTTTTATCTCAGCTCTCAGTACCTCACTCCTAGGTGGTTCGTTTACATCCCTCTCACCCCCACTACGAGTCCTACGTCTCGGTACAGGTGAGTTATGAGGCGTCCTTCTTGCTTCTCTTTGTTCCCACCTCTCTAAATCCCAAGCCTTTCCATCTTCCCTTGGGGTATGGTGGAACAATGTTCTATTCCCCATCACTGTATTCTGTCTTTTTAGCTCGGCCTCTCTAGATGCGAGATAGGATCCTCCATTCTGTTCTAAATCACTGCTATTCTCTTGCTGTCTGGTGTCACTCAATAAACGGAAAGGTCCTTCACGGCCCTCCATGTTCCTGCGATCCCGTCCGTGATCACCGGATGCATGGCGAGACGCTTCGCGACTCCCTATATTCTCGTGACTCCAATGTCGCACATTTTCGTCCGGTGCATGGTGAGTGCACCTGAAACTATCTCGGTACTCCTGTGTCCTTCGTTCTCCCTCACTAAGGATGGTGCGAGGCATCCCCCCACATCCTGTACTCTTGTCTTCACACAATTGTCTATTGCCACTGGTGGTATGGCAAGTTTCTCCTTTGCTTCCTTGACTCTCTCCCTCCCACTCCGGGCTGCTTTCGCCAGCTCCGCAGTGAGAGAGGATCCTGTTATCCTGATCTCTCCATTCTGCTTCTGTTTCTATTCTTTTATTCTGAGTCTCTTCGGCAGCATCCCATACTTTCAAATACTCCCTTAATTCCTTAAAGGTTTTCGGTTTCGGTCCCCTCAGATCCATCTGTCCTCTTTGACCCCCTTGTTCTGCCCAGGGATCCGTTGCTGGATCCAATGGGGTACTCCGATTCCTTGGTCCTAGCAACTGCCTTTGGGAATTGATCGTATTATTCCTACTTTCCATCTCTGCCCTTTCCCTGTCCCACCGTGCCTGTTCCTCCTGCTGGGCTCCCTCCGGGTTATAGATTGACACTATAAGACCTATGGTAACAGGTACTTGTAGAGCATCTGGCAGCTGATACGACCTTGCATGCTCCGTTTCTGGCACCTTCTGGACCACGAATCTTCCTACTACTCTCTGTACGGGACTAGCTTGAGGTACTTCCTCACCTTTCTTGGGATCCCACTCTGTTACTGGGAGCGGTTTATATTCCCCCCACCTAGCCCCGTCCCCTTGCTGTAGTTCGGGACTTTCGGCTTCTCTGTTGTACGGAGGTGGTCTATCTAATAATAGCCTCTCTATAAGATCCTCATCCGACTCGCTGTCCTCATCTTCTTCTAGAGGTTTCCTTTCTCCCGTGGCCTCTAGCAGTGGGTACAATTTGTCTGCTTCTATTTTTTGCACCCTCCACTTTTTAGCTTCATCATCCCATTTAGCATCCTGCACTGCCTTTACCGATCGTCTCACTCTTTCTTGGCGTCTATTCGAGCTCTTGTCATGTGCCGCCCTGAACCATGCACTAAGGGCTTCGAACTGTGTTGGCCTCGGTAGAGGTCTCGTTGCTAGCATTACCGCTTTCAATTGATTCAATACTTCTAACCTAAATGTCCTGTATCTCGGGAACGTCAGTTCCTCATTTCCTTCTGTCAGCTTGCTCCACTCGGAGATCCATAGTATGGAGTGTAACCCTACATTCACAGCCATATAATAAGCTGGTGTGCCTTCTGGTGGGGCTTCTTCCCCTGCATACGAGCTTCCTTTATCTTTCTTAAAGATCGCCCTTAAACGTTTAAAACACTTCATTTTCAAAAGTCTACGATTTTACTTATTTCTCTTCCTTATTTACTTCCCGATGACAAACAACCAATCCCTACGCGGCTCTCGCTGACCAGCCTATCCCAGCGCGACTCTACGCTAACCAGCCAATCCCAGCGCGGCTCTACGCTGACGTCACTCGTCCCCTCTGCAGCAGTTTCCCTCCTTTCTCAGCTCGTCTCACGGTCTTGCATGCGTTTTCATTCATACGCCGAAAAATGACTACTTCCGTCCAAGCGATCACTTTTCTTGACTGTACGTCCACAGTCTAACTGTAATTGTCACCTCAACTGACGAGACGTCTTTCCTCTCACGTTCAGACGCTCGCCTTAACTGATAGGTTACTTACACACAGTAAACGTCCGACCAGCGTCCGTTACTCAAACACTCACTCAGACATTCCCCCTATCACGGTCCTGCGGGCGATCAATGGTACCTCATGACCCCCTTTCAATGGTAGACAATTACTCTGGGTGTTCGATACACCCGAACCACTTAAGCCCTTCTCTGGACTTAAGATTTTATCCGGTTGCGCGCGCTCACAACCTTCCCTCAATCACACTACAGGCATTCAACTCCGCTTGACATTACAACACAGGTACAACACAAAACACCGCAATCTGGCAACGCATGACCCTTATACTCACTCTCGATCGACTCTGCTGCTTTTCTTTCTCGCACCGTCAGCACCTTCTTCGGCAGGGATTCTTCTTCTGGTCGTCAATGTCTAGGGACCTTGGGGTAATCTAGCCTAGGTTGCCTTCCTCAAGAAGCCAACCATCTTTCTCTGCTACCAACTGCGGGGAATGAGATTTTGATACCTTTTCTGATTACTTAGATACCTATCTCATTCATCCAATTTTGGATCGATTATTGACTGTCATTGAGTAAAAGGCAAACCCACATGAGTTAGATCAACCCCATAAACTGACGCAACTCTGAAGAACCACTTACGACTGATAAAGTTTAAAAGGTTTAATATAAAATCAATGTCAGTTGCATATACAATCCTCTCAGGATAAGATTCAACAAATATATAGGAACTAAAAGGAACATAAATTCCCTAAAGAATCTCAGTCTACAAAAGAAAACGATTAAAACTAATTCCAGAATCAACAGATTGAATAACATAGATACAAAGTGGATCTGTTGCGTCATCTAAAAGAAGAGAAAAACAAGTTAAATCTGTCCCTACACTATGCTAAGTGACATCCCTACTTCGCAAGTTCTTTACCTAAAAAGGTGTCAGCAGTTTGACTTCCAAAGAAGTTCAAACCTTTTCAATCTCTGATGGAAACCTATTTCGAGAAGCAGTACCCTTTCTGCCTACCCATCCGCTCTCTAAGGGTCCTCGGCCTACTGCTCTCTTGCGCTCTGCTCTTTCTCTCTGATCTTCTGTTCTGCGCTCTGAGCTCTGTGCTGGCATCTGCGCTCTCTTTTCCCCGGGGTGCTGTCCCTAAATACAAAATCACAGTATAGGTGGAACGCCCCTTTGACGCCCACCACGTACACATTTTACGTGATCTCATTTCTGGGTTTTTCCATAGCTTCATCTCTTCGCGTCGTCTGTTAAGTTGACCTTGCTTCTTAGGCGCCATCTTCGTCTTCGTGCTGGTAACCTCCATGACATTCCAGTTGACACTTTCAGAGCAAAGTCTATCACCTCAACAAAGTTCTATTCATTACGTTTGTGATTATAACCCTTTTGGTCCTGAGAACGGTCACTTCTTAAACAAGACCCCAAATTCCAAGCGTCGCTTATCTCACTTAGGCCATAAACTTCGTCCAGCATTGTCACTTTAAATTTAACAAGACCTTTGACTCTTGTCTCGCACATACAGATCAAAGCTATCCCCTCTTCCTGAGAGGCCACTAAATTATATGCAGTGGACTACACTCTTGCGAACGCTTGGTCCGTTAGGTTAAAATCACACATGACCACACTATTCTAAAATTCCTACAAACTCTTCTACACAGTATAACTTTTAACACACATATATATAATCGTATTAGCAAATCATTCATTATACTCAAATCCATGTTACATAAAATACAACGTTATACTCTCGTTTCTTGCACAGTGCTATATAATCTATATGTTTCTTCATCTTACATTTGCACCGCTTTCTCCATTTAGTAATTACATACGTCTATGAATTCAGCTTAGCACGTTCTATAGTTCTTAAACAGTTTCACGCTTCTATATTAGCCCAACTTATGTATACGGGCCTTCCAAATTCTAATGCACATTCTAAAATACATATATATGAATACGTTTCCTATTTTTAAGGTTACATCGGCTACCTTTACGCTACAAGTGCTAATTTCATGTTACAACTTCTGACATTATGCGATATGCTTGTAAATATGGTACGGACATACTTTTCATTCAAATTGCGCTCTCTCAGAAGTATGGAAAGTTGTCCTGGATGGGTTTAAGGTAACTTACCTAACAGGAACTCCTGACTGTACAGTAGAGGTCACTGTACCTGGAGATGCAGGAGTCACATGTGCTCCCAGGTTATCAGACCACAAATTCTGAAAGAGGCAACCTGCAATGGAGACAACCTGTATCTTCAGTGACTGGTGCTTTTTAGGATTCCAGGACAGGAATTTACTAGCACAGCAAGGACCGATGAAGACTTGTGTCCCATCAAGACAAACTATTACCTGGGGGGAAATGTGCAAATCTGTAGAAATGCTACTTGGTCCTAACATTCCGGAGGAGTATCAAGGAATACAACCTTGGTGTTTATCCTAGCCAACATGGCTTCCGGAATGTCAAGACTCAGGAAGTTCACAGACAGTGAGTCACTCGCACGGCTGGATAAACCTGTAAAGTCTGGAAGAAAGGGTACTTGTGATAGAGTGCGCAGTCCACCCGGGTCACCAAGGTTACCTATTCTTTACACGCACTGGGCCCTGGCGTGCAAATTTCAATACCACACTAACAATTTTGGGTGAACCGGGTGATGGTTACTTTGTTTCTCCTCCTGCACGCTGCTATGAGTAATTAAGGCTTGGTTTCACCTCTGCTTACCATGCACCTGACTTACCACAGGTACAATTCTTCTGACAGATCTAGAGCTATCAGGGAAATAGTAGACAGGGCCTAGGAACAAATTACACTTTATAATCAGTACACTCTTATCCACAATTTCTATATAATGACCACTGACACCTGAGGATGTTCAAAAGATTTATAAAAGTTCAAAAAGAATATGACAAGGCAATAAGTGATATGCAGAGTAATACGTCAATCATCAAAATCAAAACCATAAAGTAGCTATAGATTAGAGCTAAGACCATTTGAGTATATGGGAAGACTAAAGGTAGGACTTTTTAGAACAGAGCTAGTCACTGCAACTTTATACTAGGACATAGGATATGGGTGAGACCTAGAACATGTACTTAACCTAAGTGCTTTAAACTATTCTACTAAGTTCACCGCAACCATACTAAAGGAAAGGGAAAAATTGGAACATACTAATAGAAATAACAGTTTGGCAATTCTCTAAAGGTGGGGAGAGAAGTGGAACAATTCTAAATACAATTGCATATAATTTGCTTTAAAGGGAAATAGAGAAAAATCGCAGGCAAGAGTGCTTTAATAAGAAAAGTGAAAAAAGAAACCGAGAGAGAGAGAGAGAGACGCAAACCCACAGGATTTTATTTACCTAGTTCAGTGAGAAGACTAACCCTGGCCACGGGTCAGTTGAAGGACGGGGACAAGGACCCTCAGGAAGGAAGCCAGAATGCGAGCAGGTACAGCTCACGGACAGTAAGGACAGGATACCCCTCAGGATTTGAGATCAGGACTGGGCTCACCAGGGTACGACCAACACCCACAGCTTCAGAAGCAACGCCAGCGTTACCCCTTTCTGCAAGTAATCCGCCAATAACCCCGATTGGGTTTTCGAATTTCCCAGCAAAGTGCTTCGCCAGCACTTAGGATTATTTCCACCCCTTAGGAGTTTGTGGAAAGTATGGACAGAGTGCTCCGCAGCACTTCAGATTGAGCACCTATAGAGTTCGTAGGGTCAGTGACAGGTCTGCTATTCGGACAAGTCGGACAATTTTCCTAAGCTAAACTAGGGCAATTATACTGTTTTGGGGGCCCTTAGACCACCCACTAATGTTGCCAGTGACAGTTTCTTACATTATGATTGGTCAGGAGAGGTGGTGCGGTCATTACCACCTCCTAGAATTCAACGTTCCCATCATTATTATTCAATTTTGCACACCCGCCCCTTGGGTTCACGTTCCCATGCATAGGCATACAGCAGTATAGTAAAAGTTCACAATAGGTAGCAACAGTATTGCTCCTTCCAAGGTGAGATTTCGTCTTCCCAGAGAGTTCTCAGGCGCATTGTGCTTCAGGAGCCAGCTGGCTTGTTTCAGCTTCTGCGCAATGGAGTTTTTTCTCCGGTCATGTGACGGTGCCCAGCAGAGCTTCAAGAATGGCTCCGCTCCCGATTTCCCAGCCCCAGAGACGCGGTACATGAAAAGTAAGCGAGAACAAATTAAGATCACATATAAAATGATCACACTGTATACCATGATAAAATTCTAACCAACCCTTACTTTATAATGACTATAGCATTATGGTTTAGTGCGAAAAGACAGATGGGCTGAAGCAGCAGTGGCAAGCAGAAAGCGCGGTTAGAGACAAGCGGCCATGTTTACAACAGTGCGCATGAGCACAAATTCCCTCCAGAATGCGAGTGCGTCACATCACATGGGTATGACCGACGCATGCGCAGACTGAATTTCAGCGAAGCAGCCGTGTTTAGTGCAAGCTTCGTTAGTATGAGGAAAGACATACAAGCAAGCATCCCGTGGACACCCGCGTGTTTGGAAAAACGCTTAATAAATGACGAACAATTGTGTTAATATGATTATACGGTTTAGGCGAGGGTTTTGCATGCGGGCAGGGCGCTTTCATGCGAATCCCAGCTCCATCAATCCCCTCTTTGATGATATTTACTATCATCACCACATAGAAGGAAACAGATGGCAACTTTTTTTCATTCATCCACATCGTTCATTTCAATTTCAATAAACTTATTGTTGAGTTTTCTTTCAGCTTCTCTATGAGAGTGGTGATTTTTCACCTTTTTGTAAATTTCATTCTTTAATTCCTCTAATTCTAATTCATCAATATTTCTTTTCACCCCCCTCTTATTCACAGTATATTTCTTTTTGCATTTCTGGCATTTGCAGCAGATAACAATGATCAATACAACTACACCTATTACAACTATTGGCATCAGTATTTTCCACAAAAGATTTCTACCTAGGTTAGCAAACCAACTACCTATAGAGGAGAGACCTCCAGTCAGTCTCGTCCATGCACTGTCAACCTCCAATGGTTTGAGTTCTTTTTCCAAATTAGTTATGTTCTTCACATGTTGCTTTAATTCGATACTTTTATCAGGAATGTAAGTGCAACAATGTTGCGCTTTCAGCATTCTACAGACTCCCCCCTCTTTTGCTAATAGGGTGTCAAGGGCAAGACGGTTTTGTAAAACCATTGATCTGATCGCAACCATTTCAGTATTGACCAACAGGAATCCAGCAGTAGTGTCTGTTGATAGCTGGTCCACTACTGTAGACAATTTGCAGATTCTATGGGTGTTCAGAACTACCCCCATTCCAGGTATCAGTGCACTAAAAATATCACCTATAATTTCACCTACACTTTCACGTCTACTACGCACCAAGCCATTAGTTTCTTCATCGCTTCCAGCTGCATTGTTCACATGGTATATTTTCGGGAAAACAATGCCAAAGTAGCAGCTTCCATACCAGTGATCCGGCAATTTGAAATAAGCCTTGTTCCCACATATATAATATATTCCGGGAAACACAGGTTCTGACCCATTTTTGAAACCCCAACCTCCAATTACCTTGTAATTATGTTCACACTCGCTGGAACCGATGAATACATTGTTATAGTACTCTGTCTTTTCCCTATGGATACAAAGTTTCCCCTTTCGTTCAAAATCCAACAACAAGGCAGGACTAGCTTCGCCTTGCGAGGTGTTATCCAGGTGCTCAGCCCACCTAGGGACTCTATCCTTTTCGTCATTTGCCTTCTTCTGAAACTTTTCTCTCCTTCTGTCTGCCATCTTTATAAACATCTTTTCCTGCTCTTGCAGAGAACAGGTCAGATTAGCTTGTCTTGCTTCATCTAAATCTATGTTACCTCTAGTCAGGAAATATTCTCCCATATAACGGGTCACGTCACTTTTAGTATGTACAAGGTTCAGGTGTCCTCTAATGGGGAGTTCAGAAAAAACTACGTCAGCATTTGAATAATAGTACTGTAAAGTGCTTCTATAAAACAAGCTAGCTAGTATACTACAGGAGATTCCATAGGTCAAAGGTAGATGGTGGTATGTCACACCTTCAGCCACTGAGGTTGGCAGCTTCATGCAGACATAACAGTCCTCTATTTCCATAGCTTCTACGTAATGCACTAACAAGTTAGCAAAAACATTTAGATGCGTCTTGTTTCTCATCTTGTGAAAGTGTAGTCCATCCTCATCTGATGTTTCTAAATTAGGTCGTGTGTGTGTCAGTCCTACTCGTTTGTCGCGTCTTTCTAGGCTTCGTGGTGTTTCTGCAGTCTGTACAGCCCCTACGTCTACTGCTTCTGGTTCAGTAGGGGAAAGGTTAGGATTTTTACTTATCATAAAAGGTAGAAAAACTGTTAGTCCTATCCACATTACTATTAGCATTGCTATACTACACAAGCATATTTTACAACATGTTTTAAGACACCCACATCTGGATCTTCCAGAGACATTCAGATCAGACATTTTTAGCTTACAGGTGGCTTTTGCTACCCCTCTTCGTTTCTTTGCACCAAAGGCTCACTTCGGGGCTCTCTCAAGGAGGGTCTTCGTCAGAACTCCGATCAGCAATGGACTCTTCGTCACTGTTGCCACTGTTGCGTGGTTCGTCTATTTCCTCCAACACAAAGTAAGTCCACTCAGGGCTCCGATACAGTCGGTTCTGTTTCTTTAATCTGTCGCTCTTTCTTAGCGATTTGCCTTGGGCTGCCTTTCTTTCACTTTCAGCCCTTTTTCGGTCTTTTAGTTTTTCTTCGACTGTCTTTAGTCTGAGCCTCAGCCTCTTGACATATCGGGGTGCACTTCTGCCTCCGTGCCTCCCAGTCGTTGAGGAAACTTGGCCTTCTTCGTGCACTCTTTTTACTTTTTGATGTGGCACCTCTGTTTCCCTGCCTGTCTGACTTGTTCCAGGTCTTTCGTCTATTTCTTCTGCCTGGTCCCTAATCTGTCCCTGCTCAGATTCAAATCGTACTTGCTTTTTATTTCTGGTTACTGTTGTTTCCGTTGTCTGAGCACTTTGATCTAATTCTATCTGTTCCTGTTCATGCTCTTCGATCTCTTCACTTTCTTCTGCATGAACGTCAGCTCTAATTTCTAACTGTCCCTCTCCAATTTCTGGAGTTTCAGGAGGAGTTTCGATGTCTTGCTCTGACCCTACTTGGCCTACTTCCTGATCAGGTGTGTTGTGATTTTCGTTGACCTGACCTTCTTCCTCTATTTCTAACTCACCTAGACTATCCCACTCACTGTCTAAGTAGGAATATTTCCTGGTTCGTATTGGGTCATGAACCTGGTCGTCGGCGGGGTACCATTCAACGTCTCGACTTGTGCTCGGCAGTTCGATGTCAGCTAGCTCCGGACTCTCTTCCTCGGAAGCTTCTTCAGCTGCACTGCCTTCAGCTCCAGTCGCGTTTTCTCCAGTTACCCGCTTCGTGTGGCTGGCATGGATTCACTTCGGTACACCAGCACACTTTACAGCAGTTGTAGTGACGAGGATCACTTGTCGTGGCTTTCCCCACCTTAGTTTCAGGCAACTGCTCCGGGTGTGTTTCTTTAACGCCACCCAAACTCCTGGTTGCAGTTTATGTGCTGGAGTCTTTGGCCACTCGTCTTCTGTCTCTCCAATCTGCTGAGAGAGAGAACGCACTTGGTCACCCAGCTGCTTGCAGTATTCTAATACCATATCATCAGAAATGCTTAGCAGTTTGTGTCCGGGTACCCATGCCTGTCGCATCACTCTTCCCATCAACACTTCATGGGGACTTAGGCCAGTTTTTCTGTTCGGGATACTTCTCAAACTCATCAGCACAAGGGGTAAAGCCTCTATCCAGTTCATCTTTGTGGAATCACACATTTTGGCCAATCTGGATTTCAGGGTGCCATTTATTTGTTCCACTACCCCAGAAGCCTCTGGACGGTAGGCACAATGCAGTCTTTGCTTCATTTTGAATGCTTTACAGAGTTCTTCTAGGACATCGTTGGCAAAATGCCCACCTTGGTCCGTTTCGATTGTCTCGGGAATTCCGTACCTAGGTATCAACTCCCTGAGCAATAACTTGGCTGTAGTTAGGGCATCATTTTTCTTTGCGGGATACGCTTCCACCCACCGGGAAAATAGGCAAACTATGACTAAGATATATCTATACCCTTTACACCTAGGCATTGTTATGAAGTCTGCCTGCATCCTGACAAAGGGGCCTACTGCCTTTCCGACATTACTCTGTTCCACTACAGTCTTCTTTCCTGCATTGAATTGCTGACACACTAGGCACCTCTGGCAAAGCTTTTCCGCCTGGTTCCTGAACTTTGAATTACAGAACACCTTGTCAAACACCCGACACATTGCGTCTCTTCCCATATGTGTTGGTTCATGTATCATTCTGATCATGGGGTCGACCAAGCTATCAGGCAGTACAGGCACCCCAGTCGAGTCTACCACCACACCATCATCTCTCAGTTTGCATCCATTTGCTGCCCACCTGCCTTTTTCTTGCCTGTCCGTTGCCTGTTGCAAATCCTTTAATTCCTCCCACGTTGACACATTCTCAAACAACATAAGTTGGCAGCTGGTTCCATCCCACAACGCAATTTGGAGTGACATATGGTATCGGGCACAAAACTGTGCAATTTGGTCAGCGTACCTATTACCGGCAGTCACATCATCATTTCCAGATTTGTGAGCCGCACACTTGACCACAGCCAATTCTTTGGGTAATTGGATAGCTTCCAGTAAGTTATGCACCACCTTTCCATTTCTGATAGGTGTGCCTGAGGAAGTCATGAATTCTCTTTGCAGCCACAACTGGCCGAAGTCATGAACGACCCCAAAACAATACTGGCTGTCTGTGTAAACAGTTATTCTCTTGTTCTTACCCCTCTTACATGCTCTGGTTAACGCGATGAGCTCCGCCACTTGTGCAGATTTCACCTCGCGCATGTAAGATGCTTCTATGGTTTCTGTCAGTGTAACCACAGCATAGGCAGCAGTCAGACTCCCACTCTCATGTCTCAAACACGAGCCATCCACGAACATTGTCTTATCCCCATCAAGTAGTGCTATTTCACGGATGTCTGGACGGGGCTTTGTGCTAAATTCAGTTAGATCGATGCAATTATGTTCCCCTTCCTCTTCAGCTTCTACATCCAGAGGGATAGGTAACAGTGTCGCAGGGTTTAGGACATTGCACCGGGAAATAGTTACATTTTCAGCACCAATCAAAATTCTCTCATACTTAGTCAGCCGACTAGGTGTGAGGTACTGGGTCTTAGTTCTAGTCAGTAGGATGACAACAGAATGAGGAACATATACAGTGACGTGATGTCCCATGACAATGTTCTCACTCTGTTCCAGACTGACGCAAGTAGCAGCAACTGCTTTCAAGCATCCAGGTAATCCAGCAGCCACCGGATCTAGGGTGGCCGAAAAATAGGCCACTGGTCTTCTAATTAGTCCGTGCTCCTGGGTCAGGACAGAAAGAGCACAATTTTCTCGTGTGTAATCGGGCATACCCAATGCAGGAGCTGTGCATAGACAGTTTCTCAAAGTTACCCAAGCGTTCATGCTTTCACTGTCCCAACGGACGGGGTCTTCTACGCCTTTCTTTGTCATTTTTATCAGAGGTCTTGCTAGAGCCGCAAATCCTACAATCCATTGTCTGCAGTAACCCACCACTCCCAAGAACATTCTCACCTCTTTCTGAGTTCTGGGCAGTTCCATTGCTTTAATTATTTTGATTCTTTCGGTAGTAACTTTCCTGATTCCTTTTTCTATCTGGTGCCCCAGATACTTCACTGAGTTTTTACAAAATTGTAACTTGTCAGGTGACACTTTATGTCCTCCTTTTCCTAGGTGATTCAGCAAGGCAATTGTGTCAGTGACACAGTCAGTCTGGGTTTTGGATGCCACCAACAGGTCATCTATGTACTGCACCAAAACAGACTCTCTTGGCAATACTAGGGTTTCAAGGCACTTTTTCAGTATCTGGTTGAAAATCGATGGACTTTCTGTGTACCCCTGGGGGACACGATTCCAGACATAGATATGACTGTCAAATTCAAAACTGAAAAGGAATTTGCTTTCTGGATGCAATGGGATGGAAAAGAATGCATGGCACAGGTCGATGACAGTGAACCATTCTGCATTCCAGGGAATCTGATATAGTATCACGGCAGGGTTGGGCACAACAGGACAGCAAGGTACAACAATCTGGTTTACCTTGCGCAAATCTTGCACCACCCGGTACTTTCCACTAGGCTTTTTGATCCCAATGATTGGCGAATTACAGGGACTGCTCATCACTTCCTCTATTATTTCTGCTTCGAGCAGCCTGGTAATCTCAGTCACTACTCCTGCTTTTACTTCTGCACTCATTTTGTACTGTCTGGTTTTGGGATATACAGCATTTGTTTTTATTGTTATTTTAACTGGGTCCACATTTGCCATTAAACCTACATCTTTTCCTGTGAAATCCCACACTTCCGGAACTACTCTTAACTGGAGTTCTTCAGGTAGATCTTCAACTGTTAAAGGTTTGATATCAGAATCTTGTCTGACTAACATCAGTTTGTACAAATCATCTTCATCGGGTGTCTGAATTTCGACGCCTTTCGGTGTGCAATAGATGGTACAATTCATCTTGCACAACAAATCACGTCCTAGCAGGTTCACAGGACTGGAATCACAGACCACAAATCTGTGCATTTCTTTAAAATTTCCTATAGAAATTTCCATTGGTTCAGTTACTGGAGTACTTATTATTTGATTGGAGACGCCCACTACTTGGATCGCTTCTCCCGAGAGGGGTAGGTTAGGAACATCCACTGTTCTTACAGTAGATCTGGTAGCACCAGTGTCCAACAGAAAGGTGACGTCTTTTCCCTCAACCTTTCCTTCAATGTATGGTCCAGTCTGGTCTACCGGTAAGGAGGCGCCAAGCACGCACTCCTCATCCTCCCCTCTCAGGCCCCGTCAATCTTGATCTTCACAGAGGAAGGTATCACTTAACAAATACTGTGGAATGATTGCGTTTCTTTCACTCTCGACTTCCCATACTTCCGCCCTTTCATTCTGCTGACCCTGACTCTTAAAATTCTGTCTAGGAGCGCGAGGTACTGGAGGTAATTTTACCTGTTGCTGGTTCTTTCTTGTCCCCTCTTTCGGCACCTGTGGATTTAAACCATTTACAGGGGCATTACCGGCCTGCAGGTGTGGACACTCGTCTCGCCAATGCCCTATCTGGCCGCACCCATGGCACGGAAACTTCTTCATGGCTTCTTCCCGACTCATTTTAGGTCGGGGCTTTCCTCCCCCCCCAGCAGTGGCATTCTGAGCATTATTACTAGAAGTCAATTTACTTAACTGTTTTTCTTGCTGTTCAGCTAATTTCACCTGTGCCCACATTACTTTCTCCTTGAGGGCTTTCTTTTTATTTTCGATTTCATCTTCGCAGTATTTTGCATATTTCAGGACATCATCTATGGGCTTTCCCTGCCAACTGATTTTATTATCTCGAATCCATTGTGAGATTTCAGGCCTTAATCCTAACACAAATCTGTAACTGAAATGGGTCATGTCTTTCATGTCTACATTATCGATACCACTGTAAGTTTTAAATACCTGCAGTAACCTTTCATAGAAGGAATGCACAGTTTCATCACGTTCCTGGGTGGTTCTATCTATTCGGGTCCAATCCGTCTCCTTTGCTGGCACCTTTTTCTTAAGGTACTGTATGACCTGGTCATATTTCCTCATTACATCAGGTGAGGGAGCTCCGGTTTTCTCATCTCTGGGATATTCCTCATTAGGCCAATCAATTTCTATTTTACATTCGGTCCACAAATCTACAGGGACCACAATGTCGAAAAACCCATCCAGGTCTTTCAGCAGACACTTCTGAACTTTTATGAAGCGCTCTACCTGCCTGTACCAATCAACAGGCTTTTCCCGCAATTTCGGGAAATCATTTGTAAATGACACAATCTCCTATCTAGACCAAGGGACATGGACATACTTCCCTCCCGGGACCTCTCTCATGGGGCACAATTTTTCTGTTGGTGTTACTTCCTTTAACACGAATTCTGAAGCCTGTGACTTAGCCCTGCTGTCTTCCTTTTTCTTTGCCCACCGGGTTCTCCATTTTCCCACCTCGCCCCATTTCTGCAAAAGCTTCAATAATTCCTTTACTTGGATCTGTTTTCCCATCACATTCAAGCTTTCTAAATCTTTGTCTGAAAAATCTACTCTGTAGGGTTTCTGAAGAATTTTGGAGCGGCTAATATCAATTCCCATTTCTGTGGCTGTATCCATTATTCTTTCATGGAGCAACCTAGCACTCCGGTAAGATTTTTGCTGATAAACAGTAACTCTTCTTCAGTATACGAGCTTAGGCGCTCAACTCCTACATTTCCAGCCATCATTTCTTCTATTTCTATTCTTAATTTATATATTTCCAATGCTTTAGGTTGGGGAGTGGTCTCCTTCTCCAGCTCCTTTGTCCATCTGTCCAATTCTTCTGGGGATACTACGGTGGCACTCCTAACCCCAGATGCCCCTTCAATCAACACCTCTTTTGGTCTAGTCAGACTTCTTGCCCCCGACATACTAGTCCTAGGCTCTCTAATGGGCAAATCCATCAGAACCACAGATTCACATTCGCTCTCTTGATCCTCATCTATGAATACTTCCTTCCTCGGGGAAGGGACGCTAGGAGTAGGCACCATAGGGGTGATAACAGGAGGACGGGGACTAGCCAGGTCATTTCTATACAGTGGAATAGCTGGGCCAATAGTTACTGGAATAGTTAGGGAATCAGGATGGGGATGTATCTGGGCAATGGTTCGAACTAAATCCTCTCGCTGTCTAGCCAGGGCTTCTTTCTCTTTTTCCCGCAACGCCTTTTCTGCTGAATTGTCATGCAATACCTGAGGTACCAAGGAAGGATAAATACTTGGAGCAGTCGGAGTGACCAATCGGGGTGGCCCTTCTCCAAACGGCTGATAATTTGGGACTGTGGATTTAGGTCTGCAAAACCCATCCCCGTCACTGGTTTTACTGTCTGTACCCGTCCCATCTGTATCACTATCCCTCCTACATCTGGGATATTTTGAAAAGGGATTTTGTGAGTGCACAGGTTCTGACTCTGCAACATAGGGAGGTGGATTTTTCATTAACAAATCTTCCAGGTGTTCATCTTCTGAGTCCCCCACAGGCATTAGGTGATGGGTCTTTTCTTTACATTTTCCTCTCTTTTCCTCTAATACCCCCATCATAGGAAATAGTCCTTCAGTCAACATAGACTGCCTCCACTGTTTCATTTTCTGCTCTTTGGCCTGCGCTTGAACCCTCGGATACCATTTACTCACTCCCTTATCCATCCGGGGTTTATCTCGCTCTGCAGCCTCAATTTCCCATTCTTCCAGGGCTTCGTACTGGGTCAGCCTAGGTCTAGGGTGTAATTCATTCATGCGGGTCCTTAAGTTAAACAGAATCCGACCATTAAATGTACCTTCAACAGGAAATGCTAGAACTCCGTCCTCTGCAGTATACTTTGCCCAATTTTCTAACCAGACACAAGTGTGATACCCCTTATCAAACAGCATGAAGGAGGCAGGGGTATTTGGCGGGGGAATGAGTACGCCTTCCCTCGTTCTAATGGGCTTGTCAGTTTTGAAAAAATTCTTTATTTTATCAGTGAATGACAGTTTCCTCTTTACTCCATACATCATGTGCGGTCTACCTCGTATAATCTGATCCTTATGAAATCCTAGGTACTTTGGATTCGGTATGAAATCTGGATACCACATGCAACTCTCCAGACTCGCTTCTAACTCGGCTTGATTAATTTTGTTTACCTTTGTGCTTCCAATGCTAGCGCGACTTATTTTTCGCACTCCCCAATCAGGTCAGAGAATACAACAAACCCTTAACCAATGGGTGCGCGGCCTTTTCGCAAGACAGAGTCTCACGCTTCGGCGCTCACCCCTCCTTTACAATTTCAGCTCCACTACACACCCGCTGTCTTGACCAATACCAGTGCGGCACGGAGTGACGTCAGAGCAGCTCTCCGACTGACTCCCTCCTTCACAAGGTAACAGAAACTTTTTACTCTCTCTAAAGTGCGAGTGCAAGTCTTAGTCAACAACACACAACGTTTGCCACTATGTCTGAGTGTTCTAAAGAGATAAAAGAATTTTCTTTCACTACTAGTAAACCACTTCTGTCTACTTTTCATTCACTCTGAATAGACTTCTTTGCCTGTCCCTTCACACTAGTAACATAGAACCTGTTATTTTTCTGACTCATCCGCCTTAGTCGGGGATATGTACTGAGCCAGGATTTCACCAGCGAACTATCTTACTTACCAGACAAGCCTCGTAGACCCTACTACTCCTTCCGTA
The DNA here is from genome assembly GCF_964263255.1 of Lissotriton vulgaris. Taxonomy (NCBI): domain Eukaryota; kingdom Metazoa; phylum Chordata; class Amphibia; order Caudata; family Salamandridae; genus Lissotriton; species Lissotriton vulgaris. The sequence continues at coordinate 164,092,415 of NC_141695.1, read as the reverse complement.
TGCGACCCTTACTAGGTGATATCGCAATGAAAGTTTTATAAAGGACTCGTAGCTATCATTCAATCCAGAACACAAAAAGGTCCTAATTAGTGCTTCCAGTTATCCTTAACCCTGCACTAATACCTCAAACCTAGTGGCTTCAACAGCTAACCGGATTCTGCTCACCGTTAGCTAAATACTTCCCCGGGGATTCGGACTACACTGAACAACCACAAACAGTTTTCGGTTAATATAACATTTATAGCAGCAATGCAAAAATCATATATATTTACATATAACCTTAAAACATCAAAGTTTGAACCAATACAGTAGAAAATCAGCAGCACATTTTTATTTTCACGGTTTGTTTATGACCTATCCTGTCTACCTAATCTAACTAGTCCAAACCATCCTCTGCTTACCAGAAAATTACTGATAGAGCGCGCAGTCCACCCGGGTCACCAAGGTTACCTATTCTTTACACGCACTGGGTTCTGGCGTGCAAATTTCAATACCACACTAACAATTTTGGGTGAACCGGGTGATGGTTACTTTGTTTCTCCTCCTGCACGCTGCTATGAGTAATTAAGGCTTGGTTTCACCTCTGCTTACCATGCACCTGACTTACCACAGGTACAATTCTTCTGACAGATCTAGAGCTATCAGGGAAATAGTAGACAGGGCCTAGGAACAAATTACACTTTATAATCAGTACACTCTTATCCACAATTTCTATATAATGACCACAGACACCTGAGGATGTTCAAAAGATTTATAAAAGTTCAAAAAGACTATGAAAAGGCAATAAGTGATATGCAGAGTAATACGTCAATCATCAAAATCAAAACCATAAAGTAGCTATAGATTAGAGCTAAGATCATTTGAGTATATGGGAAGACTAAAGGTAGGACTTTTTAGAACAGAGCTAGTCACTGCAACTTTATACTAGGACATAGGATATGGGTGGGACCTAGAACATGTACTTAACCTAAGTGCTTTAAACTATTCTACTAAGTTCACCGCAACCATACTAAAGGAAAGGGAAAAATTGGAACATACTAATAGAAATAACAGTTTGGCAATTCTCTAAAGGTGGGGAGAGAAGTGGAACAATTCTAAATACAATTGCATATAATTTGCTTTAAAGGGAAACAGAGAAAAATCGCAGGCAAGAGTGCTTTAATAAGAAAAGTGAAAAAAGAAACCGAGAGAGAGAGAGAGAGACGCAAACCCACAGGATTTTATTTACCTAGTTCAGTGAGAAGACTAACCCTGGCCACGGGTCAGTTGGAAGGACGGGGACAAGGACCCTCAGGAAGGAAGCCAGAATGCGAGCAGGTACAGCTCACGGACAGTAAGGACAGGATACCCCTCAGGATTTGAGATCAGGACTGGGCTCACCAGGGTACGACCAACACCCACAGCTTCAGAAGCAACGCCAGCGTTACCCCTTTCTGCAAGTAATCCGCCAATAACCCCGATTGGGTTTTCGAATTTCCCAGCAAAGTGCTTCGCCAGCACTTAGGATTATTTCCACCCCTTAGGAGTTTGTGGAAAGTATGGACAGAGTGCTCCGCAGCACTTCAGATTGAGCACCTATAGAGTTCGTAGGGTCAGTGACAGGTCTGCTATTCGGACAAGTCGGACAATTTTCCTAAGCTAAACTAGGGCAATTATACTGTTTTGGGGGCCCTTAGACCACCCACTAATGTTGCCAGTGACAGTTTCTTACATTATGATTGGTCAGGAGAGGTGGTGCGGTCATTACCACCTCCTAGAATTCAACGTTCCCATCATTATTATTCAATTTTGCACACCCGCCCCTTGGGTTCACGTTCCCATGCATAGGCATACAGCAGTATAGTAAAAGTTCACAATAGGTAGCAACAGTATTGCTCCTTCCAAGGTGAGATTTCGTCTTCCCAGAGAGTTCTCAGGCGCATTGTGCTTCAGGAGCCAGCTGGCTTGTTTCAGCTTCTGCGCAATGGAGTTTTTTCTCCGGTCATGTGACGGTGCCCAGCAGAGCTTCAAGAATGGCTCCGCTCCCGATTTCCCAGCCCCAGAGACGCGGTACATGAAAAGTAAGCGAGAACAAATTAAGATCACATATAAAATGATCACACTGTATACCATGATAAAATTCTAACCAACCCTTACTTTATAATGACTATAGCATTATGGTTTAGTGCGAAAAGACAGATGGGCTGAAGCAGCAGTGGCAAGCAGAAAGCGTGGTTAGAGACAAGCGGCCATGTTTGCAACAGTGCGCATGAGCACAAATTCCCTCCAGAATGCGAGTGCGTCACATCACATGGGTATGACCGACGCATGCGCAGACTGAATTTCAGCGAAGCAGCCGTGTTTAGTGCAAGCTTCGTTAGTATGAGGAAAGACATACAAGCAAGCATCCCGTGGACACCCGCGTGTTTGGAAAAACGCTTAATAAATGACGAACAATTGTGTTAATATGATTATACGGTTTAGGCGAGGGTTTTGCATGCGGGCAGGGCGCTTTCATGCGAATCCCAGCTCCATCACTTGAACATGAGGTCATGGAAACACTAGAGCGCACAACACCATGTCAACTTACATCCTCACATCTTGGCTAGTTGGGCCGCTTCTGTCATGCTAGGAGAAGATTCAGTATTCATGGCCATTTCATGATGGAGCAGATGTCATGCAGCGGGTTGTTTGTTGCTGTCGCTCTCGACCTTGCCTTCAATTTCACCCATTTACCCTTCCTCTCCCCTTTGCTGTTTTCTACATTACCGGTTCTCCATGGTCAGGGTTTAGCTTTGGTTTATTTCATGATCTATCAAGCCTTGTGTTTGGCTTCTTCTTTCTCCTACTTACAGTTTTGATCCTCAGCTTGAGACCTGACTGGCCTGATATTCCCACATGGTATATGGGTCCGATGGGAGCTTGTTACAGCACATTTTGCTATTTTGACTGCTGCTCCATAATCCTGCAAAGTCTGCAGGGCCGGACTGGGAACCGAAACCGGCCCTGGCAAAGTGCTCGGCCGGCCATCCCTCCCCGGAGGGGGGGGGGTTTGGGAGTGCGACCGCACTCATTGCCAGGGCCGGTTTTCGGCCGTTTTTGTTACAGGGCCGTTTTTGCAGCTATGCTGCAAAAAACGGCCCTGTAACAAAAACGGCCCCCTGGGGCCCAAAACCGGCCCCCACCCATGCGGACGACCGGGGGATTGCCCGGTGCCCGCAACGGCCAGTCCGGGCCTGAAAGTCTGCAAGGTTACCTGCAGTGGCGGCTCCTCTGCTATGGCGGAGGAGCATTGCCTCACTGCTCAAAAGGAAAAATACAATGATTATACCGTACCGTTATTATCATTGTATCTTTCCTAATGAATTCAGTGGCGTTCCGGGCGGGGCTGGGCAGAGCAGGGAAGGAGTGTTTTTCACTCTTTAAGTGGGCATGACGGCTTGACCGGCCCTATCAGGTGCACCAGCCATGCACACTCTGCATCTTCCTCACCAGGCTGCATTACACAGCCTGGTGAGGAACATGTAAACCCTCCAAATCCTCGTCTGAGCGCAGATCCGCGGGGCTCAGGCCAATCACAACGCTGCATTGCAGCAATGTGATTGGCTGTGGGGAGACTGGGTGCCAGGTGCTTCTTGCAGCTGAGAATCCAGGAAGAAGGAAGCTGAAAACGACTGAGGAGAGTGGTGGGCAGCAAAGAGGTAACTGCTTTTATTTAAAAATTAAAAAATCTTGGGGGTGTGAAGTTTTACATAGCACAAACCAGACCCGAAGGTATCAGATCACTTTACATGAGCACCAGTTGCGTTACAGATGGGCACATTCAGATTTTTTGGTAAGTGTAGATTGAGTGATTTGCCCAGAATCACAGGATGTTGAGCGTCTATGCCGAGATTCGAACCCAAATGCAAAGTTGATGTACAGAATGCAGAACAATGTTATACATACACCCCAGTACAGAGATCTGGGCCTAAATCCATCGTTTCTTTTGCTCACCATGCCATTCCAGTTTGAACCCAGCCATATGCAAATCAGTCTTGACCCTGTGCCCCATGGGATCAATCCAGCCCGAACTGCCAAGCCAGGTCCTCCCTGGACTGGAAACAAGCATCAAGAATCGAACCCAGTTCCCCAGCTTTGAGGTCAACCGCTCTAGCTGATAGACCACATCCTCCCCTGGCCCGCCCACCACTACCATCCAGTAGCAGCCACTACTAGTTACCAGATGGAAACCCTTAGATGGCACCACCAATTTAGATGAATTCGTCTAGCGGGAAAATCGAGTCCTTGTGTTCCCTTGCTCCGTCTCCTTTTTCCCCAATGTCCTCAAACTGGCTTGTCAGCTACCCAATATCTCTGCATAAGGTTTTAGAGATATCAAGGCTGCTTGGCAGACCTGACTATTTTAGGACATGATAAGGACTTGGCAGAACAACCTGGGCAGAGCACTCAGTGACATCACACCTGCTTAGGCACCATGCTCTGATAACAAACTGCCATTGGGAGGCACAGTCAGAAGGATGTAAATGATGCCCAAAGTCTGTAAATCTGACTTTGACTGTTCTTTCCTGTCCCCTTCTCTTCTGCTGCATTGCCAAAACCCTTATTCTCCTTGTCATGGCACTGACTACAACCGTTTTGGAGGAAACGGATAAATGCATTCAGAGTCCAGTCATTTTTTAGTCCAAAATCTGCATTTTAAGATTTTTTGCAATTTGTAAATGTAATGCATAACATTTATGAATCACGGATTTGTATTCAATGTTTGGAAATCAAAACGTCATGTCACAAAATGACCAACTCGCAGTTTGGACAGTTCACTGTGTAATTTTTGAAAGTTGGTCTTTTTGAACTTTTTGTACATAGGATCATGGTATTTCAGCAGTCACAAACCTGTATGCAAAGAACAAAACCTTCATACACAGGGCCTATATTTTGCCTAGAAAATATTACATGTGACTTTCCTCCCCAGAAAGGTAGTATATACTTTTCATCAAATTTTGACCAACCTTACAGGTCAAATTTGCTTTTAAAGGTATCTTTCCCCTGCATTCTATGAGGGTGATTTACTTCTGTTCCAACCTACTGCACCCCTCTAAAGTAGTCTTGAAATATGTTCTGGTTTTGATCAATTGCACGGGTTCAATGTTATTTAAATACTGCCTGACCCCCAGTTACCAACAATGACATGGAGAGAGAAACTCCATGCATCCGGTAATCAATACTCTAACTAGTAAAATACACTTCCTTAAATGTCCTTTACACATCCACAGTTAACACCTATGATAAAAGAGTATAGCATAGCACAACAGTGTGTGATGAGAGGAAGGAGTAAACATGAGAGATGCTCTGGCTTTCTGAGAGAAGCCACTGCCCTTAAAAGTAAAATAGGTTCAAAATAGGTTTCAACATATAGCATTTGAGTCTCTTGCTCGATGACCAGCAGCTCACCATGACCCCAGGCTAGACCCACTTCTCAAGTTGCACTTAAACCACTCTAATGTGTTGTTTTATCCTTCAGTGGAGCTTGTTTTAAAGTATTCAAATACCACTTCATGGCATCCAGCCATGCCATGTTTTGGAATATAGCAAAAAAGCGCATTGACTACCAAGGGAAAGTGAGTGACAGGTTCAGGGGATGGATGTCCTTAAACCGGAATGGCTCTATGAGAATCAGCATTTCTTCTCATGGTTGTATGAGCAGGTGTGGCAGGTGAGAGGAAACTGACCTTCAGGCAACCATCGATACAGCTAAGTCCTTGGGTGGCTGTGTTGGTTTTTCAGGCACCTTGTTCTGGCTCCCTCTAAATGTCTCAGACAGACATGTTTGGGGAGAGAACCGGTTAATGCTACTTGATTGATGTTAGAGAGATATTTGTCTATCACTGTGGCATGTGCAGTACCCAGCCCTCTTCAAAATGCTATTGTTGTCAGCTGCCTCGGAGTTTGCTCATTGCATATATTATATCTCTGGGTGTTGTGTGTTGCTATGATGCTATCAGGTAAATCAACATTATTTTGAACTATGAGTAATATGCCAGGCCTGAAAGCATTTCATATGTTTCCAACCCTTACAGTTGTTCCTTACATTTGTTGACTGCTGGTTAACCTGCAAACTGCCTCTTGCTCTGTATGTGTCTGGGTAAAACTTTCTGATTTTATGCACAGGAAAGGTGGACTGCTGGTGAATGCTGGTCAGTGAAGAAAACAAGATGGCAGTGGAGCCAATATATCCCGGCAACCCGAATGTTGTGAGAAATGTGTATTCCAGCTGTTATTGCTCTGTGCGACTGTGAGTGCATGTAGCCTCTTTGTGTCACCTACCCCATCCACTCCAGGTTGAAGCTCTACTGTCTGTGTGGTTGCTTGTATTGTAGGGTTCATATTCCTTAGCCAATCGCATGTAGAGTAGTGATCGAAAGGTGAGACAGCATTAGCTTTTTTGGCTTTCATTGCTGTGGTTGTGGTCATATTGGTTCAAGTCACGATGAGTTACAATACAATACAATGCAATACATTTCACAGAGAGCACAGCTTCCTAAAAAGATGTCACGCCATTAATGGTAAGAGAGTCCACTGGTTCAAGGGCAGAAGCCAGCTTAGGAGGAGGTTATGACAGAGTCGAAGAAAATCATTTTAATCCTCTTCCTGAAGACCTTTTAGATGACCAGCTTCTCACAGCCACAGGTAAGGCGTTCCACAGTCTGGCTGTCAGATAGGTAAAAAAAGGACCGCCTCTTCTAGATTTAACAATACGAGGGGTTTGAACCAGTTTAAGATTATTGGATCAAAGGATCGCACCTTGGAAGAAAGTTTGAATGGAATGGAGAAGTGTGGCTCAATGGTTAGAGCGGCAGACTCTGATGCAGAGGTCTATCCTGGGACCAGGGTCCAATTCCCCGCCTCGGCGGGTCTTGGGCTCAAAATTCCACGAACCTGATAATTCTCGCCTCGGTGCCTATTCCAATCATGGAGTCCCACTCTGCAACTCTGGGCAATAGCTTGCTTAATCTCCACAACGGCCCCCACAACGCTAAGGATGCCTGGCCTCCACCTTGGGGAGCCCAGGAGTGGACGCCTCACAGGGAAAGCCAGGATGGGTTCCACAACGGTATTCGTACAAGCGCCTTGAGACCCTTGCGGGTGAGTAGTGCGCTATACAAGTATCAAATTTACAATTTTTATTTACATTTACATCCCTTAGATATAGAAGATCCCTGGAGTTAAAAAATCTTGAAAGCAAAACTGAGAGCCATAGCTGAATCCTTTTGCCAATCAGCAGCCTGTGAAGCTGCCGCAGGTGATTAGAGACAGAACACCAGGGGGGAAGTTTCAGGATTAATAGGGCAGCAGCAGGGTTTTGAATAATCTGCAGACGATGTATAAGAAAAGAAGGTAGTCGAAGATATACACTATTGGAATAGTCCAGTTTAGAAGAGCTCAAGGCATGCACAATGCTTTTCTGCTGATCCACCGGAATAAAATGCATTATAAGTCTCGGAGATCCAAGAGTCAGAAAAACAAGAACTAGACAAAGATTTTATCTGAGATTTAAAGGTAAGCTCAGCATCAAATGTAACCCCCAAGTTCCTGACTACCAGAGAAAGACAAGGAGGATTGCCCATCTACAGTGGCCACCAGAGGTTGGAGTCGGGTATGTTTTTAGAACCAAAGAACAGAACTTCGATCTTGTCTGAGTTCAAATTCAGAAAGTTGGTATTCATCCAATGTAGTACTGATCTGAGATATGTTTTAAAAGAAATCAATGTTCAAGGAGAATTTTCTTGAAAGGCCAGGAACAGCTGAGTATCGTCAGCCTATAAGACAACTCTAATTACAAAAGACTCCACAATATTGGCCAGGGGTGACATGTATATATTAAAAAGGTTAGGGCAAGAGCCAGACCCTGAGGGACACCACAGGTCAGAGGCTTAGCTGCTGAGGAAGAAAGACTGACTGTGTGTGGTTGCAAATAGAAGACCTACACCAAGACAAGGTACGTCAGTAATACCCATGCCTTTCAGTCCCTCAAGCAAAATGGCATGGGACACCGTATCGAAAGCTGCAGAGAGGTCCAGTAGCGTTAACACAACAGGGAAAATATGGTCATGATTGATTTTAATATGCTCAGAAACCCCAAGAAGGGTGGTCTCAGTACTGTAACCAAGCTGAAATCCATATTGCCAATCGTGCAGCAGGAGGTTTTCCTCCCCCGAAAAAGTGAGCTGCCTGTTGAATTTTTTTCTACCAGTTTTGCCATGAAAGGCAAGAGAGAGATTGGCCCGAAGTAGGACAAAATCTTGGAATCGGCAGAAAGCTTCTTAAGTAAGGGAGTTGCAAAGCCTGCTTCCATCCAGAGGGGATCACTGCCTGGGCGAGATACTCACTGAGCAGGTTGTTTACCCTCGGTTTTGTTAATGGTATAGCCATTTTAAGAATAGTTCGGGGACGTGGATCAAGTGGGGATCCAGATTTACAATAGGCAAGATCACAGACCGATGTTTCAAGGCAAATGGGAGAAAAACAGGACAAAAGTGTGACAGATGAAGGAGAGACAAGTCCTAAGGAGGTTGTGTAAGGATGAGAAAAAGAGTTGTATATAGCCTGAATTTTATCATGAAAGAAAACAGAATGTTCTGCACAGAGTTCCATTGTATGAGTAAGCATATTTTTTGTCGCCACTGGCAAGAGAAAGGCGTTAACCACCTTAAACTTTTTTTGGGGGGAGTTACCTTTTTCAGAGATCGACAGGGTAATAAAAGCTTTACGAGCCATGTAAATAGCTTTATGGCATTTTTAAGAGCCGCCTAATAAGTTGCCTTGGCCTCTACATCATAATTAATTCTCTAGATTCTCTCCAGCCTCTTGCAACTGGATTTTAGAAGCTTTAAAGAGTTGTAAAACCAAGGGGCTTAAGTATTGTGTCTCTTAGCAGAATGTTCTTTTTTTAGGAGCAATAGTGTGTATAACCTTTTCTACCCAAACATTAAAGAGCACAGCATCTTTCTTTAACACTCCAGTCAGATCAACAGAGACAGCTTGAAGGGCATCAGCTAAAATGAGGTCATTAACTTTATGCCATGGTCTGGAGATTTTCTTGGTTGCGCAGGGTGGGACACATGAAGTGGGACTCAAAATCTCAAAAGGAATTAAGACATGATCGGACCATGTAAGGTTAACAACCCGGAGTACTTTAATCGATAGAGGGTTAGCCAAAATTAGATCTAGGGTGTGGCCAGCTGTATGGTTAGGTTCCTTAACAAGTTGAAACAAATTAAACCTTCCAGAGTGCCTACAAATTGTTGAGCCGATCTATTGTTCATGTCATTTGCATGGAGGTTAAAGTGTCCAAGTATCATAAAATGTGCATGTAGTGGATAGAGTTGGCCTTGTGTTTCAGAAAGAGTTTGTAGAGAAGTAGATGATTCAGCCATGGGTAAATAGGTAAGCAGCCCAGAGACAGAAAAGGTAGCTGAAAGGATGATGGTGAACAGCATGCTCTCCATTGTGTCATTGTTGTTAAGTTTAGAAATAGAACACAAAGCTGATGCACAATATACTACTGCAATTCCATCACTGATTTTATTCTCACAGTTAAAATGTTTAATGGAGAAATATTGTGGGATGGCTGTATCAGCAGCAGAACTGTCCTTAAGCCATGTTTCTGCAAGAAACAAGACATACCAGTCGTAATCAGCTAACATGCTGAATCAACAGCATGTCTCAATACAGAACGGCAATTTAGCAGGCCCGCTGTAAATGCTGCTTATTCTTTTTTTGATTAATAGAACAAACATTGGCTCCTGTGGAATAATATCAAAATCATGTACTGATATAGTTACAATGGCAATAAAAAGGGTTAGGGTGATGTCAAAAAGAGAGGAGACCATATACACCTTGGTTTTCTTTTTTCACATTAAATTTTTATAGTTTTTTAAGGAAAGTTAATCAAAAATTATACAGACAATAGTAAAACTTATAGTTTGTAGTGTCCCCAGTGGAAATGGAACAAAAAAATTTGAACCATTAAACCAGCGCTTATCACTGTATAAGAAATGTGGTGTACATCTTGTATACGTCTAAATGGTCGACTTTTTGATAAATTGGAAACCATGTGCATATGTCATTATTATGTTATCACTATTTTAGGTTCCATTTCTACTCGACCATCATCAGGACAAGACTTAGGGGCTGATTACAATGTCGGTAGACTTACAGTTGACATATTACATCTTTTAGTTGTAATTTTCAAATGGGAAGAGATGACCAGTTTGGTGTCTCTGGAATCCTAAATAAAATCTGAAAATGCCTCTTTTACAAATTTGTCATTTTCTTGTCTTAGCCATTTGGTGCATGTAGCCTTTCTCAGGGCCACATCACTGGGTGTGAGTTTACAGCTGGGCTATGCGTTTTCCTCCTAGACAGCCACACACAGTGGGAACTTAGGTGTGAGTGAATGAACCATCACTGGCAGGATGTGATGGAGGAGCTATGCACAGCTCCACGAACATCTGAACAGGCTGTGTCCTGTCTCCACATAAAGGGCTCCATGCCCCCTGTAGTTAGTCTGAAGCCAGGGCAAGGAGGGCAGGGCATCTGTGCACTTAAAAGGCATCGCCCTAAAACCTTCTCCCTACTTCAAAGACACAGCAGTGTATAAAAGAAGGACCTCAGACACCAACTCTTCAGTACACTTATGGACCTGTAAATACTCTGTCAGGAAGAAAGACTTGCTGTGCTGTTACAAGGACTGCCACTCTGCTGGAATGCTGTTCCAAAATAACTGTTGCCCTGCTATGCTGACTGGCTGCCTCCTGCCCTCGTGCCTACGGAAGAACAACTGGACCTGAAACTCCTGCTGGAACCCAGGACCCCAGAGTGACTGAAAGGGCTAGTTTCCTGGCCTCTTGGTCAGAGCCTCAGATACATAAAAGGGTCGCCAACAGGTCCTGGCCCCTTGGTATGGCTCGAAAGCTCTTGAAATCAAGCTTTTTGGGCTCTTTGTGACCACGAATGGGCCTGTTCACATTGCAACTGTGCTGCTCACACCGAAAATCAGTGCAAGTGCCACCAGCAAGTCTCTTTCCACAGCAAGCATCAATTGCCCACAGGGGACCGCCAACACAAAGCTCCAGCCAGCCAGCTCACCGGCAACTCTTGTTCTAGTGATTGAATTTTTGTCATTTTGGTCTAGTCCTATTTATTAAATTAAGCTCTGTTTTCTAGCCTGGTGTGGGATTCTTTTGTGTGGTGTTTTCACTGTTTTGCTGTTTGAAGCGTTGCACAAATACTTTACACCTTGCTTCTACATTAAGCCTGACTGTTTGTGCCAAGTTATGAGGGGGTGAGCACAGGTTAATTTTGGGTTTTCTTGTGCCTCACCCTGACTAGGATTGTTGTTGCTGCTTGACTTAGGTGCAAACCAGTCACCCAATTTCTAAGAGTGGTCATGCAGCTGCATTGCTGCAGCTTTCTCAGTCTATTTCAGTGACTACAGAATGTCCACTGTTGGTCTATAATTCCTTGGGTTAGATGCATTCAGCCCACATCTTTAGATACGGAAGGACAGCACAGCTATCCCCAAACCTAATGTGATTGCCAGAAAAAGAGCTTTAAGAAGTTGTACTGAGAGAGGGCTTAGGCTATGCCCACATGTTGTTTTTTCTCTGTGCTAGCTTTTAATTGGGCAGGCAGTGTGTACTTGTACTGAAAGAGTATATTAGTTTTTCATGTTTTGCCTCGCAGAACATCTGATGCCGAATAAAGTACTGTGGTTATGAGGACAAGCCGCTGATCAAGGCTATAGCCCTGATTGCTTCATTGGGACAAGTTTTGTTCAACGAAATAGACCTGATATGTTTATTATGCAAAGTTATAAGGCCTGGCATGTTTATTGTGAAAAGCCTATAATAAAGACCTGGTAAGGGTGAATTATTACACTGTACGTACATTTTAGTGTAGCCATCAACAAATGCTAACCACTACTCAATTTTTTTAACACAATTATCCTCAGGTAGTCAATTTTTTAATTATTTATCTAGTTACAGATTAGTTTTCCTCTTTATAATCATGATAGGTTGAATGATAGTTATTTGTTAGAAATATTATCAACATGAGCATCTCTAAAGCAAAGGCGACTAACCAATGGTCTGACCACCACTGGTGCACAGCTCAATACACTAATGTGGGAAGCCTATCCAAAATATTGCCTTCACAATGTATAGTTTATCTATATGTTGATAGATGTTCTACAGAAGATTATCAATCAGGGTAATTGAAGCTTTACCTTGAAATTTCCCATACCCAGACTCAAATCCCACAGAATAAACACTTTTACATTAGGCATTGTCAGGGGATAAGCAAAGTTCTAAAGGATCACCTTCAAAAAGTGTTCTGATTTTTGGGTGTCATTTTTAAAAATTTTAATTATTGTGTTCTATAAAAACAAGATCATGACCACCAAGGTATCAAATGATGTACATAGACCCCTGATGAGGGTTGTGGTCCAGTAAAGTATAATAGCACTGCAATTAGAGATGCACTAGCTAACTGGGTTGAATAAACAGACCAAATCACATCTATCTCACAAAGATATACATTTGGACAACCTTATTAAAGATAACAGTTTTTGCCACCCTTGATTTGGTCAGCTCATGTTTTACCCCCGATCAGTGCCAATAGGATAGTTAATGAAAGAAGATTTATAGTCATTTGCTTATTCACTCCACTTCTGGTTAATTGTCATCTCCTTCAAGCAACATTCATCCAAAAGGATATCACAGCGCTAGGAAAGCTATGACCTGAATGAGGGTGGTGTGATATTAGGGGCCTATGTATCAACAATTAAAACCTGGGGAACAGGTAGGTTTTCAGCGTCCTTCTGAATGACATGTAGTCATCGGTAAGACGAAGGTCCCAAGGAAGTTCATTCCAGTGAGCTGCCGCCAGGTGACAGAAAGAGTGCCCCCTGCTCTAGTTTTCTTAATGTGTCTCGTTTTTGCCAGTGCCTGGTAGCATGACCTCATTTTCCATGTGGGGGCATACAATTCGATTTTATCTTGCAGGATTCTGGGGCCATGTTTGTGTAGAGCTTTGTGTGCATAACCCAAGCGTTTGAATTTGGCTCCATGGCGCACAGGCAGCCAATGGAGATCCCTCAGACATTCTGGTCCTGAGGTGTGTTTGCTTTTGTTACACACAAGCTTGGCAGCTGCGTTCTGGACTACCTGCAAACGAGAGAAGAGGTAAACTGCCATGCCCAGATAGAGCGCATTCCCGTAATCCAATTAGCTTGAAAGTAAGCCTGAGTGATGGTTTTGCTGCAATCCAGGGGGATACAAATGAAGAATCTTTTGAATAGTTTCAGTATAGTGAAGCTTTCCTACATAGAGATCGAACTTGGTCCTGCATGGTTAGTGCATTGTCAAGTTTTTTATGACCTGTTTGGGCTCAGGGCAGATCCTAATGATTGGTGCCACCAGGTCCCAACCCAGATTAGGTGAGCTTCTCCAAAGAGTAAGATCTCTGGGGCTGATTCACAGAACTAATCTGAGATAAAATCCTAAACTGACTACTTTTGGTGTTCTAGTAGTAGTAAAGTTAGGACTCCTAACTTTACTACTACTAAATACCTTCTATGAATACCAAAAGTAGTAAGTTTAGGATTTTATCTCAGTTTAGTAGTAGTAGTAAAGTTAGGAGTCCTAACTTTACTACTACTAAATGTCTACTGTGAATACCAAAAGTTGTAAGTTTAGGATTTTATATCAGATTAGTTCTGTGAATCGGACCCTAAGACTTCTCAGCGTTGAGTTTCAAACAATGGTCTGACATCTAAGTTGCCATTTCAGAAAGGCAGTTAATCCGTTTATTCATAGTGTCCTCATGCCTTTCTTTGAGGCAACTGTATAGGAGCAGATATTAAAGCCCTATTTCTTGCTGATTTGGGCCATGGTATGTTCCTGGTTCTTTCTTAGGTCTGCATCACATGTGTAGCCTACATCTAAGGTTCTGCTGCTATAGTCATTGGCTTACTTCACATAGCTATCTGTCCAAATTGTGATAGTCCTCCAAAATTAAGTCTCTTTCAATGTGCCGTCCACGGTTTTTCTAAATTGTTTGCGTGCACGCCAAAAAATTCTAGAACTGTATTGTTCAGGCTGTAGAATCCTTTGACCACATTGTAACTAAGCACTTTACAATTTCTCTCAGAACTGCACATATATACTTTTTCTTACTCTTATGGAGAATATCCATCCTTTCTTTTACAAATACGATTGTAAAAAAAATATCTTGTAAATAAGAATGACTTTCTAAGAATGAATCTCTTTTGCGAAACACACAGGTAATATTCTGACTGGAATGTATAATTGTTATTGTGCCAAAGTTATTTAAACAATGCCTGTTGGCAATCACATTTGAAAATTCAGTCACTTCTTTCTTATCACCCATCATTTTCTCCTGCAATCTAACATTCAAGCACTTGACTACCTTTTACCGTCTATAGACATCTAGAATTCTAGCACTGGTATCTTTACAAACTAATTAATAAGTTACTACTAATTACATTTTCTCCCTCTGACTTTTAGTTTTTTTTGTTAACCATTCACAAGGTGATCCTCTCTTGGGTTAAACACTACCCCATACTTCATTAAGCATTTCTAAACATTTATTATTTAATGGGTCTATGTTTTTGTTATCTTTGTTTCTTGAACTATAGCCTTAAAAAAAGCCATAGGCTTGCATGGGTACATCGGGCAAAATACGTGTCAGCTATTTGTTTTTCACAAAAATAAAAGTGATAAATAATAAAAACACCATAACAGGAAAACACCATAACAGGACCATTCATGTGTACAGGTCAAATCTTTCTTTATATAAAGTTACAAGCACAACTTGTTGAAATTAAATAAAAATAGTACATTTGGAGGACATACCAGTTCCTCTTTCCCACTTACATTATAAAGAGTTATAGATGGCCCTACCCTCACATGGGTGTCCCTGGAACCTCCACTCCAAAATCCAGCATCCTATACAATGGGCATTGATTGGAAGGCCAAGACTGTGTCGGGCCTTGCTTTGGTAGTACTGGATCACAGCCCATTGACCTATTGGTTTGGGAAGATGCAAAAATGACCAGAACTCAGCTGGCTGGCAATAAAATATGTGGCTTGCCCAGTAGTCAGTGTATCTTCTGAGTGTGCATTCAGTGCAGTTGGCACAGTTAGAAGGACCAATCTCTTGCATTGGCCACGATAAAAATGAACCAATACTTCATACCAGAAGATTACACTGTTCCTAAAGCAGCATAGGAAGAGGATGAGAGTGATTGGTCATACTCAAGTGTGTTAGTTGATAATGGTTTGGTCGAACCCCCTGAGTTTGAAGACAAACTCTAATTCCTTAACTAAGTATGCCACAACAGAACTTTCATACTATCGTCAAACTGCATTGCAAAAAGAAAAAAAGGAATATGGAAGAATATTTATATGTTTGGTGTCTGATTTATGCTGCCCACAATTTATTTACATGTATGGAGTGGAGTTGGATGTGCACAGAAGAACATGAAGACAGTGCCTCCCATCCCTATACTTTTTTTTTCATTTCCTAGCTGGACTGCCAATAAAGATCATTATTTGTACAAGAATGACAATGTGTGTTAATTTTATGGGAAAGGAGAAAATGCAATAGACAAATGTGCACCATGCTTGGAACAGGTAAGTACTGCACCAATGAGTGATATATTAGGAGAGTGATTATTTGTGTAGTAGCTAGGAGGGTCTTGTGCAACTAATTTTTGTAAATTTGATTTGTAATGTATGGGGTTCGATGGATTATTCTGACTGAATGATTGCCTTGCTTTCACACATCATTATAATTACATATATGAACAGTTTAGTTAACAAAACTACACAGAATGCTAACATTATTTTGCTCTTCTTGTTCATCAATGCATGTTTATCTCTCTCAATCTCATTTGGGCCAGGACTCAGAGTTAGGACGGGAATACCCCAACAGCCAGAAGATGCATGTTTTTAATAATGATTATCTACTGCATTGGGAAACAACATGACTCAAAGAGGCCTACCTATACCTGTGTCCTGGAGAGAAATGCATTGATTTGGGAAATGCAGAGTGGTGTGCAGACTCAAATGTCAAACTCCCCTAATTAAGCAGTTGTTGTCTGGGGGTACTGTCACTGGACACATGTCACAAGATGTAAACACTCAGTAAAATGTTATGACAATTGACATTTGTGAGATTGGTTAGGCAGGTACATATAGCTACATGTCTGGGATTGGTGGTAAAAGATTGTTCTCACATTCTCAGTAAATCACATATGACTGCACAAGCCAATGCTCTGCCCTCTTCGTACTCATCCACCAAGAAGCTTACTTTCTTCTTGACTGTACACTATTGACATTTACTTTTTTAATTCCACAGGCCTTCCCTTCTTCTGCATGAAAGCTCCATAACACTCATGCATGCAGGACCAGTTTAGCCCTGCACCCAAGAAGGACATTTAACAGAAGAAGAATGCAGATGCACCGTCCATTGTGGCATTTATATACAGAATCATTTTCTTTTCTTAACAATATCAATTTGTAGAACTGTGTGGTTTTTCCCTATTTGTATTTTTCAGAACCTGGGTAACAGAACAATTAAAAAAAATTGGGATATGGAGCTGCAATTCAGTTAGTATCTGAACTGTGTCATTCCCTGATTTCCTCTCACAAAAGATGTGATGATGATGTTCTGCTCATCGACTTGATAAATGTTGGGTTTGTCTGTGTTTCACCTTTTCCCATCCGCTCATCAAACCACCAGCCCTTTGCCCCCAGGTTGTGTGATCTATTGAGGTGTGACTTCAGACCATAAATGGAACACACTGTTGGTGGGGGCAGGTGTGGTGAAAGTAACGCCAACTTACTGTTATGGGATCTTCTTAACTAAACATTAGCCCACACCAGTCCTACTTACCCACACATGCATGAAAGAGATATTGTGATCATGGTGCAGAGTCTTAGTTAGAAAAATGTCTCTATGTGGCCAGAGCAACAAAAGTAAAGTTACACATTTCTTACTGTGCATATTCATGGTGAGAATCCTGACATTAAGAGGGGGAACCATATTGTGTATGGGGTGCAAACTCTTGCTGGAGGGCTACCCGGGGTAATCCCACTCTATAAGACCACCCAAATAATTCCACGTGGCATGTCAGGGCCAGATGCGCGAGGAAAGGGAAGGGGATAGTGTAAACAATAGCAAAAGAAGGCAACTTTTAGAGCCTACCACAAACGGTAGTACGGTCAAACCGTGTACAGTTGACAACTCTTGAGTATTGGGGGGGTTGTGGCCTGGCTAACGATGCAAAGCTCAATGCACCCTGTGTAGCTATGACTGAGATAGGATGGTCCCAGCAGGAGTTGCTTGTAGCCCGCTAGTGTGATACCTAAAGGCATGTGGGATGGGACCATTGGGTATAAGAGCAATGTATTGGGGAGCCACTGGTGATAGGGACCCGGGGGACCGCTAGGAGTGGGTTTAGGTGTTGCGGCCCCCTGTGGGGACATCAGTGTACAAATCAGTGATCCATCCCTACAGCATGCCAGAAGTGTATGAGAAGTGTATGAGATCAAAGAATTTGTAATCATTTCCAACCACAAATGAGGTACTGAGGGCTAAATCATATTGTCCACTGTTTGAGGAGTCAACAATGGAGGGGTCTGGGAACCCCGGCAGGAGTTGTCTGATGCAATAGTGTCATCATCTGAAGAGAAAATGTGCGGACCCTTCTCATCATTGTGCTCCAGGACCCACCCCCCGGCTGGCTGCTAACTGAAAGGCTTGTCTGCAGTCCTCAATTATCTGTACTGGGTAAGGAAACTTTCTCTGAGAGGGTTGAGGTGTGGCCTCCACTTGCGGTTTTCCCTACACTCTCCGGCTTGGTCGAGGGGGGCCCAAAGAGGATTCCGTTTGTCCCGCAGTGGTGCGCCCGGCCCCTAGGTCCGTGAATAATGTGGAGACTTCCTTCAACATGATTTTGAGGCGGGCCCAGAAAAAACACAGAGTATTGGACCCCCAGCTGTAAAAGTTGTCAATTGTCCTCCAGGAAGGAGAAGCGCTGGCGCTGAACGGTGCAGGTGTTGTCCAGAAACAACATTATAACCTTGTCTTTAACCTGGAAAGGATTGGCTTATCAGACAGCTTCCAGAATTGCATCACAGTCTTTAAAATGCAACAGTTTAGCCTACATGGGGCGCAGAGGAGCACCCAGGGGAGGGCGGTGGATGACACACAGTGGGGCCTCTCCAATGACAAGAAGGGTGTGAGATCTGAGGATTACAAAAACAATTAGAAACATGTCTCCAGTTATGGATAGGGGTATCACCCCTCGACTCCCTCTGGGAGACCCAGGATCTGTACAATGCTCTTCCACTAGCACCCCTCTGCATCTTCTGCTCTGCCTTTGAACTGCAGGACACGATCTTGAAGGTCTTGGGTCACACTCTGGTGGTCAGCTACCAACAGTTGCAGAGAGGCTAGTATTTTTTCCCTATAAAAAATCCGTATTTGTAAAGTGCGAACTACTCACCCTTACGGGTCTCAAGGCGCTGGGGGCCATCGTGGAAATTAAGTGAGCTATTGCCCAGAGCTGAGCTGCCCCTGGAGCCGGGGATCGAACCATGAACCTTGTGCTCCGAAGTCAGCTGCCCTGGCCGCTGCACCACACCTCTCCGCATCCTATCAGTGACTTTGTCTGCCAGCTTGCAGTGGTCATCACATAGGAAGCTCAGCTCCATTGCTTGGGATCCAATCCTGGTTTCCATGGAAAAACTGGAGTTCTCTATTGCATATAACACCCTGTCCAGTTTGTCTGATGTTGAAAGTAGATGGTATCGCCAAATGTTGGCAAGTCCAAAATGGTGGAGGAAGGGTCTGACACTGCAGGTGCCAGCCTAGGGGCAGCTGAGCATAGCCTGCTCATCTTTTGAATGATTTTGGATCTGTGAGGCAGGAGCGAGGTGGGGCCCACTGGGGCTTGCAGGCCAGAGGCAAGAGGGTTGTAACACCCTGGGTGCACCCCACAGTTGGTTTGTGCTTGGGTCTCAAGGCTCAGTTCGGTGTTGTAAGGGAAGAGAGGAGCCCACTGAGGTGAAGTGTCAGTTGTCCTACTGTTGGTCCTCACTGGTGGGAGGGATTGAGGCCAGAGCAGAGCTCAACTCATAGATCTACCTGTAAGGGTATGCATCCCCCGTGATGTCGACACCTCTCTCAGGCAGGACAGGGGAACTCCCTCAGTCCGCAAACAACACCCAGCCCCATTGCGGGTGACAACAGTGGTCTACCCAGCATAGGGAACCCCCGCCGGGTTGCCCAGAGTCCCTGCATCAATGAAACCCTGGGTAGTAGGGGTGATGAGCATGGGAAAGGGGAGTGCAACAGCAATACGCTCCGGTAGAGTTCTACCCTCCGTAGATGGTGGCTGGTAGCCTGCATCCCACGAGAGGGTATTTTTTCCCTGCCATGCCAGCAATGTTGGAGGCTGGCTGGTTAGCATGAGAGACCACAGGGTCTGCAGTACAGTCGGGTAGCAGGCAGCACCGACTAGTGTAAGTAAGAACAGTGGGGCAGGCGGGATGGTGTTGAAAGACGGAAAGAGATTCATTTATTTAATTTTCCCTATTCTACCATCTGTCAACCTGCCCCGCTCCACCCCGCCCCTCCCCACCCCCACTGCATTAACCTACACTGGCTGCTGCTGGTAGCAGGTCTGCTCACAGCTGCATGGTTATCGCTCATGCTCACTCCAGTCCGAGCACCGCTGTAGCAGAAGGGGGCCTTTTAGGCTGCCCCCTGTTGCAGAAGTACAGAGCATTGATTCTTGAGGAGGGTACAGCAGAGCTCATCGACTTTGGCACCTAAATCACTGTCCAGAATGGGTTGCGATTTCCTGTCACATTGAGGTTCCACCGGCCTTGGCATGCCCAAAGCACCCCTCTGCAGCAAAAGTGCCAATAGCGGAGACAGCGGGGGATGTGTTATGTTGCTCCTCATGTACCTCATGTAGTCCACAGCACCTCCTGGGTGTTTCCTACTCTCCTAAGCAAGCCCCTCTTTTGCCAGTTGCACCTGTGCTGGTCTGGTGCTGGGCTGGTCCCCATTGTGGGATCTCTGCGTGCCCCAAGTCAAGCATTGATGTGAAAGGCAGCAGATTAATACCCTGAGACCCACAAGGTGGCCGGACTGGCTCTCACCCCTAGCCACAAGATGCCATCGCTGCGTGCTTCCCCAGGCTGCAGGCTTCACAGTGTCTCCGGGGACACTCACTGCAACCGGCTGCTTCTGCAGTCTCCCTGCCTCCCACGTGTCATTGAGGGGATGCCAGTTAGGCTGCAGGGCAAAGCGACACCAAACCTAAGTCCATAGACCTGCTGGTGGCATCCGCTGTGCAGTTCACACCTTCCATGCCCCCGAGCTGGATGCCAAATCGGAGGACATTGGTTGAAGGCCTAAAGGCTCACAAGGAGGTTGATATGGCTCTCACCCTCTACCCCAGGAGGCTGGTCTCCGTACACTCCTCCATTGTTCTTGTGGGGCTTATCGTTTCTAGCCGTCTGGCCAGTCACTCGGGTGCTGGTGTAACTCCTGTTGGATGGCAGCTGGTTTGCGGGAAAGGCAAAACCAAGCTTGGGCCGGTCGTTGTGTCGGGGGTGTCACAGCGGTGCAGGCGATGCATCCTATAGGCACCTGCCCTCCTCATCGAAGACCATGAGGCATGCAAGGATCACCCTGGTCTAGTGCTGTAAAACTGAACCACAGCTGCGGGATTGGCATGTGTCAGGGTCTAGGGGCCTGACCTAGATGGTCACCAGTGTTCTGAGCCCTATGGAGTTGCATCTTCCATCTTGGTTAACCAAGCCATGCCACCAATATAAACTCTCCATAATACATTTTTTTTTTATAATTCCCACATGCCTTTCAAAGATCAAGGTAAAAGATTCTTCTTTTATAGGGTCTGGCAGAATCACTTGCCCTCTCTCAATAACATATCATTATCTAAGGAGAATCCATCCGTTATGTCTTATAAGGAATTTAGCTCTTTGGCCAAATACCTTTACAATATACAACTCTACCTTATATTCTTCTTCACACCCAAGAAATTTGTATCCTTCTCCAAACTTTGCTTTCATTCCTTTTCACAAATTCCACGAGTATCCTGGATCCATAAACCTGTCACATAGAATTACTCACCTTCATCTTCAGCAACTCCTTCATGGGTAGGGGCATGTGACTCAAATAATCTGTCACTTTGTTTTTCAACCCTAATACATATTAACTATTAAAGAGTTGCATAGTCATGTGAGGCGAGGCACTCCCCTTAGTGGTGAGCACTTTAGTAATGTTTTTTTTATTGTATCTCAAAACCACTGATTGGCCTTCTCCATGCATATTGGTGGAAATATGCCAATCCCCATGCACAGACTGAAGCCTCTCATTCACTCACAGAATATTTGTCCTCTTACTGTAACAATGAGTGGGAAGCAAAAGCAGTAACTACTTCCTTGTCATCATTCTCTTATTCCCTAAGCACAGTCCCCAAGACCCTTGCCACTGGCATCAGTGGCCGCAACACTTTTAGACTCAGGATCAAACCATTGCAAAGGTGGAGCGTTATCAATGTTCTCTTTCAGTTCACCAGTTTACCAAATGCTTCCACACACTAATGTATCCACTCAAACTTAGTTTTGTTTTTGAGCAATTGCTTGATGGTATATGTTTTCTTAGCAAAAGTATTTACAAATTTATTTTGGTAATAATATGCAAGCTCCAAAAAGACCCTAACATCATCTTAATTTTTTATTGATGATATATGGCTTCCATCAATTGCTTCTTAGGCTTAACTCTTAAGATACAGACATTGTGCCTTACTTAAGTCACATTACTTATAGAAAATGTATATTTAGAATATTCTACTGTAAGACTTTATTTTCTATACTTCCCTTAACTTTGCATCATGCTGTGACTTCATTCTTACCATATCAAGGATATCGGCCTGGAAAAATATAACATTAGGACAATCCTGACTGGTACAAACAGTAGTCTTTGGAACATTGTCAGTGCCAATGTTCAGCTGAAAGGAACTCTTAAGAATCAGAACCATCTCAGGGGAGTGATGAACATCACCAATCTTCTGTTCTCCTGATGCAGAGGTGTTTGATGGAAAGCAGCAGTCAGAACAATTATAGAAAACTATTTAATACCCATGGACAAAGAGATCAACTCACTAATCTCAGGTAGAGGAAATGTATCAACAAAAATGTTCTTGTTCAGACCTCTTGAATCCACACATAAGCTCACACTTAAATTGGCAAAGGTGCCACCTAGGCTGATGACACCACATTTTTTTGTTTTTACTTGAGCTTTATATAGCGCTGGCTAGGTATCAGAGCGCCTTACATAAGGACACAGCAAATTACAAGTTACAAAACTTTCACAACAGTTACATACTGGATAAATAAACAATACAGCAGTAAATTAGCGAAAATGAAAGTCAGGAGAGGAAAGACAAGGGAAAGCAGGTAATTCACAGGAAGGAGACAGCAGTGGGGAAGAAAATGAGACAAATGTCTGTGATCCGGCTGGGTAGGTGACGGCCATAGTGGTGAGCCAGGGCTAATCTCCCCTAAAGGTGTCAGTGCAGCTCCACCGGGAAGCGCCCATGTATCAGTTTAGGGCTCCACCAGAGAAGAGTGAGGATCAGGAGGGGTTCAGAAGGCTAGAAACCAAAGACGGGTGGTAGGCGCTGGCGAGGATGGCAAGGTAGGAGAAGGATTGTGGTTTTGGCAGCCATCTTAGAGTCAGGCACATCAAGTCTATTAGTCTCCTTTAGCATACCTCTTATCCTGGAAAATATTAGCTTGTTTCAGATAAGGGCAGACATATTGTAGATGTAGTAAGTTGGACTTGAGGTTTGCACAGTTTTAGTGCTACTATGTCCCTCCCTCTAATGGGGACATTCCTCACTTTATCAACACAATGTTTTGTGTTTGAATCCATTTCAACTTACCAATTGTCCCCGAAAAACTGTACATAATGCATTCAATATCTAATGTCCTGTAGCTTCAGTTTCATTTACAACTATCATTGGTTCTGGACTGTTTGTAATAAGTACCATACTCACATGGCCCTGTTCCATCCAGCCTAAGATCTATGTCCCCTTCTTGGAAACTCACCATTTACAATCTGATTTTTGTCCTCAAACTACGAATGTATGAAACCCAACATCTCAATGGGCTTCTCTGTAAAATTCTTCAGTTTTATGTCTGCTTCTTACTGGGTCTTCCTCAATTTTTTATCACACGTTTGCTCCATTAAACATCCATTTTAACTATTGTGTACGG
This sequence comes from Lissotriton vulgaris, assembly GCF_964263255.1. Classification (NCBI taxonomy): domain Eukaryota; kingdom Metazoa; phylum Chordata; class Amphibia; order Caudata; family Salamandridae; genus Lissotriton; species Lissotriton vulgaris. The sequence continues at coordinate 164,069,031 of NC_141695.1, read as the reverse complement.
GGAACTCGAGTTAGGCAAAATACTCATTTGAATTGCTCTAACGTCACTTCACACATCATTTTCAACAACTAAACAGATTTGTTGGTCTTCATATGCGGAGGGAAATGTTTTACTTAACAGCAAGAGCAATGTGCATGTGCATTTTTTATTTCAAAAGTTTTTATTGGACGTTTCAGGGTTATATAACATACAAATCAAAAATTGCAATGTACATACAATCGATACTTGTAAATACACATCATTTAGCATAGGAATGCATTATGACCCATGGTGGTGGTCATTCGGGATGATCTTGAAGACAATATGGAAAACCACCAAGCAGCTTCCTAGGCTGGGTTCCTGAGGGGCTACAAAACAAATGAGTTGGAGATGGAAAGGAAAGGAACGGAGCAGATAAGAGGAAGAAGGAGAAAAAGGAAAGAGAGGGTAAAGGTTAGAGGTGAGATGTAAGAGGTGAGAAGCTAGATGTAAGAAGTTGGACGTTAGATGCATGTGCATTTTTTAACCATACCACAGTGTTCTTAAGTAAGCCGATAAATAGGCATTGGAGGGTGAGATTCAATTTATAATTTACTAATGTATTGTGTACCCAAAGGGTAGGTTTTCCCTTCAAATCCTTTAAAATTAGTTGAGGTAGAGGCTGGTTCCCCAACCACTTATAATTAAGCTAAATCATTGAATTGACCACTGTGCAGGCTTACAAATAAGTTGAATCAAACTCTCTTTGCAGGGTCATCCAATGCATTATTTGAAATGTACTAAACTAAAAGTTGTGGATATTGTTCAATAGATTTACTAACTTACATGTGCAGCCAGCTTGATGGGGTTTCAGGAGTCTGTGCTGTGACCTATTTTCCTCCTTGACTAATGGTGCAAGTATTGAATTAGAAGTGGCCGGTCCATCTCCTGGGCCCAGATAGAGGTCCATTGATTATGAAGAAAATAGATCTCCATTATCTGGAACCAGGGGGGTTATTCTGGGTAAATGGCAGAGGGTTTACATTCCACTCTAATTTAATAAAAAGGATTCTCAGATTAAGATGCAAATGAGTATGTTAAGATCTTTTCAAAAGACCTACCACCATGGTTAGAGCATTATCACCTGTTACCATTATTATAACTGGGTTTCTCATTAGCAGTCACTGATATCACCCTGACATTATTAATGATGATTGGTAAGGCAATTTGCATGCAGAGAACCACCTTAGATTAATATTTTATTGATTTCAAATGTACATTCCACACACTTAATAAACAAAAACATTGCTGAAGGATGACCAGCTGGAATATGTGTCTATAGCTGTGAAGAACATTGAAGATACTCCAGTCATACTTGTTGGTGCCAGTCAAGGTGGGTAATAGGAGACTTGTCACTTAGAGATGAGTTTCTTTATCTTACTTTTTTGGGTCTATATGCTGACATGCTCTCTTTTCTTTCCACCTAAACAGGCAGGTCAGCATATGAGGCTTCTCCTTTACGCTGTTGACAGTGATCTTTCTCAACTAGAGTGCTAGTTTGTTTACAGAGCTCCTGTCAAGCTTTGACAAGAGATGCTCAACTCATCTACCTTTATCTTGATTTAAGTAAATCAACATTGGATGCAGGGAAGTGCAATATCATTGGCGGGTGGGGAGCCACAAATGACGTTGCCTTAGAGTTGTAGTTTGTCAGATAGGAGCATTGCAAGCTGCATCAGAACGCTTTGAATGCTTTGATATCAAAATCTATGTCCTTCTGTATACCTTGAATGAAATGTCCACGAAACTCCCAGCTCCCTCAGTACATGCCTTGTTTTTAATGATAAATACCTGATTTCTTCATTCTTTTTACTTTTGCAGTTTTTTCAGTTCTTTTGTTGAGATTGGCAGTATCTATCCTTCTTCAACTTACATATTTAAGCTATCACAGTGAATACCCTAATCCAGTGGTACTTAAAATTTGGGTTTAACTATCCATCATCATAATTAAAATCTTTATTTGTAAAATATATGTTGAGAGTACATAGAGTAATAAAGACAAAACAAGTGATGCGCATAATGCTTGCAAATAGTCTAACCACTGGCAATCACTCGAATATCGTTCCAACCCATGGTTCTCTTACCCACCATGTCAAATCAGATTGGATCCAGCCACATGCAAATCAGCTATGGTCTTCCTTCAATTTGTATCAACCAGCCAGAAACTACTGAGTGGGGTTCCCCAGGGGTCTGTCTTGAGCCCGTTGCTTTTTAACGTCTACATCAGTTACAAACAAGTGACCAGATAGGATATTTAACAATTACTAATCTGCACCTAGACAAACAATTCTAAGTACATGTGATTTATTTCACATTGATTTCCAACATTTTTCACAATTTTCTCTCCTTATTGGCAAAAGAAACGGTCACAAGAGCGCTCATCACCTCTCGTATTGATTATGCGAATGCACTGTAAACCGTTCTGCCCAGTTACCTACTAGATAAATTGCAGGGGGTCCAAAACGCCGCTGCTAGAATGCTTTTCAACCTCCCCAAAAGAACCAGCATTAGGCAGCACTTGCGAAACTTGCACTGGCTACCAGTCAAAGCCCTGGTGCTGCTCTCTATGGGTTTGGTCCGGTATACCTTAAGAAGCGTTTTCAGTTCTATGCCCCTAGCAGACAACTGCACTGTTCCAATACGTTGAGGTTATGTACCCCCAGATTCCACCTTAAAGGACAGGTGGCAGTTCCCTAGCCTACACGCTGGCGGTGGCCAGGAACACAGTCCTATTTGACTTACCCAGTTTGCAGGATTCCAAACAATTTAGAAAAATACTCAAAACTTTTTCTCTTTAATGGACTCTCTCTCTGTAGCTTGTGGAGTCTTTTCCACAGCCCTTCCTCTCTTGGGCTTACACCGGGACACACTTTGAGTAGCTGTGCATGTTACAAACCTCAATAACATAACATAAGAATTGGCCAGTCCAGCACGGACTGTTAAGCCGGGTGCTCTCCAAGCTGGAAGACAAGCAACCCAAGACTATTTTCGGTCTATTTGGGGGACTTCAGCTAGGTTCATATTGTTTCCAGTGGCACAATGAGCACGGCACCCACGTCTGTGCTTACCCATGGCACCTTAGGGAATTATATTAAATGAACATTTGTGTGTTAGAGCACATGGTGATACATTAAAGGGATATAATTAGTCAATTGCACAAGGGTGATCCATGGATCTGAAATTTCTGGAATAGTTAATTGGTAAATTCGTTACCTACCCTGACAGCCTGAACTTTCTGGTTTTCAGATATAACCTATTCATCGTCTAAAGAGGTGTCTCATTATCGCATGTAAACGATCAATTTCCCTTGAAGTCTGCAAAAAGCAAAAAAAGTTCATGGACCCATGGCTCCATCATAGCATTTAGTGTTCAATAAACTTTAAAATTGCAAAACAAAAGAAAAATTAAAAATCTTACAATTGTTAAGTTACAAATCGTATACAAAAAAGATCACTCTAATTGGGAGGTTACAGGTATAAGCCCAATAAAACGACATTGGTTTCACATGCAAACTCAAGAAGGTGAATTTGATTCATAGTAGAGTTTAATGGTGATTAAATAATATTGATCAAATTAATGTCAGGGATTTTAGATTTTTGTCTCAACCTCAGCTTTCTACATTGGTGTTAACATTATAGTTTAGCTCATCTGTCATATGTTAATTCAAGCATTCTAAAGTGCCTCGACTATTACATGAATACAGAAGTCTAGAACGTACCTGTTGCAGGGGTACCAGATGCTGACAGGGCTATAGGGAGTGTGGGTTGGATAGAGGAAGCCTTTTCAGTGTGGGGTACTTTGAACGCCCTTCTACAGAGGGAGGATGCTGGTGTCTCCAAGGAAGGTTGGGGAGAAGAAAGTTGTGGTGAAAACGTCAGTTCTTTTGAGCAGAAGACCACAGAGTTTCTTCTACCTAAAGATAAGAACTGGTATTTCTTCAGTTTCAGTTCATACCACACAAGGTAGCAATATCCTAGCTCCACTACATGTAGGCAAGACTGGTGGATGTGGAGAAACATTGGAGACATATCTGGGTATCTTCATAATAGGTGGAAATGCACATATAAAGAGGAAAAGTAGTTTGGCCAGGTGCCTCGTGTGGATTTTGCGGAGATGTCCACTCAAGACCGAGACGTGTAACACACTCAGCAGCGTAGTAAATGGCCTAGCCGAAAAAGGGCTACTTGTAAGAGAAGTTTTACAAGAAGGAAGCAATCTATGATAGTGCTTAACGTCATGCCAAGCTATGAGGCAAGATAGCATAGACAATGGCGTTGAAGACCAGAGACAGATCTACCTTTATGCGAGTAGCGATACCCCACTCACCCGCCGGATGTCTGTCAGATCTCGTTACTTAAGGCATGCAGAACTGACAAAGTACAACTAACAGGTCTCAATCCTGCCTCATAAGTATTGAGATAATCTTCTATCAAGAACAGTTTTTCCGGGTTACCCCTACCACTGTTAGTTACTGTATCAGTGGCTTGCATGATGGTTGAAGAAACACTACTAACTGGCGGTTCAGAAGAATTAGGGATAAAATACAGAACAGCAATGTATTGTTATGAGATGCAGGGAACTGGCCTGAGCTCTCAAGAAGCCATTGATAAGCAGGGTAACCACAGACACAATGACATTTATTATTGCTTATAAAATAGTTCTTGAAAGGCCGAATGGGTGATAGGAAGCGTTGATGGATGAGTGGGTGGATGAATGAGTGGGTACATGTATGAATGGGTGAAAAGATGAGTGAAAGACGGGTGCAAGGATGGAAAAGTACAGAGAAATCTGAGAGTGTGGATTTATGGGTGGGTTTTTTGATGGACTGGTAAGTCAAAGGAAGGGTGAATGGGTAGATGGATGGATGCATGCATAGATGATGGATGTGTGAATGGAAAGGATGAATGGAATGGCCAAAGAATGGAATGTGGACAGGTTGAATGATTAAAGAACGAATAAACGGATGACAGAATGTAAAGTTGAAAGGGTGGATATCAGAAGATGGATGGAAGGGTGAAAGCGAGCCAGCTTTAAAGCTGGTTGCGCATGGTACAACAATCTTTGTTGGCGCCCCCCCCCAATGGCCTCCTTCACCACGGATTCCCTCCCCACCACCCTTTAACAGTGCCCCTCAAGTGTCCATAACCGCTCTATCTCAGATGTATTTCATTCGTTTTATAGAACAACTTACACCAATGTGTGTAAATCAGTGTATAGGAAATGTTACATAAGACAGACCACTAGGGCTATAAGTGGCCCGGGCCCTGCCAGTGCTCAGCACCGGCAGTTCTAAAAAGCAGGTGCTGAGATGGGTCCCTACCTGAGCTCCGCATTTCTGCCCTCACCATCAGGGTGAAAAGAAGTCTTAACTCTGCAGCAGTCCCACCCTTCACTGCCTTGGATGTAACTTCAAAGAGAAACGTTACAGTTATTTCACAGTCCAATCAATTCAGAGCTGAAGCATTTTCAATATTATACACAACAAAGCTATAGCTATTGCTTATTTATCTTATGCAACTAACAACCATTGACAAAGTCAATAGTTCTGGCTTGTTGTAGGTGTGATGTTACTTGTTGTATTATATATCCTGATCCAATGACAAAAGCAGCAAAATACAAGCCGGGCAGCAGACTGTTAGCTCTCGTGTTTTGAGCTACGCCCTTAATTACATCAGCCACGCTCCTTTGAGAGACCCCCCCCCACCCGTTTTTTCATCTCCCTTAAAGCCCTACAGTGGATTACATATTGTAGGAGTCACATGTCATCCATACTAGTAGGCATTATAGTTTATGAGTGTTTGGTCTGGAAACATACAATAACAAATGTAAAACATAACACCATGGCAGGGGTTTTTCTTTATTAACAAGAATTGATTTCTACCCCAATAAACCCTTTTTGCAACATTACGATAATAAAAGACTGAGGATAAAAACCATAATGCTCTAATCTGTACCTTGCAGTTTTCATGCAGCTCCTTGATGACAGTGAATAACTCACTGTTCTATATTAGGATTTTAACTTATAAACTTCAAGTAAGAAAAGGATCTCTCTGACGAAAGCAGAAACCCACATCTCTGTACTACATTCTGATGAGTCAAAACTTCCACTAGACAAAACTCTGATCTGTCATAAGGAAGAACGTTAATCACTGAAGTTATCTTGACATTTTCATTGCTGCCAGAAAATAGCTGGAGGCAAGGAAACTGGCAGCAGGTGCTTTTAAAACCATAATATACTTGGAAACAAGTCGGCCCCTCCCCCCAATCCACTCCAATGTCATCGCCCAGTGCAATGAGACAAGAGAGCTCTTCTGGGGGGGAGGAGAGGGGGGGTTGGAGGTCGGATACATATGCTTCGCCTTCTTAGTGTCATCAGAGTTGGGTTTAAGTTGGGGGGTATTTTATTGTTCTGGCTGCTTCCTTGCCTGACCTTCCTGACTCGTCGTGGCCAGGCCAGTCCTCCCCTGCACTGACCTAGGCTAAGCCTCCCGCCTCGTCCATTGGTCAGTCCGCTTCTTGCTGGAACGTGTCTGTTTGACTCTCATGCTGTTATTGGCTGTGGAAGAAGTGTTCGGTTCTTTCTCACATTCCGCTGACATGTACGAGCTGGACGGCCACAGGGGAATTTTGCAGCTCATGTAATTCCCCTGGAGGGAGGGGACATTTCAATCTGTGTGAGAAAGGATAAACAGATTTGTTAGGGAGGGAAAGGGATATTACAGTCTTTACACAATCACACCTCGTGGCCATTCTAATGTGGCGATGGCACATCTCACAAGGGCGCGTGAGGGTCCGGGGGCTAATGGGGGTCGGCTGACCGGCCGGAGCTTGAAGAGCAGGGATGACTCACCCCCAGCAGAAGGCATTCTTGAATTCAAGTCAAGTCAAGTCATAGAATTTATATAGCGCACTACATACCCCGAGGGTCTCAAGGCGCTTAGGGAGGGGAGGAGGATTACTTGTCAAATAACCACGTTTTAAGTTGTTTTCTGAATGCTAAGTGGTTCTGGGAGAGGCGAAGGTAAGTGGGGAGTGAGTTCCATGTTTTAGCTGCCAGGTATGAGAAGGATCTACCTCCCATGGTGGTCTTGTTGATGCGAGGTACAGTGGCAAGGGCTTGGCTGGAGGATCGTAGTTGGCGGGAGGGGGTGTAGAAGGACAGTCGTGAGTTGAGGCATTCTGGTCCGATTTCGTAGAGTGCTTTGTGTGCGTGGGTTAGAAGTCGGAAAGTGATCCTCTTGTTGACGGGTAGCCAGTGGATGTTTTTCAGGTGATCAGAGATGTGTTCGTTACGTGGGATGTCTAATATGATCCTGGCTGAGGCGTTTTGGATTCGTTGGAGTTTTTTCTGGAGTTTAGCGGTAGTACCTGCGTAGAGGGTGTTTCCGTAGTCCAGTCGGCTCGTGACCAGAGCATGGGTGACTGTTTTTCTGGTTTCGGTGGGGATCAATCAATCAATCAATCAATCAATGACACTTATAGAGCGCGCTACATACCCGTAGGGTCTCAAGGCGCTGGGGGAGGGGGGTGCCTCTACTGCTCGAACAGCCAGGTCTTCAGCTTCTTCCTGAAGGAGAGGTGGTCTTGGGTCAGGCGCAGGTCGGTCGGGAGGGAGTTCCAGGTCTTGGCGGCCAGGTAGGAGAAGGACCTTCCTCCTGTAGTCGCTCTTCGGATGCGGGGGACGGCGGCGAGGGCGTGGTTGGCTGATCGGAGGTGGCGTTTGGGAGCGTGGAAGTTGATCCGGCTGTTGAGGTAGCTCGGGCCTTGGTCGTGTAGGGCTTTGTGTGCGTGGGTGAGGAGGCGGAAGGTGATTCTTTTGTTGACGGGGAGCCAGTGAAGGTCTCTCAGATGTCCGGAGATGTGGCTGGTTCGTGGGATGTCGAGGATGAGTCTGGCTGAGGCGTTCTGGATCCGCTGGAGTCTTTTCTGGAGCTTGGCGGTGGTACCGGCGTAGAGGGCGTTGCCGTAGTCCAGTCGGCTAGTGACGAGGGCCTGGGTGACGGTCTTCCTGGTCTCGGTGGGGATCCACCAGAAGATCTTCCGTAGCATGCGTAGGATGTTGAAGCACGCCGAGGAGACGTTGTTAACTTGCCTGGTCATGGAGAGGGAGGAGTCCAGGATGAAGCCCAGGTTGCGTGCATGGTCTGTCGGTTTGGGTGCGGTGCCCAGGGCGGGAGGCCACCAGGAGTCGTCCCAGGCGGAGGGTGAAGATCCCAGGATGAGGACCTCCGTCTTGTCAGAGTTCAGTTTCAGGCGGCTGATCGTCATCCACTCGGCTACCTCTTTCATCCCTTCGTGCAGGTTGGCTCTGGCGGTGGTGGGGTCGTTGGTCAGGGAGAGGATCAGCTGGGTGTCGTCAGCGTAGGAGATTATGCTGAGGTTGTGTTGGCGTGCGATGGCCGCGAGGGGGCTCATGTAGACGTTGAAGAGGGTGGGGCTCAGAGAGGATCCTTGAGGGACGCCGCAGATGACTTCGGAGGCCTCTGACTTGTACGGTGGTAGGCGGACTCTCTGTGTTCTTCCGTCGAGGAAGGAGATGATCCATTCCAGCGCCTTGTCCTGGATTCCGACGTTGCTGAGGCGCTGTACTAGGGTGCGGTGGCAGACAGTGTCGTATGCCGCGGAGAGGTCTAGGAGGATGAGGGCCGCTGTTTCTCCGTTGTCCATCAGGGCTCGGATGTCATCGGTGGCGGCGATGAGGGCGGTCTCGGTGCTGTGATTGGCTCGGAAGCCGGACTGTGAGGGGTCGAGGGATCCATTTGTCTCGAGGAAGGCGGCCAGCTGCTTGTTGACGGTCTTCTCGATGACTTTGGCTGGAAACGGGAGGAGCGAGATGGGGCGGTAATTCTTGAGTTCGGTGGGGTCCGCTGTGGGTTTCTTGAGTAGAGCGCTGAGTTCGGCGTGCTTCCAGCTCTCAGGGAAGGTGGCGGTGTCGAAGGATGTGTTGATGATGTCTCGCAGGTGGGGTGCGATGACGGCGTCGGCCTTGTTGAAGACGTGGTGAGGGCAGGGGTCGGTCGGTGATCCAGAGTGGATGGAGTTCATCGTGCGGACGGTGTCTTTGGTGCTGATCGGGGTCCAGGCGTGGAGGGTGGTGGAGGGGGCTGGTTGTTCGGTCATGGTGTGCGTTGGTTGGTTGTTGAAGCTGTTGTGTATGTCCGCGATCTTGTTGTGGAAGTATGAAGCGAGGGAGTTGCAGAGGTCTTGCGATGGGGTGATGTCGTTGTTTCCTGCGCTGGGGATGGATAGCTCTTTCACGATGTTGAAGAGTTCCTTGCAGTTGTGTGCGTTGTTGTCCAGCCGGTCCTTGAATGCCGTTTTCTTGGCGGCGCGGATCAGCTGGTGGTGCTTCCGGGTGGCCAGCTTGAAGGTGGTCCTGTTGTCCGGTGTGGGTTCCCTTCTCCAGACTTTCTCGAGGGCTCGGCAGTTCTTCTTGGAGCTCTTGAGTTCGTCGGTGAACCACGGGGCTTTCTTGCTGCCGGGTCTGCTGGGCGGGGTCCTCAGCGGGGCAAGCTCGTCCGCGCAGATGCTGATCCACTTCGAGAGGTTGTCGGCGGCCTGGCTGGGGTTCGCTGAGCTGGCAGGAGGGTGCTGGCTCAGGGAGGTGGCGAGCTCGTCTGCTGTGATCTTGTTCCAGCTTCTGCGGGCGGCCTGTTGCTGGTGGTGGTGGGTCGTCGTTCTCTTGAAGGTGAAGTGGACGCAGCTGTGGTCCGTCCATTAGAGCTCTGTGGCATGGCTGAAGGCGATGTCTGTGCTGGAAGAGAAGACTGCGTCGAGTGTGTGTCCGGCGAGGTGGGTGGGGGTGGACACCAGCTGCTTGAGTCCAAGATTGGCGAGGTTGTTGAGCAGGGTGCTGGTGTTGCGGTCGTTGTTGTTCTCCAGATGGAAGTTGAGGTCTCCCAGGAGGATGTAGTCAGCGGAGGGGAGGGCATGCGGGCTGACGAAGTCGGCGATGGATGAAACACAGCCGGGATCCAGCGAAATGTTTTTTTGAGCATGCGGAGAATGTTGAAGCAGGATGAGGAGACGGCGCTGACTTGTCTGTTCATTGAAAGTGATGAATCCAAGATAACGCCTAGGTTCCGTGCGTGGTCTGTCGGGATGGGTGCTTTTCCAAGGGCTTCCGGCCACCAAGAGTCGTCCCATGCAGAGGGGGATGTACCTAAGATGAGGACCTCTGTTTTATCTGAGTTCAGTTTCAGACGGCTGTGTTTCATCCATTCGGCAACTTCTTTCATTCCTTCGTGTAGGTTAGTTTTGGCGGTGCTGGGGTCATTGGTGAGTGAGAGGATCAGTTGAGTGTCGTCCGCGTAGGAGATGATGCTGAGGTTGTGTTGGCGGGCGATGGCCGCGAGGGGGCTCATGTATACGTTGAAGAGGGTGGGACTGAGTGAGGATCCTTGTGGTACGCCACAGATGACTTCAGTGGCCTCGGACTTGAATGGAGGAAGGCGGACTCTCTGGGTTCTTCCGGTGAGGAACGAGGTGATCCATTCAAGTGCTTTTCCTTGTATTCCGATGTTTCTGAGGCGTTGTAAAAGGGTGCTGTGGCAGACTGTGTCGAAGGCTGCAGAGAGGTCGAGGAGGATGAGGGCGACTGTGTCTCCGTTGTCCAGTAGAGTTCGGAAGTCGTCTGTTGCAGCGATAAGTGCGGTCTCAGTGCTGTGTTTGGCTCGGAATCCGGACTGTGAGGAGTCGAGGGAATTGTTGGCTTCGAGGAAGGCGGCGAGCTGGTTGTTGACAGCTTTCTCGATGACTTTGGCCGGGAAAGGAAGGAGCGAGATGGGGCGGTAATTTTTGAGTTCGGTGGGGTCCGCTGTGGGTTTTTTCAGAAGGGCGGTGAGTTCAGCGTGTTTCCAACTTTCCGGGAAGGTGGCAGAGTTGAAGGAGCAGTTGATGACGTCTCGGAGGTGCGGTGCTATGACGGAGTCTGCTTTGTTGAAGATGTGGTGAGGACATGGGTCTGTGGGGGATCCTGAGTGGATGGAGTTCATCAGGCGGATGGTGTCTTCAGTGGAGATTGGGTTCCAGTCGTTAAGGGTGTTCAAGGGGGGGTGGATGTTCAGCATATGGTTGGGTGGGTTGGTCTCCGGGTTGGTTGTCGAAGCTGTTGTGGATGTCTGCAATTTTGTTGTGGAAGAATAAAGCCAGGGAGTCGCAGAGGGCTTGAGAGGGGGAGATGTCATTGGAGTTGGCCGAGGGATTGGTAAATTCCTTGACGATGTTGAAAAGTTCCTTGCTGTTGTGGGCGTTGTTGTCTAGTCGATCCTTGAATGCTGTTTTCTTGGCCTTTCGGATTAGTTGGTGGTGTGTGCGGGTGGCGTTTTTGAAGGCGTCCTTGGTGCTAGTGGTTGGGTCTTTTTTCCAGGCCTTTTCAAGGGAGCGGCAGAGTTTCTTGGACTTCTTAAGATCATCGTTGAACCATGAGGCCTTCTTGCTGCCAGGTTTGCGTTGACGTTTTTTGAGTGGTGCTAGGATGTCGGCGGTGTTGGATAACCATAGGGTGAAGTTGGTGGCGGCTTGGTCTGGGTTAGAAGAGTGGGCTAGGGTGTTTAGAAGGAGCGATGAGGAGATCTGGTCGATGGTGATTTTGTTCCAGTTTCTTTGCAGAGTTGGTTGGGGGTGGTTGATGGGTTTCGGCTTGTTGTAGGTGAAGTGAACGCAGCTGTGGTCAGTCCAGAAGAGATCCGTAGTGTGGCTGAAGGAGACATGATTGCTGGAGGTGAAGATAGGGTCGAGTGTGTGACCTGCGATGTGGGTGGGGGAAGTGACCAGTTGTTTAAGTCCGAGGTTGGCGAGGTTGTCCAAGAGGGTGGTGGTGTTGCGGTCGTTGTTCTTTTCAAGGTGAAAGTTGAGGTCTCCCAGAAGGATGTAATCTTTGGAGGGGAGCGCGTGCGGAGTGATGAAGTCTGTGATGTCTTCACTGAATTTTGCGCGGGGTCCTGGTGGTCTGTAAAGGAGGGTGCCTCTGAGTGTGGTCTTGGGGTCGATGTGGATCTGGAAGTGAAGGTGTTCAGAGTTGGCGAGGTTGACGTCAGAGCTGGTTGAGATGTGGATTGATTTTTTATGGACGATAGCGATTCCTCCTCCTGTGTGGCCGGTACGGTCCTTGCGTGTGATCTTATAATCTTCAGGGATGGCAATGGTGATGTCTGGGGCGGAGGAAGCGTTCATCCATGTTTCTGTTAGGAAGGCGACGTCTGGAGAGATGGTGTCTAGTAGATTCCATAGGTCAATGGCGTGTCTGTGGACCGATCGGGTGTTGAGAAGGATGCATTGTAGGTGGTTGGGGTCGGGAATCTGTGGTGTGGTCGTAGCGGAGATGTTGTCGGTGCCGATGAATTTGCAGGAGTAGCAAGAGAAAGGTCCATGGGTGTGTCCAGGAGCGGCTTGGACGCAGTTGGTGGAGTGGCCGGGGTTAAGGGCTAGGAGGGTGGCGGCATCGTAGGTAATGCGGGAGGGCTGGGCAGCGCGAGGGGCAGGGGGACTGGCGCTGGGCGCGGTCCAGGCGCGGACGGGCATAGACGGGCTTACCTTTGGCGCACCTTCGGCGCGGATTGGGCGCGGTCGCTGCGCGTTAGATTATTGGTCATAAATGGATGGTGGAGGGGGCGGAGCGTGGGAGGGGCAGCAGCTGGGAGGCGGTGGCGGGAGGAGGGGCGGCAACAACAACAACAACACAAAATGGAGGGTCAAAGGCGAGAGCCTTACACGCACTATCAGCTGTATTTTATTTAAATACAGAGTAACTGCCTCAGCGACGTCGCGTTAATAATTAAATAAAAGCGACAGTGCGGCGCAAATTAAATAAGTGATTTGGACAGTGCAGCACAGTTAAATAAATAAATAAATCCGACAGTGCAGCGCTATGAAGCGATCGTGCAGCGCTATGAAATGAAAGAATAGCTAAGTCAATGCAGCGCTAGTAGCTCAAGAGCAGGAGGTCAAACGATACCAGGCTGGAGCGTGGGGGAGCAACCGGGCTGAAGGAGGGTCCAGGCGGTCACAGTGATCTCGGGGGCAAGGAAGGATACTAATCGTGGGTGGGAGGGGCAGCAGCTGGGAGGCGGTGGCGGGAGGAGGGGCGGCAACAACAACAACAACACAAAATGGAGGGTCAAAGGCGAGAGCCTTACACGCACTATCAGCTGTATTTTATTTAAATACAGAGTAACTGCCTCAGCGACGTCGCGTTAATAATTAAATAAAAGCGACAGTGCGGCGCAAATTAAATAAGTGATTTGGACAGTGCAGCACAGTTAAATAAATAAATAAATAAATCCGACAGTGCAGCGCTATGAAGCGATCGTGCAGCGCTATGAAATGAAAGAATAGCTAAGTCAATGCAGCGCTAGTAGCTCAAGAGCAGGAGGTCAAACGATACCAGGCTGGAGCGTGGGGGAGCAACCGGGCTGAAGGAGGGTCCAGGCGGTCACAGTGATCTCGGGGGCAAGGAAGGATACTAATCGTGGGTGGGAGGGGCAGCAGCTGGGAGGCGGTGGCGGGAGGAGGGGCGGCAACAACAACAACAACACAAAATGGAGGGTCAAAGGTGAGAGCCTTACACGCACTATCAGCTGTATTTTATTTAAATACAGAGTAACTGCCTCAGCGACGTCGCGTTAATAATTAAATAAAAGGGACAGTGCGGCGCAAATTAAATAAGTGATTTGGATAGTGCAGCACAGTTAAATAAATAAATAAATAAATCAGACAGTGCAGCGCTATGAAGCGATCGTGCAGCGCTATGAAATGAAAGAATAGCTAAGTCAATGCAGCGCTAGTAGCTCAAGAGCAGGAGGTCAAACGATACCAGGCTGGAGCGTGGGGGAGCAACCGGGCTGAAGGAGGGTCCAGGCGGTCACAGTGATCTCGGGGGCAAGGAAGGATACTAATCGTGGGTGGGAGGGGCAGCAGCTGGGAGGCGGTGGCGGGAGGAGGGGCGGCAACAACAACAACAACACAAAATGGAGGGTCAAAGGCGAGAGCCTTACACGCACTATCAGCTGTATTTTATTTAAATACAGAGTAACTGCCTCAGCGACGTCGCGTTAATAATTAAATAAAAGTGACAGTGCGGCGCAAATTAAATAAGTGATTTGGACAGTGCAGCACAGTTAAATAAATAAATAAATAAATCCGACAGTGCAGCGCTATGAAGCGATCGTGCAGCGCTATGAAATGAAAGAATAGCTAAGTCAATGCAGCGCTAGTAGCTCAAGAGCAGGAGGTCAAACGATACCAGGCTGGAGCGTGGGGGATCAACCGGGCTGAAGGAGGGTCCAGGCGGTCACAGTGATCTCGGGGGCAAGGAAGGATACTAATCGTGGGTGGGAGGGGCAGCAGCTGGGAGGCGGTGGCGGGAGGAGGGGCGGCAACAACAACAACAACACAAAATGGAGGGTCAAAGGTGAGAGCCTTACACGCACTATCAGCTGTATTTTATTTAAATACAGAGTAACTGCCTCAGCGACGTCGCGTTAATAATTAAATAAAAGGGACAGTGCGGCGCAAATTAAATAAGTGATTTGGATAGTGCAGCACAGTTAAATAAATAAATAAATAAATCCGACAGTGCAGCGCTATGAAGCGATCGTGCAGCGCTATGAAATGAAAGAATAGCTAAGTCAATGCAGCGCTAGTAGCTCAAGAGCAGGAGGTCAAACGATACCAGGCTGGAGCGTGGGGGAGCAACCGGGCTGAAGGAGGGTCCAGGCGGTCACAGTGATCTCGGGGGCAAGGAAGGATACTAATCGTGGGTGGGAGGGGCAGCAGCTGGGAGGCGGTGGCGGGAGGAGGGGCGGCAACAACAACAACAACACAAAATGGAGGGTCAAAGGCGAGAGCCTTACACGCACTATCAGCTGTATTTTATTTAAATACAGAGTAACTGCCTCAGCGACGTCGCGTTAATAATGAAATAAAAGCGACAGTGCGGCGCAAATTAAATAAGTGATTTGGACAGTGCAGCACAGTTAAATAAATAAATAAATAAATCCGACAGTGCAGCGCTATGAAGCGATCGTGCAGCGCTATGAAATGAAAGAATAGCTAAGTCAATGCAGCGCTAGTAGCTCAAGAGCAGGAGGTCAAACGATACCAGGCTGGAGCGTGGGGGAGCAACCGGGCTGAAGGAGGGTCCAGGCGGTCACTCCTTAGGACAGCCCCCTTTACTGGGTTAAAAGGTGCAGCATGGACAGAGAAAGAGCACTGGCCTATGGGGGGAATAGTTTCAAATACTGATCACCTGTGGTCCCCCCACCCTTACCACCACATAAAGATCCTGTATTTTAGTGTGGGCTTATTCATACATTCAGCCTCGACTCTGACATTCACTCAGGAGTACAGATGAGGAAAGTATTAGAGCAGTGACCTGCAGTCCTGGGCAAAGACCCTGTATTTCACCCATCTACTTATTAGGTGTCACTCTATTATTTATCAAAGGCTAACAAAGTAAAAGCAGCATAGAGACACCCAGTGTGTTTGTCCATTTATTAATTACATTTACTGTGTCCCTTACAGAAAATACTGAGGGCCATATTATCAAGAACGGCGATAACATTATCGCCGCTTAAGAGGCAGTTTCCTGCCGCTAAAGCGGCGATAATGTTATAGCTCTTCTTGATAATATGGCCCTGAATTAGTACAATTAATAAGTGCAAAGATGAAAAGGTGCAGAAGAAGGCAGCGCAAACAAACAGTCGATGGAAGCTAACATGATAAAGCCAGAAGGCCTGGCTTGTTCATGAGAACGTGTCGTACAGCAGAAGAAAATGACAAAAAAAATCCAATTCCAACTCCAATAACCCCTTCTTAAGGGAGAGGGAGATTAAAACGCCACCCCTTATCTGCAGTTGGGAGGCTCCGCAGTGCTTAATTTGTGCCAGTGGTTTCCGGTGCTCGGCACCAACACTAGATTGTGAACACCGGCACTTGAAAAATCTGCCACATGGTGGCGTTCTCTGTGTAATTTAGAGATAGCAAAGAACCAGTTGCTCATTAATTCAATAGACATTAAAAACAATTAATTCCTGCCGCCCAAGCCACTTCTGTAAATTTCGGGTCTTTGAATAGTCTGAATTATCACACCTATAGGAGTGTTATGGTTAATAGTTACGTAGGCATTGTCGTTGGCAGAACTGGCAGGGGCAATGGGTGGTTAAAGCTGCAGTGGCCACCAGGCGAGGGCCCTGGATATTATTTTATTACAAATTAAGCACATCCCCAGGGAGGAAGGGATGGCTAGCGAAGAGCTGTGTAACCCAGGCTCCGATTGCTGAAAGTCCATCCAGGACAGGGTGTAGCAGAGCAAGATAATGTGGGGGAACCCTCTGGGTACCACAGGATGAATCACTCTCAAGTCACCATAAGTGAAAACAAAGAGCTCTCCGCCCCCTCCACGAGTCTTCAGATCACAAAGGCCCTCCCCACCAGGAACAACCGGCACAAGTGGAGAGACGGTCGGGCTTGTAAGAATTTAGGGGCATATTATCAAGAACGGCATTGAAAATTATCTCCGGTTTAGCTGCAGAAAACTGCCGCTAAAGCAGTGACAATGGGCTTGATAATATGCCCTGGAGAATTCCAATAGAAGCTCATGTTCACACCAGAACATGGACTTCTATTGGATTTCTCAAGGGTATATTATCAAGCCCATTATCGTCGCTTTAACTGCAGTTTTCTGCCGCTAAACCGGCAATAATTTTTAACGCTGTTCTTGATAATATGCCCCTTAGAGTGCCACCTTGGGCCACAACTTGTGTGGGGCCTTCTGAATGTATGTTCCGGTTTTGGCCAGGTGCAATAAGCAGCAGCTGTTTCTGACTAGTAAAAAGTAGGGGGCAGATTTACAAGCCCCTTGCGCCACGTTTACGCCGCCTTGTGTGACGCCACAGCGGTGTAAATGTGGTGCATCCCTGCGAGGCATTTACAACGTGACGCATCTAGGGAGATGCGTCACGTTATAAAGCCAAGGGCCACAATGGGGGCATTCCCACGCAGGGTGGGCGTTCCGGCGCCTGTGCGCCTCGTAAAAGTGCCTGCGTGAAATCTACAAGATTTCACGCAGGCACTTCCGCGACGATGCTACGTCAATTCCTTACGCCTGCTTGAAGCAGGCGTAAGGACTGATGCAGCATGTTAAGTATTGGGCGGCCCTGAGCATTGCTGGAGTTGCGTCACGCTTGCGACGCAACTCCAGCGATGCGCCGCCCTTACATCACGAGATGCGTCACGCATCTGCCTACCCTTGCGCCACGGCGCACCGCATTGTAAATGCGGCGCATCTGCCATGACGCAAGGGTAGTTTTGCGTGACGCATTTGTTCCTGCGCATCTCTGCTGATATGCAGAGATGCGCCAGAACTCGTAAATATGCCCCTAGGTATTTCAGGGAAAGAGTAAAGGGAGCTGCATCTGGTGATCTAGTGGTAAACCGCTTCATTAGTAAGGAAAACTGCATGCTTACTTCCCATTAAAATATACACCTGAATGTTGTTGAAGAAAAGTGTAGAGATGCTTTAAGGTACGGGCAAGGTGTTCGCACCTTTAGAAGTTTTTTTTTTAATTTACATTCAAGATCACTCGGGTTTAGTGACAGACGTAGATACTTTTTTTTTGGTGTTTTTTGTTGTTGTTTTTTTCTGATAAATGCTATTCTGCTGGATTCTTTTAATTTATTTTTTTATTTTTTATTTCAGCATGTTTTATTACATTTTTATACATGAACATGTTTGCGGTTCTGTTACAGGGTTAGCAAAGTTTTATCAAGTGCAGCTTGTGCTTCAGTATGTTGAGACGTTATGTCCTGTTTGTGTATTTCTGTATCTCAACCTGTAACATGTAGGCTTATTTTGTTTGAAACATAAGTCAAGTCAAGTCAAGTCAATAAATTTATATAGCGCGCTACATACCCAGAGGGTCTCAAGGCGCTTGAAGAAGGGTGGGGACTTACTTGTCAAATATCCACGTTTTAAGTTGCTTTCTGAATGCTAGGTGGTTCTGAGTAAGGCGAAGGTGAGTGGGAAGTGAGTTCCAGGTTTTAGCTGCCAGGTAGGAGAAGGATCTACCTCCCATGGTGGTTTTGTTGATGCGAGGTACAGTGGCAAGGGCCTGGTTGGAGGATCGTAGCTGGCGGGGGGGGGGGGGTGTAGAAGGACAGTCGTGTGTTGAGGCATTCGGGTCCGATTTGGTACGGTGCTTTGTGTGCGTGGGTTAGGAGTCGGAAAGTAATCCTCTTATTGACGGGGAGCCAGTGGAGGCTTTTCAGGTGACCAGAGATGTGTTCTTTATGCGGGATGTCTAATATGAGCCTAGCTGAAGCGTTCTGGATGCGTTGGAGTTTTTTCTGGAGTTTTGCGGTGGTACCGGCGTAAAGGGTGTTTCCGTAGTCCAGTCGGCTCGTGACCATGGCGTGGGTGACTGTTTTTCTAGTTTCGGTGGGGATCCAGCGAAATGTTTTTTTGAGCATGCGAAGAATGTTGAAGCAAGATGAAGAGACGGCGTTGACTTGTCTGTTCATCGAGAGTGAGGAATCCAGGATGATGCCCATGTTCCGTGCGTGGTCCGTCGGGATGGGTGCTTTTCCAAGGGCCTCAGGCCACCAAGAGTCATCCCAGGCGGAGGGGGAGGTGCCTAGGATGAGGACTTCTGTTTTGTCTGAGTTCAGTTTCAGACGGCTGTGTTTCATCCATTCGGCTACTTCTTTCATTCCTTCATGCAGGTTGGTTTTGGCAGTGTTAGGGTCTCTGGTGAGTGATAGGATCAGTTGAGTGTCGTCGGCGTAGGAGATGATGTTGAGGTTGTGTTGGCGTGCGATGACCGCGAGGGGGCTCATGTATACGTTGAAGAGGGTGGGGCTGAGTGAAGATCCTTGTGGTACGCCGCAGATGACTTCAGTGGCCTCTGACTTGAATGGTGGAAGGCGGACTCTCTGGGTTCTTCCGGTGAGGAACGAGGCGATCCATTCCAGTGCTTTTCCTTGGATTCCGACGTTTCTGAGGCGTTGTAAAAGGGTGCTATGACAGACCGTGTCGAAGGCTGCGGAGAGGTCGAGGAGGATGAGGGCGACTGTGTCTCCATTGTCCAGTAGCGTTCGAATGTCGTCTAGTGCTGCGATGAGGGCGGTTTCAGTGCTGTGCTTGGCTCGGAAGCCGGATTGTGAGGAGTCGAGGGATTTGTTGGATTCGAGGAAGGTGGCGAGCTGGTTGTTGACAGCTTTCTCGATGACTTTGGCCGGGAATGGGAGGAGCGAGATGGGGCAGTAGTTTTTGAGTTCGGTGGGGTCAGCTGTGGGTTTTTTCAGAAGGGCGCTGAGTTCGGCGTGTTTCCAGCTTTCCGGGAAGGTGCCGGATTTGAGGGAGCAGTTGATGACGTCTCGGAGGTGTGGTGCTATGATGGAGTCTGCTTTGTTGAAGATGTGGTGAGGGCATGGGTCTGTGGGGGATCCTGAGTGGATAGAGTTCATCAGACGGATGGTGTCCTCAGTGGAGATTGGCTTCCAGTTATTGAGGATATTCCGGGGAGGTGGGGGTCCTGCAGGGGGTTGGGTGGGTTGGTCTTTGGGTCGGTTTTCGAAGCTGTTGTGGATGTCTGCAATTTTGTTGTGGAAGAATGAGGCTAGGGAGTCGCAGAGGGCTTGAGAGGGGGTGATGTCGTTGGAGTTGGCTGAGGGGTTGGTAAATTCCTTGACGATGTTGAATAATTCCTTGCTGTTGTGGGCGTTGTTATCTAGTCGGTCCTTGAAAGCGGCTTTCTTGGCATTCCGGATCAGTTGGTGGTGTATGCGGGTGGCGTTTTTGAGGGCGTCCTTGGTGCTGGTGGTTGGGTCTTTTTTCCAGGCCTTCTCAAGGGAGCGACAGAGTTTCTTGGATTTCTTAAGATCATCGTTGAACCAGGAGGCCTTCTTGCTGCCTAGTTTGATTTGTCGTTTTTTCAGTGGTGCTAGGATGTCGGCGCTGTTGGATAACCATTGGGTGAGGTTGGTGGCTGCTTGGTCTGGGTTTGAGGAGTGGGCTGGGGGGTTTTGCAGAAGCGATGAGGAGATCTGGTCGATGGTGATTTTGTTCCAGTTTCTTTGCAGAGTGGGTTGGGGGTGGATGTTGGATGTGGGCTTGTTGTAGGTAAAGTGAACGCAGCTGTGGTCAGTCCAAAGGAGAGCTGTGGTGTGGCTGAAGGAGACATGTTTGCTGGAGGTGAAGATAGGGTCGAGTGTGTGACCTGCGATGTGGGTGGGGGTAGTGACAAGTTGTTTAAGTCCGAGGTTGGCGAGGTTGTCCAAAAGGGTGGTGGTGTTGCGGTCGTTGTTCTTTTCAAGGTGAAAGTTGAGGTCTCCCAAAAGGATGTACTCCTCGGAGGGGAGCGCGTGTGGAGTGATGAAGTCCGTGATGTCTTCACTAAATTGTGCGCGGGGTCCTGGTGGTCTGTAAAGGAGGGTGCCTCTGAGTGTGGTCTTGGGGTCGGTGTGGATCTGGAAGTGAAGGTGTTCAGAGTTGGCGAGATTGACGTCTGAGCTGGTTGAGATGCGGATGGATTTCTTATGGACGATAGCGATGCCTCCTCCTGTGTGGCCGGTGCGGTCCTTGCGAATGATCTTATAGCCTTCCGGGATGGCAATGGTGATGTCTGGGGCTGATGTGGCGTTCATCCATGTTTCTGTTAGGAAGGCGACGTCCGGAGAGATGGTGTCTAACAGATTCCAGAGGTCAATGGCGTGCCTGTGGACCGAGCGGGTGTTGAGCAGGATGCATAGTAGGTGGTTGGGGTCGGATATCTGTTTTGTGTTTGTGGATGAGGAGTTGTTCTTGGTGCCGTCGAACTTGCAGGAGTAGCAGGAAAAGGGTCCATGGGTGTGTCCAGGGGCGGCTTGGACGCAGTTGGGGGAACGGGCGGGGTTAAGGGCTAGGAGGGTGGTGGTATCATAAGTAAAGCGGGAGGGGTGGACATTACGAGGACCAGGGGCTCTGGCGCTGGGCGCGGTCCAGGCGCGGACGGGCGTAGACGGGCTTACCTTTGGCGCATCTTCGGCGCGAATTGGGCGCGACCGCTGCGCTTGACCGCTGCGCGTAGGTCCTCCTGTCATAAGTTGGGAAGTGAAGGGGGGCGGAGCGTGGGAGGGTGAGCTGGGAGGCGTTAGCGAAGGGGGAGGGACGGGCTGCAGGCACAACAACAAAAGCGAGCACTTTAAACAGCAGCGCTATGCACACAGGAAGCTAATAATATTACAAGCCTGAGATGGTCAACTCAAGTGACAGTGCAATACACGTGGGACAATATCTGCAATAAGCTGCCAAAACTACGCAAATGCGGAGCGCTACGCTGGGGGACTGGGCGCTTAATCACGATCGAGTGAAATGCCAATTAAAAGATACTGCCAGTGAGTAATCAGCGCTACAATACCAAGTGGCGCTTGTAGGTCGGGAGGTGGGCAGGAGCAACCGCTTCACGAGGAGTTCAGCTGGTTACAGGGGCTACTCAGCCGAGTGCTTCCAAGTGCTTCGTGGGTGGGAGGGTGAGCTGGGAGGTGTTAGCGAAGGGGGAGGGACGGGCTGCAGGCACAACAAAATGGAGGGCTCCCAAACAACAACACGACGCTATGCGAGGGCAAAGTAAATGCACAACAACAAAAGCGAGCACTTTAAACAGCAGCGCTATGCACACAGGAAGCTAATAATATTACAAGCCTGAGATGGTCAACTCAAGTGACAGCGCAATACACGTGGGACAATATCTGCAATAAGCTGCCAAAACTACGCAAATGCGATTGCATTGGCAGAAAATCTATACTAATATTGTAAAAAGAGAGCCCAAACCTTTGAGGCGGGTAATCTCAGAAACCACAGCACCAATCACAACACCCAATACAGCATTGGAAAGTTGCAGCAGAAGGACATAGGCTATGCAGACGCCCACCATATACATTTAAAAGGTAAAAGAACCGTGCCAGCAAAGTAGTCCCTTGTGGGCGTGTCTGTATTGTGCTGTGGGCGTGTGCTGGGGGGCGTGACAAACGCTGGGGGCGTGTGGTACGTTCCGCCCTTCATGCCATGTCTCATATCGTGTGATGTGGGCGTGTGCTGGGGGCGTGGACGTGTGCGGGGCGCGGGATTACGGAAAAAAAAAGTGAGCGTTGTGCCCAATATTTCATTGTTTTTTCTTCCCAGGTTCTGTATATTCCAGCTCCGGGTGTGCTTGCCCCGCGCTCCCAGTGACGTGCACCTGCTTTACTGTATGGTGGTCAGGCATGGCGGTATTCCAAAGGGCCGGAAGGAGCTCAAACAGGGGCCATTGTGCAGGAAATGTAATCTCGCCTTCACTTTCGGTGACGCCTGAAGCACACACTGGAGATTTTCCACTTCTGTTGCGCACAGACCTCGCGCCACGCACATCCGGACACAAGGCCCGCCTCCACCGGGAATATGTGATGATATTCCGCAAACCAACATCCCGCATACCATCACTCCGCAATTTTTATAACGCAGGACTATTACTCCGCAAAGACATCTTTTCTAAAACTTTTACAACGCATATGAATGAATGAATGAATGAAATGGCTTTTATAGACCGCAGCTTACACTCCATGGAGCATCTTGGCGCTAGTCATCACGTGTCACAGAAGAGAAAGAGGGAGAGCTGCCAAACAGATGGATGGGGGGTGAAAATTAGATTAACGCCAGACATAGTGTGTCAGTGGCCTTGAAAATCCATGTTTTAAGGGCTTTTCGAAACAGGTTCTCTGAATGAATCAGACGCATCTGGGGTGGGAGTTTGTTCCAGGCTCTGGCTCCTAGAACTCCGATGGATTTTCCACCTTTTGTAGTTAGTCTGAATTTGGGGATGGCTAATAAGTTTAGGTTGGATGATCTGAGTGACCTGGAGGGAGTATATCTTCCAAACCTTTGCGACAGGTATGTGGGGCCCGACTGGTGGTAAGCTCTGAAAGTGATGAGTAAGATTTTAAATAGTACTCTCTTGTGGATGGGTAACCAATGCAGGGTTTTAAGTGCTGTGGAGGCAGATGATTTCCTGGGTAGTCTTAGCACTAGGCGGGCGGCCGCATTCTGAACCATCTGCAATTTGTGCAAAACAGCTTTGTTAGAACCTGCATAGATGCTGTTGCAGTAATCTAGCCGGGATGTGATGAGGGCCACTGCTACCGTTTTTCTGGCTGTCAGGGGGAGGAGGTCGAAGAACCTTCTGAGGCCTCTAATAATGTTGAAGCAGGACCCTGCTACAGTACCTGCTTGTTGTTTGAAGGATAGGGCTTCATCAAACCTTATCCCGAGGTTGCGGGCCGACGTAATGGTGTTGGGTGGGACTTCGGCGTCTTGGGGCCACCAGTTGTTAGGGGAAAAAAAAGATTGTTCTGGCCAAATGGGAGGATTTCAGTTTTGCCCGAATTGCATTTAAGGTGGTGAGTTCTCATCCATTAAAAGGTTGCGGTGAGACAGTCTCTCAGATTTTCTTCTGCTTTAGTTGAGTTATTGTCCAATACAAGGATGAGTTGGGTATCATCCACGTAGGATATTGTACTGATGTTGAATGATGTGATGAGTTCAATCAGAGGGGCATATAAAGGTTAAAAAGAACCGGGCTCAAGCTTGAGCCTTGTGGTACCCCTGTTTTTAAAGTTTTTTCGTCCGAGCAGTAGCTTCCTAATATGGTGACTTGTTTCCTATGGCTTAGGAAGTTTTTCAGCCATTTGAAAGCGATTCCTGTTAGTCCCGATTCTGCCAGGCGGCCAATTAATACGGGGTGTGAGACCGTATCAAAGGCCGCCGAAAGATCGAGCAGGATCAGGACAGCCTTCTTTCCTTGATCCAGTGCCATCTTAAGTGTCTCTACTGTATGTAGAAGGGCTGACTCTGTGGAGTGTTTTGCCCTGAAACCTGCCTGGTTGGGGTGTAGGAGGTGATTTTCCTCCAGATGTTTAGTCAGCTGTTTGTTTACTGCTGCTTGAGTCAGTTTGAACAGCATTGGAAGCAGCGAGATTGGGCGAAGGTTAGAGAGCGTGGTGGGATCAGCTAGGGGCTTTTTCTGCAGCGGTTTTACAGCCGCACGCTTCCCTTCAGATGGGATGACGGCAGTGGTCAGAGAGGAGTTTATGATGGAATTTATAGATGGATTTACCGTGTCCACCAGAGTATGGAGCAGTAGTGGGGGACACGGGTCGAAAGGGGAGCCTGATTTACAGGAGAGAATGGCTTGTCGAGTTTCGTCGAGGCTGATGGGGGCAAAGATGACTTTATCACGCATGCCATTATAAAAGTACATTATTAAAACATCAAATATATGTTTGTATATATGTGTATTTATATATATATATATATATATATATATATATATATATATATATATATATATATATATATATATATATATATATATATATATATATATATATATATATATATATTCACAGAAAAAAACATAGGTTTTACACACGTTATAGTTAGGAAGTAGCATTTAAAAAACCTATGAAATTCACTGACAAAACCATAGGTTTGACACATGTTATAGTTAGCTGGAAATTTGACTGACATAAAACCAATGAAATTCCACGTTATAGTTAGTTGGACTCACTATAACTTGCGCGTGCAATGCACTGCTGATGACGTCACATATTACATCACTCATGACATGGTCAGTGACATCACTGATGACACCATCCTTGTTACATAGTGACAGACCTCCTTTCACTGTAATGTAACCCTTGAGACACATATTCAAAAATAGAAACTGAAATTTAAAAAAAAATGGAGATACCTATATCAGTTACAACAAGCAATTCACTAATTCCACTATCTATATACACATCCACTCATTCACCAACAGTTCTATATAGTCACTCATACATATACTCACTCATCATATGAAGTGATACACCTATACATCCTGTTACACACCGACAGTCATCCAAAAGTTACTCACACACATATTCACACGTGCAAATAAACTATTGAACATCCATTTATTTGAATATAGAGTTATACACACACTTCCACCTTACTTCTATTGAAAATTACACATATTTATTCTCTTAAACAATCACTTATAGAAACACATACTTATTTAAACAGGAACTCTTACAATCTCTTACTCTCACATATACTCACTTATATACATCAATATTCATATATACTAGATTAAAACATATGTAGTTACCGATAAAGACACTAGTGAGACAGTCATTCACTCACTAACAAACACATATAGACACTCATCCACCCATACAGTCCTGTACATATGCTGTCTTCAAAACACATACAAACAGAGAGTCAGTCACTCATGCATCTATGTGCTAAGTAATACCCCCACCAAACCATATAGACACTCATACTGATACTAATAAAAATATCTAATAACCCATATACATACGCATGTAGCTACTTACCAACACATGTAGCCACTTATACACAAAGTGAAACACTAATATATATATTTAAATATTTAAACATAACTCACTAATATTTATTTTTCAGAAAGACACATATTCACTGGATGGTGTCATCAGTGATGTCATGAGTGATGTCACTGACCATGTCATGAATGATGTAATATGTGACGTCATCAGCAGTGCATTGCACGCGCAAGTTATAGTGAGTCCAACTAACTATAACGTGGAATTTCATTGGTTTTATGTCAGTAAAATTTCCAGCTAACTATAACATGTGTCAAACCTATGGTTTTTTCAGTGAATTTCATAGGTTTTTTAAATGCTACTTCCTAACTATAACGTGTGTAAAACCTATGGTTTTTTCTGTGAATTTCATTGGTTTTTAAAATGCTAATTCAGAAAAATGTTGTGTATGCAACCTATACTTTTGGCAATAAAGTTCTGGCAATATTTTTTTCGAAAACAAGCCGTTTTCTTCACTGTTCAAGTTGCATAGAGACTCCTTGTAAAGCGATACAGAATTCGAAAGTCTGTACCTTGCCTTTTTTTAAACACATTAAAATTTGTCTGTAAATAAAAATAGCCTTACTAAACTTTCGTGCGCGACCCGGTGTGCGCACTCTCGGCAACAGTTGTCAATAAAATGGATATCGCATTTCCAGGCTTTCGTGCGCGACCGAGTGCGCGCACCTGCCTATATGTTTCGTGAAAACTTTGCAATTTGAACTTTCCAAAAACAGCTCCAGGAGCATATTATAAAGGGCGTTTATCGGCTTTCGATCGTGCGCGACCGTGTGCGCGCAACCGCCTATATATATATTTCGGGAAAAGTTCGCGATTGCAACTTATTAAATTTCTTCATACACCCACCATAGAACTTATACTACTCAGAAGATATATTAAATCCGGATATGTTTCGATTTACTCCTTTTCACGTTTTGAAATTGGACCGCTACTTCCAACCAGATACTATCACCGCGTACACGTCCTGAGACGCGCATGTGAAGTCATGTGACTTGAAAACAACACTTCCAATTGGTTCCTAGTAGTTTCTATGCTGCATCAATACCTACGCCTGCTTCAAACACATGCACAGTTTTGAAACAGCATGGGCCTGAAAGTCACTGAATGAAATATCATACATTACAGTCAGCCACTTTCAAGACGCATTCCTTCAGAGGAACACTTATCGTTTATTAGAGGTAGATCGTCCGACTCCACCGGAATACACCCCTAATAAAAAAGACATATATATAAAATGCGGACTAGCCGCTGTATCGTACTAGCAAACTTTAACTTAAAACTCGTTAGAGAAAACAAAAGGAATCGAACAAAATCAATAGGCCACTGATAGGATCTCTTTTTGACCTTGCTAAAATAGAAACATTAGGAACAACCCCTCATGAGAAATATGAAACTAGTAAAACTAGTGAGAGAAACCGAGCTCGACGCCATCTTGCCCCCTTTTAGGCCCCATCACGAACATAGATAGCCCTACATAGCAAAACATGATCTTATCGCCTGCCCAACTTCAGATCTGACCCCCCCCCTTTTGCTCTCATGTCCTGTCAGAATGTCCGGCTGTAGATTACAATCACATATTCCATTTGGGAGGGGAAACGACATCAGAGCGACAAATATTAGAAATATACCACACGACAGCAAAATAACAGATGAAAACGTTTTTATTCTTGAACAAAAATATATTAAAACAACTATGGAGAACCATTACGCGAATAGTCCGGAGGCGACACCATGCGCCAAGGCCTGTCCCCAGGATGAACCAAGGAATCTGTTCCTGGGACCGTGGCAAAGAGCAGCCGGTCGCCATCGGCCAGAGAAGGCATGGGCCCGACCCGAGATGTAGTTGTCTTCCCATTCTCTTCCTCTTTCGGTGCCTTGCAGGCCACGAGGGGGGGATGTCTTGCATATGCCTCCGACCCCCCCCCTCTCTTCATCGCCTGGTCCGGCCATAACAAATGTCAGCAAAACGCCGTGGGGTACACTGTGAGGGAGAGACGGCGCGGACGATAATCTTTCGGCGCCTTGCAGGCCACGAGGGGGGATGTCTTGCATATGCCTCCGACCCCCCCCTCTCTTCATCGCCTGGTCCGGCCATAACAAATGTCAGCAAGATGCCGTGGGGTGCACTGGGAGGGACAGGCGGCGCGGACGAGCCTCTCCCGCCTCCCCACGTGCAGGCCCCTCACCTGCACCCCCAACGCTCCACGCACCCATCAAAGGACTCGTCCACTCTTGCGGTGCAGCGACGCTCCATGCACCTGGCAAAGGACTCGTCCACTGTGGCGGTGCAACGATGCTTCGCCCGACAGGCTTGAGTCCATCAGCTCCTGCAACCCAGTGACTGCCGGTGGTTGCAGATCTTTCCTTTCAAAATGCTGCCAACAATATTTTCTGAATGGCGTAGCCACGAGACGTTGGCGCTCTCATGCTGACGCCAGCCTCAGTTTGAATGACCAATAATCCGGGGCGCGGCGCGGAGCGCGTAACGTAAGCATAACAGGTCATGTGACTTGTTAAGGCTTTTCATTGGTTTAGAAATATTTTTATGAGCATATTTGACTATTTTATTAAAGACACTACACATAACCTGTTTTTCAAGTTATGTTTAATTTTAAATGAAACGGTTTACATTTTCACTTTTTATTTCCAGTAAATTTGAAAAATAAATGTTTATAGTTCCATATGCTGAAGCACGTCAGCTTCCCACCCTATGTCATACAATTCTGACAAATCGGCATCCTCATCATGTTCTTCATCATCCTCAGGATTTAAATCATCTAAGGGTTCCACTTCCACTGACGTTTCAATGACATGTTCAACAATAAGATCGAGACCAACGGATTGCTCATTATCACTCATGGTTAATGTCCTTATCTTTAAAGAAAGAGAACAACAATGAGATGTTGCAGAGTAAGAGACAAATCTCAGACACTATAATAGTAAAATTGTTTAACAACAGTAACATTTTGCAGCTATTATTTAGCCATGTCCAGCGATGCTGAGGAGGTGAGTCCTATGTCCAAGTTTTCAGTGAACAAGACTCATCTCTTTTTAACCTTCGATAAGCTTCACCAACTCTGTGTCCCCTGCTCATACTTAAATGTAGAGGAGCAGATTTATGTTAACTGGCGCATCCCCAGAGATGCACCAGTTAATGTGCACCGCTGCTCTGCCACCCATGGTGTGCCGCATTTACAATGTGGAGCACCATTTACTCGCAGTGACAAAATGGCGGTCAACACTTCCTGATTTCCTTCGAATCGAACGTTAACAGACGTCACGCAGCAAAAAAAAATTCCGCTCGCGCGCAGCCCCTCCTTCCCCAAAGTAGCAATGTTGGGCTACTTTTGGGCTGCTTTCTAGTAGGGTTTTTGAGCGTCAGAAAGTCTACAAAAGCCGTCGGCAACGGCCTGGGGTGGAGAACCATTACGCGAATAGTCCGGAGGAGACACCACACGCCAAGGCCTGTCCCCAGGATGAACCAAGGGATCCGTTCCTGGAGCCATGGCAAAGAGCGGCCGGCCGCCATCTGCCAGAGAAGGCATGGGCCCGACCCGAGATGTAGTTGTCTTCCCATTCTCTTCTTTTTTCGGTGCCTTGCAGGCCACAAGGGGGATGTGACATACCTAATAGTATAACTCACATATATCCGACCTCCCCCTCTCTTCATCACCTGGTCCGGCCATAACAAATGTCAGCAAGACGCCGT
This sequence comes from Lissotriton vulgaris, assembly GCF_964263255.1. Taxonomy (NCBI): domain Eukaryota; kingdom Metazoa; phylum Chordata; class Amphibia; order Caudata; family Salamandridae; genus Lissotriton; species Lissotriton vulgaris. The sequence continues at coordinate 164,039,888 of NC_141695.1, read as the reverse complement.
GGGGTCCACTGGGAGGGAGAGGCGGCATGGACGAGCCTCCCCAGATGGAGGCCCCTCAGCTGCACCCCCAACGATCCATGCACCCGGCAAAGGGTTCGTACTCTGTGGCGATATAGGGATGCTCCACGAGCCCAGCAAAGGACTTGCCCACTGTTGCGGTACAGCGACGTTCCACGAGCCCAGCAGGGTCTTGTCCACTGTGGCGGTGCAACGATGCTTCGCCCGACAGGCTTGAGTCCATCTGCTCCTGCAACCCAGTGACTGCCGGTGGTTGCAGATCTCCTAAAAATGGCGGTCGACTTTGCAGGAATGGGCCTGGCGTGAAAAGTTGGCCTGGTCACCTGTTAACCAGAAAATGGGCCCCTGTCTTTCCTTTCAAAATGCTGCCAACAATATTATATCAAACTCTGCATCGGTACTTACTTATAAATGCAGAAACAACTCAATTAACACAAGGGCTCTTTTCAGAGCCACCTTATATCAAAGCACTCAAACTTCTGATTTATCTCCATTTTCACACTTTTGTAAATAGGTGTGCGCGCCCGAGTGCGCGCACCCCGCAACTTTTTCGAGAAAAAAATATATATATTTTCGCTTTCAAGGACCTTACTGCACACCCTGAGAAAACCTACGCAGCAAAACAATCTCTACCTTCTCCCCTTTCCATGTTCCAACGCTTTGAAATCACAATATATTTACTCGCAGTGACAAAATGGCGGTCAACACTTCCTGATTTCCTTCTAATCGAACGTTAACAGACGTCACGCAGCACTTGGGTGCGCGCACGCATGCGCGCCTATAGATATATAATTGACTTTAACTTTAATTTTCTCAACAACTACTGAACGGATTTACACCATTCCAAAAAAAGTGTAATCTGCGAGCCGGACTGTACAGTTTTGCCAAATTTCTTATAAATCCATTCACCCGTTAGACCTGTAGCCGAGTCTAAAGGTCCTATGGAAAATAACATGGAGAAAACACGTAATGGGACCCCCCTTTTATCTCAGCCCCCACTTGACCAATCCCCCCCAAACTTTTAGGGAAGGAGCGCAGCGGACTGAGCCATCTTCTTTGAGAAATTCGCTAAGATTCTTCAACCAGGGCCAAAGTTATTCCAAATAGAATGTTGAGCATTTCCTATGGAAACTAGGTCCTAACTATAACTACCTACTGGCGACCGCCAGTAGGTAATATATATACATATACATATATATATATATATATATATATATATATATATATATATATATATATATATATACACATATATATATATATATATATATATATATATATATATATATATATATATATATATATATATATATATATACACATTTCTTTAATTTAAATAAAACATTTATTCTTTTAATTTGCATTATTTATATTATTTTTATTTATTATTTAATTTTATTACCCTTTACACCCTAAAAACGAATCCCACCCTGCTCCATTTAAATACCCCTGCATCCCATAATCATAACCCACCCTTACTCCTTAAAATACCCCAACTCCCTCAAACACTAACCCATTGTAACCCTATAAATATACCCAGTACCCCAAAACCCAAACCAAAACCCTAAAAATACCCCTGTACCTCAAAACCCAAACATAGCCCTGAACTCTATAAATACCCCTCTACCTCAAAACCCAAACCTACAACTGAACCCTAAAATACCCCTGTACCCCAAAGCCCAAACCTAGCCCTGAACCCTAAAAACACCCCTATACCTCAAAACCCAAACCTACAACTGAACCCTAAAAATACCCCTGTACCCCAAAGCCCAAACCTAGCCCTGAACCCTAAAAACACCCCTGTACCCCAAAACCCAAACCTACCCCTGAACCCTAAAATACCCCTGTACCCCAAAACCCAAACCTACCCCTGAACCCTAAAAATACCCCTGTACCCCAAAACCCAAACCTAGCCCTGAACCCTAAAAATAACCCTGTACCCCAAAACCCAAACCTACCACTGAACACTAAAGTACCCCTGTACCCCAAAACCCAAACCTAGCCCAGAACCGTAAAAATACCCCTGTACCCCAAAACCCAAACCTAGCCCTGAAGCCTTTAAAAATACCCCGGTACCCCAAAACCCAAACCTACCCCTGAACCCTAAAAATACCCCTATACCCCAAAACCCAAACCTAGCCCTGAACCCTAAAAATACCCCTGTACCCCAAAACCCATACCTATCACTAAACCCTAAAACTACCCCTGTACCCCATAACCCAAAACTATATCTGAACACTTAAAATACCCAAACACCCCAAAACATATACCTCAGCACCCCAAAACAAATACCCCTATACCCATACTTATCTTATCCAAACATTAAAAAACATGCTTTTACCATTCATGCATTTACAACGAATTTCATTGTAAATGTATGTGTGGTAAAAGCATATAAAATGTAATGCCATCCGTTATAATGGCATTGCGGAGTCATGGTACTTTCGTAATGAAAGTATGTGGAGTGATGGTATGCGGAAAGAAAGTTGTGGAATATTGGGTGTTTACCCTCCCCCGGTAAGGACATTGGTGGCACGGCGGCCCACATCTCCAGCAACATACTCATATTTTTTCACCATCCATTTGAAAAATGCGCAGGTCTCTCTCATTGATGGCCAGCACCGACATACACTTTTAGACACACCTCCCGCCACAACTTCTAGAATTGTGAACTTTAAAGCTGGGGAGCTACGTTCGAATCTCGGCATCAGCTCAACATCCTGTGATTCCAGGCAAATCGCTTTGTTTCCCCGTGCCTACCACAAATGAATGTGTTCTTCTGTAATGTAAATTGTGCTCATACCATGTTGTCGAGTTCGCGCTATATAATATTGCAAGGAAAAATAAAGTAGGGAAACTCGAGTTCACACACTACTGAACGCGCACTCTTAAGTGTATCAGCAGTGCACTGTGAATCGGAGCGTTTCACAGGCCTGTCACAGAAATGCTATAAAAACGAAATCCTACAAAACAATATACTACTGGCCGGCAGCAATTCATACCCGGACAACGTCGGGACGAGCTGCTAGTAGGTAATAAAATTCAAAGTTATTCCAAACAGGGGCCTCAAAATATTTCTTGCTCAGGACTCCCAAGGTTTTTAAGATGACACTGAGAGTGTGTCCTCGAAAAGCGTGGGGCCTAGGGATTAATGACTTATTTATCAAAAGAAAATCCTTTCTGTGTATTAATCTTTCCTTTGGTGACCAAAAGGCCTACACATTCAAATCAATACCAGTTTTGTAATTATGGTATTACAGAGATATTTAGGTAGATAATCGTACTCCACACTAGAAAATCATTTTTTTACTCTCAAAAGTTTATTGTACGGAAACATTTATATTAACAATTCCGATTTGAGGTAGATACCGTAAATCGGAATGGTTAGATAGTATTTAAGATTGTACCAGAGCACCCTACTCATAACACTAATTGTCTGCAATTTTATACAATGGTTTTTAATATAAATGTTTCCGTACAATAAACTTTTGAGAGTAAAAAAATGATTTTCTAGTGTGGAGTACGATTATCTACCTAAATATCTCTGTAATACCATAATTACAAAACTGGTATTGATTTGAATGTGTAGGCCTTTTGGTCACCAAAGGAAAGATTAATACACAGAAAGGATTTTCTTTTGATAAATACTTGATACCCAGTCCTTTCTGGTCCTTGGGAAACTCTCTATTTTTTGGAGACTAGGGATTAATGACACCACTTCTTTAGGATGGCCCTGAAGAGAGAAAGAACCCAGAAAGCAATCTTCCTTGGAAGAGCCCCCCAACTGCACAGGGCCACATCCCCACCACCGACTCAGGCAGGTCGCAGCCCCAACACCAGAAGCCCGTCTGCCGTTATTCAACATCAGCAAAAGAGGCTGCTGGCTCATACCAGACATGGCTCACACTACCAACAGCCACACCGACTGGTCCAGCCCTCCACTGCCAGAGGAAGGAGGCCTGGCAGCAGCTGATGGAGTCCTGCATAAGTCCAAGATGCACACCTGATGGCATGACTATGGTGCTAGGATGCAGTGCTTCCACACATTCCTCATGCCCTGCAGGATCTTCAGATGGATCCCTACCAACACCAGAAAGACCGTCACATAGGAACTCATCACCAGCTGCCTGGACTATAGAAACACTGTATGCCAGACACTCCACCCAACTCCTCATAAGACTCCAGACCAAACAGAACGCTGCAGCCAGACTCACCCTGCACCTCTCAAATAGACCCACTTCATCCCCCACCTCCAGGACTTCCAATGGCCCCCTATCTAGAAGACATGCCAGTTCAAGATCCTCATATATGCCTACAAAGCTCTACACAACCAAGGACTATCCTACATCAGCCATCGACTGAAATTCCACCTGCACGCAAGACACCTGTATTCTGCCTCACTCGCCCTCACCAACACCCATCACATCCGCAGAGGAGGTTGCTTCTTCGCCAATATCGCTGCCAAGATCTGAAATGCTCCCTCCACCTCTAAATAGTTTCCTCCCTGGCGGAGTTCAGAAAGAGGCTCAAGACCAGTGCTTTGACGGAGACATGGCATCTCAGTGCCCAGATGCCCCCAGGGGAGGCAGTGTGCTCTTTACAAATACTAATTTATTGATTGATTGATTATCTAGTGTATTTTGATATCGTGCACAGCTACCCCAACGGGGTGTCCTGGCGCTCCTGTGTGAGTACATGCTGGCTGAGATGATTGTTTCACAAGAGAAAAGATCAGCAGAACAGGTAGGTTTTTAGAGCTCTCCAGAAGGGTTGTTCATCCTGGATCAACCGGATGGCATTTGGTAGCTTATTCCAGAGGGCTGAAGTCAGTACTGGAAAAGTTTTCCCGCCTGAGCGAGTTTTCCTGAATCTGGGAACGGTAAGGAGATTTTTTGAGGAAGAGCGTAAGGTTCTGATGTTATTATAGGGAATCAAGCAGGTAGAGAGATAAGCAGAGCCCTTGCCTCTCAACGCTCGATGAGCCAATACCAGAGCTTTGAATTCTGCCCTTTTGTGTATCGGCAGCCAGTGAAGTTCACGACGGTGTGGAGAGATATGCTCACGTAAGGGAATACCTCTAACCAGTCGGACCGCGGCATTCTGGACTGTCTGTAGGCGATGACGAAGACCCACAGACAGGCCAGTATAAAGACCGTTGGCGTAGTCCAGGTGTGAATTAATTAACCCCTGGACTACGATCTTCCTGGTATTAATGGGCAGAAAATGGATGAACTTTTTTACCATTCCAATCTTAGCAAGACATGCCGCGGAGACTGTCTGAACTTGATGGTGGAGTGTGAGGTTGGAATCCCATCTAACTCCTAAATTTTTCACAGAGTCTTTAGGGAGAGGGGGGCACTCAAATCAAGAGGCCACCAGATGTTAGGGTCAAGTGGGGTCAGCTGATGAAAAAAGAGAACCTCCGTTTTTCCTGCGTTCAGTCTTAGGAAGTTGTTATCCATTCACAGGGCAATTGTGCGGAGGCAGTTTTTTAGGGGATCAAAGGTTGTGGGGGAAATACTATTAAATGAAAACAAAAGCTGGATATCATCAGCATAAGAGGTCACCTTTATGCCAGTTTGAACGATGATATCAAAAAGGGGGGAAAAATAAACATTAAATAGAAGGGGACTCAGCGAGGAGCCCTGAGGGACTCCCTCAGGGATTGATTTCAGTGCCAGCCCATATTAAGAGGCGGGCAAGGCTTACGCGAGCACAGTGCCACAGGACCCAGTAGTGTTTCCTTCACTTCATAGGTTTTCTCCACCAAGTATAATAGTTATCAGTCATCTCTAGACACCAGGGTCGCAACCCCCTCATCAGGCTGCACTCTCACATGCATCCAATAATATGGTAGCGGGCGCTTCTAAACGGGGGTGGCAGGGCAGAGGCGGGGGTAGGGAGTGCAGGTGGTGGTGTAAATAAAAAGAAACAGCAATTACCTACACACCGGCCGCATTCTCTTTGTCCTCTTCGGCTCTTCGGTGGAGTCGAGGAGCAAGCAGGAGCAAGGAAGCACCCAGGCTCCAGTCTCTCCCAGCCAATCACAACGCTGCCTTACAGCAGTGTTGTGATAGGTCTGAGCACCGTGGTTCAGTGCTCAGAGAGGGACTGGGCAGGTTCTCCACCCAGGCTGTAATGCAGCCGTGGTGAAGAACGTTGCAAAGTGCACTCAAATGTTTGGCTGGCCATATTGGGCCAGCCAAACATTCATGCACACTTAAAAAAGTGCCACCACTGTTCCAGTAAAGTGCAGCACCACCCCTAACCAGGTGAGACACATGTGGAAAAACAAAATGATAATAACATTTGTTATTATCATTTTAGTTTTCCTTTTGTCAACTGATCACAGAGCAGTAGGGCGATGCTTCTCTGCCTTAGCGTAAGAGCCGCCCCTGCAAGAATATAGTTTGGGAAAGATCTAGAGCAGTGGCTCTGCAGTGCTGCCCAGAAGTCCTGCCATTCACTGCTGTCATATCCATCTATTGGGTCTTCTAGGTCATTCATTCAAGGACACAACTCAACACTCTTCTTCTCAGATAATTGTCTGTTTGCCACATTTATCCTTTATTCATGAAACTTCACACTACAATTCATTCATGAAAACGGATTAGCATGGGTCTAGACTTACTGACTAAGGATCTGTAATTCTTACAATGTCTGCATTTAACTCCGGTGACACTCTTCTGTCCATTCGCGAGGCTTCATTAATTCCATCTTCCACAATGGGTCTAAATAAATGTTTGCTGCACCACATGAATGCTTTGGATTATCCATTGATGAGTTTGCGCCTCTCATCCCCGGCAGAGTATCATATCTGTACACCAATGATGTCTAGTATCATGTAAAAGCCCTGCGTTCACATTCATTCATCAATCAGCACTGCTTCAGGCATGTAAGGGTACTGCTTTTCATGGGTTTGCTCCACATAAAAGCCAAACTGCCACACTGTTGAACTGAATGGCTGGGGTACCAATCCTCTACAGGAGCTGGTGGATCAAACCAGCTGCCGTTGTCCAGGTCATGCGCAGTTTTCTCTGTTTTTTGGACTTGGGAAAATATTCTGCCCTAAGAACATGCTGTTAAATGTTCAAGCAAGCCAGCATTTTGTGAAATTTCACAAACATTTTGGATATCCATCCATCCACCAAGATTGTATTGTATTGTATTGTAATTGCATTTATATAGCTCTAACTACCCCTGACGAAGTGTCGAAGTGCTTTTTCAGAGAGTAGCACACTACACCGAACCCATAAAGGATTAGTGTTGAATTAGTATAGTGAAATATTAACATAATTTCAGTGGTGATTATTAGTAAGTTATTTGGATTGAGAAGGATAGCGGAGGGATAGAAGAGGAGAAAAAGGTTTGCATTTATATAGTACTTGCTACCCCTAATGAGGTGTTGAATACCCCTGGGTGTAGTGGGCGTAGCGGGGCTACATGGAGGTCCACAGATTTGCGAACAAACTTCATCGAATCCGCTCCGCAGGGCCACCTGCCTCTACCCACTATATTAACACATAATTCAACATTACTTAAAAGTAAATTAAAACGAAACTAAAAGTCAATTAAAAGAAAACTGTGCCTGTGCACGCGCCTGCGCTTTTCTCGCAATAAATGTGTATGTGCGGGCGTGCGCGTTTGCAGTTTTCTCAAGGATTACCCAGACGGCACGGAAGAGGAGGAGGGCAGCCCGGGGACACCGTGGTAGAGGTAAGTTGTTTTAATTTACTTTTAAGTAATGTAGAATTACTTGTTAATATAGGGGAGGTGGAGGTGGGGGCTGGTCAAGTCCGCTCCGCTGTAGTGTGTGCAGAGATTTGCCTTCTACGCGTTCTCCCTGGAACACGGAGGAGGCAAATCTCCACACACTCCGTGGGCGGAGTGGAGTTCTCCACCCGGGATAGTGTTGAAGCTCTTTTTCATCGAGTAGCATGCTGCTCTGGAATCCATAAAGAATTAGTGATGAGTTAGTATAGGGAAATATGAAATTTGAGAAGTGGACGTGTTAGTCTGTTATTTTGATTGACAAGGATAGTGGGGGGGGGGGTAGAAGAGTGAAGGATTTCGTTATTTTGTTGGTTTTTATTTGAAGGTCATAGCAGTAGTGGGAGGCTTGGGGGGAGTAATAAGAGATGTGGAGGGGAAGAGTCAGAGGAAATAGTTCAGAAAGGCTTGTTTTGGGAGATCAGTATAGTAAAAGAGTTGTCAGATGGTGCAAGGAGGGGTAGAGTGGGGGAGGATCTTGAAAGTGTTTATTTGGGGATAAATACATGGAAAAGTTTATAGATGCATTAGGAAATAGGTTTATGTGGATTAAAGATATTGATAGAGGTATAGGGTGCAAAATAGGGTAGTGCACCAAATGTGCTTTTTTTGAGGGGAGAAAAATTCTAAATATATAGATCCAAGTGCATGGAAGGTATATAGATGCATAAAGGAAGTACGTATAAGTAGATTAAAGATGCATTTGATAAACTCTGGTTTTCAAGTGTTGTACTTAAACATTTATTTTATTTATTTATGTTTGTAGAGACATAATTATTCTACATGTTTATACAAAGCAATAAACATATATAGGTACATATCTATAGTACAAATAAATGCTGATATACAGAGGGATATGTTGTATATTTCTGTGTTCGTATGGTGCTTATGTGGTGAAGAGCCAATTTTTGAGTAGTTTTCTGAAGATAAGGGTGTTGTCTGTTGATCTTATGTTAGGGGTAAAGAGTTCCATAGTTTGGCTGCTTTTAAAGAGAAGGATATGCCACCCATGTTTTTTTTTCTTGTATCTTGGGATTTTGAGGTGAGGTGCCACTTTAGAGCAGAGGTTCCTTTGTTGAATGTGTTTGGTGATTTTATTCCTAAGGAAGAGCAGTCCTATTCCATGTATTGCTTTGTGGGTGATACAAAGCAGCTTGAATGTTGATCTTCTGGCAAACGATAACCAATGCAGAGCTTACAAGGCAGGGGGGGTGTGGTCTTGTGGTTTGATATGCAAGAGAAGTTTGGCAGCCAAGTTCTAAATTGTTGTGGTCTTTTCATAATCGTTAAAGGTGATCTGTGGGAGAGGCTATTGGCGTAATCAAGTTTGGACAGAACAAGGGAGATGATAGTGTGGACCTTGTGTGGAAATCCCAAATGGGGGAAGATTTGTTGCAGAGTTTTTATAGTATCAAAGCCTGATCTTGCTAGTTTGTCCACTTGGGCATTCATCTATGGCATGGAGTCCATGGTCGTTATATCTATCCTTTCATCCTTCCATCCACCTACCCATCCATCCCTGCACCCATTCATCCATCCATTCACCAAGATGGGCTCTCTCATTCATCCAACGCAGAGCACCATGTCTCTAGGCAGATGATGTTAAGCACCATGTCCAGGCTCTGTACTTACATCCATTCATCCATTCACTAAGCTGCACTCTCTTGTTCTTCCTAGATAGAGCAGCGTGTTTCTAGACAGGTGATCTTCACCACCATGTCCAGGCTCTGTGTATATCCATCCATCTATCCATCTATCCATCCATCCATTCATCCACCTAGCTGCGCTCTCACATTCTTCCTAGACAGAGAAGCGTGTCTTTAGACAGATGATGTCCTGCACCGTGAACAAGGTCCTGTAATTACTGGCTGTGTCCATCAATCCATTCATTGGTCTTCACACACCGCTTCATACAAACTTTAAGGCACCGCTCGTCGCGCGCCTCTGACACTCGATGAACGAGTGGGATGGGATGAGTCAGAGAGGGGACTGGCTCAGACCCAGCCGCCCAGAAAGGGACAGTCATCCAGCTCACCGAAAAGTTATTTTTTCCAGCTAATGGAACTGCGTCGGGTGAAGACCTCAGAGACACGACTTGTACCATTTCAAACGCATCTCTCTTTCAGTGGAACCTGTTGAACAGGATCTACAAAAGGGGGCGATGCTGCCTACAGGGCCTCTGTCACAAACTCTGCCCCGTGACCTAGAAACCCGTGGAAGCAGAGACTCGAGCCCCTGCAGGCATGTTTTGGGCAGAAGTCTCTCCCCTTCTGCCCAGACAGACCAGACCCGCCTTGGAGAGGCTTGCGAGGGGCAGCACCGGACCGGAGGTCGGGTGGTTGCCTCCCAGCATCCACCAATGCTGACAACTAAAATAAGTTGAGTACCAATGATTTCTTGGCAATACAGCTGAAGATACAGTGTCAATATGTTCGTAAACGGCCAAGCCAATTAGTGCTGTGATCTGCCCCCGCACAGACTGCCAAATTAAAGCTTTTTGGGGCAGATTTATGTTAACTGGCGCATCCCGAGGGATGCGCCAGTTAACATGCGCCACAGTGCGCCACAGCTACGCCACCCATGGTGCGCCGCATTTATGATGCGGCGCACCATGTGGCAAAAACGGCACAGATGCGTCACGCATCTGTGCCGTAAAAGTGACGCATTGCTGGAGTTGCGTCCCAAGCGCGACGCAGCTCCAGAAATGCTCTGGGGGGGCCTATTCTTTCAATGCTGCCTCAAGCCTTACGCCTGCTTCAAGCAGGCGCAGGGTTTTGACGCAGCATTGCCCTGAAAGTGACTGAGTGAAATCTCATAGATTTCACTCAGCCACTTTCAGGAGGCGTTCCTGCGCAGGAACGCCCCCCTCTGCGCAGGAACGCCTCCTCATGGCGCAGTGCTGTACAACGTGACGCATCTCCTAGATGCGTCACGTTGTAAATAGGGCGCAGGGATGCGCCACGTTTCCGCGCCGTTGCGTCACGCAACGGCGGCGTAAACGTGGCGCAAGCCCTTCATAAATCTGCCCCATTGTCTTTTCGGAAACCTGTGCGCTTTCAGACAGACAGCACAGCTCGGGTAATCTGCTAGGCTGATAACGAAACAAACATGGATGTGGCATCAGTGGGGACACGTTCTAGTTTTCTTGTTTTAGAACACGTGAGTCACACTGACTCTGAATTCCAGCTTCCAGGCTGCAAGGAGTGTGCTGTCTCCTGTGCTGACAGACGTCGCTCGCACCAGTGACAACCTATAGATGACTCAATGTTTCCATAAGATCACACCTGCCTTAGTTACTCAATAGACACTGACTGGGCTTGTTTCGTTACCCCCAAGCCTCGAGGTGTGGTAGGGGTTGCTAACTCTGCTTATCGCTGTCACATTGGGGAATCCCTGGCCATTAACCCCAAAGAGCCTGGCACCAACTCTGCCCCCTTCAAGCAGTACTGAAAGACCACCTCCCAAGCAGATAATGACCCGCGCATGCAAAGCCCTGCAAAGAAGGACCAGCGTACATCAACAAATGTCTGACCTTCCACCAACCCACCAGACACCTACCATCCGCTTCCCTCTCCCTCGGACCCCCGGGATCTGCAGAATCAAGAGCAGAGAACGCTGCTTCTCACACCTGGCGGTAAAGGCATGAAACAGCCACCCCTTGCACCTCAGGCTCACACCATGCTCCAGCAATGCAGGAAAGAACTCAAGACCTGGATGTGTGAATGATCAAACTAGCACCTCGAGACCCTCGCGGGTGATTTGCGGCACTATATAAATGCATTATTGATTGATTGACCTCCCTCCCAGTCAAACACCTTGGTATGAAAGTCACTTACATCATTAAAACATAAAGGGGCAAATTTACAAGCCCATTATGCCAGATTTGCATAACTTTTGGGACGCAGCGGCGTGCCAGCGCCATTCTGCGGGCTATTTACAACATGACGCATCTGGGAGATACATCACGTTGTAAAGCCCTGCGCCACATGTGGGCGTTCCTGCGCAGGGGGGGTCATTCTGGCGTAGGAACGCTTCCTAAAAGTGGCTGAGTGAAAACTACAAGATTTCACTCAGTCACTTTTAAGGCCATGCTGCGTCAAAACCCTGCACCTGCTTGAAGTAAGCGTAAGGATTGATGGAGCATGTTAGGGATAGGGGCACCCCGAACCTTGTTGGAGCTGCAACGCAACTCCAGCAATGCGCCGTTTTTACTCCGGGGGAGGCAACACGCATCTGCCCATCCGTGCGCCACGGTGAGCCACGGTGCGCCGCATTGTAAATGTGGCGCATCAGTGGTGCCGCACGGGTGGGTAGATGCGTCTCAACTCTTCTGGCGCATCCCTGCTGATTAGCAGAGATGCGCCAGAAGTAGTAAATGTGCCCCAAAATCTTTTGATGATATTGTTAATATATCAAACCAACAGTAAATGTGAAACCAACCAATACAGTGACAAGAGACGTCACAATGTACAACAATTGGGAACGGATGATAAGTACAAACATTGCAAGACACCGCACTATCATGCAGCAAACTTCAAGGAATAAAATAGGGGATGTACTCAGTGTGAAAGGTGAACACGTGGTGCTAAAGGTAGAAGTGGCCTGGAAATGTCAGTATGTTTTGCATAATATAATTGTGCACCTTTGAGAGAGCGCAAAATTGTGTTAGAAATTGTAGGGGTGCACTATATTCATGAGTAACTAGCACCCGCATATATAGAGGATTATAATCATGTTTTAATGTGACGCAGGGCTATGAAACCATATGCCTGAACCTACATAGCTGTAACGTATATTGCTTTGAAAATACTAATGCCATGTTAACCTAGAAATGTTGTTTGCATTGAAATGTTAATTCAGCTAAAGGGAATTCGAATAGTCATTGATGTATTTAAATGCATGTTTAGAAATTTACTATGGTATTCATTTAACGACGTAGAAGTGTTAAGTTAGAAAATGTATTCTTTTACTACAATAATGAAGGCCTAATGAACAGGAAAATGTTTGCCAATGCTAGAATGTGACATCCCGAAACATGCAGAGGCCCAGGTGGGGAGGAAGGCCGTGTAAGCCGAACTAAGAATGTTTCACATTACATTAAATCATGGAAATGTCTTCCCTAGAAGGTTGCTTTAGAAAATTAATTGCAAGTAGCATGGAACTGTGAATCGATTTATGTGCGTTCCTTTGCAGGTGCAAGATTAACTAGAGATAGTAGAGAAGGGCCCATTGTATATGAGCGTTAGGATGGTAGCCCCAGACATGGAGGAGTGGCTGCGGAATTTAGGGAAGCAACTTCAAGAGGAGAAGACTCTGGGACCCAAGGACGTTTTTCAACGAACAAAGATGAAGATGTCGTAATGGAGTTTCTTTGAAAATTACTACTTTTGAGAGGGGCGTGCCTTAGGGCGTGTCGTCCATATTGTGGGGTTTTGTATTAGGGACAGCACCCCGGTAGGAGAGCTGAGCAGATGCGCACGAGGGCGAAGAAAGATGCTGGGTAGGCAGAGAGCATTGCTATGCGAAATGGGGTCTTAGGCTAAGTCCGAATCAAGTGAGTGTGCTTCTTTGGAAGCCACCACGGCTGACACCTTTGTTAGGAGGGAACTTTGCTAAGTAGGGATGTCATTTAGTATAGGGTAGGGACAGATTAATCTGGATGTATTTCTTCTTTTCTTCGATGTCTACTAAGACTCAAATTATAGCAATTCTTGCTAGTCTCGTGGTCTTGGAATTGATACTAGTATTATTTCTTAGTTGATTGAGACTTTTCCGGAGGATTATGTTTGTATTAGTGCCTGTTTATCTTTTGAACCTGTTACTGAGGTACACAACTGCTTTTGGCTTTATAATAAATCTTTAAACTTGACTTTTTGTCAGTGGTTCTTTGGGGAAACGGATGGGGATAGCTCAACTTGACATTATGATGTTATTGATAGATTGCCTTCTACACTCTACGACAGGTAAAAAGGTCTAGTCGACCTGTGGCGGGATTCTAGAAATATTATTCTGATTCTAGAGTGAAAATCCCACCTTTACACCTTCCACAAGCAAATATGAATATATTTGTTTCTGGAAGGTGCAGAACACTGAGACACATGTCAGCCCTAGTGGTGTTGCAGCGCTAGCTGCACTGCGTGGGCCCTGATTATTACCAAATAGTTACAATTCCGATCCCTGAACCGACAGGACTTACTGCTGGGATCAAAATTCTGTAATAATTAGTGCTGTTCATTTTTCACCTAGCAGTCTTCATCAAAATACTGACTCTGCATGGTATACTTCCATAGAAGGCATTAACCCATGCCATTCATGTCCCTAACCCAAGGACTCATCATGTGCTGTATACAGGGATTAGCATCCTGAATTCTGGCATGCTCACAGTGAGGGCACTGGCAAATGGGAAAAACACTTCCGAAGGTGTTTGAAACAATGAACCCGCCAGTGTAACCCAAAAGCAATATCAAGCCTCATTCACCAGCATTGAGGTTTTGTAAAATTCTGCCTTGTCCTGTGAGGTTATCGTTTCGTCACGATTTTGGTGATGTCGTACCGTATTTAGTAAGATCGACTAATATGGAGTGAATTTGTTGCGTTAACTAGCGAGTTCATTACGTATTCAGAGACTTCGTTTTGAATATGGGTTCCATTTTGTCTGTGCCTCCATTTTGTGTTGCCATAACGTAGGCCCGTGGGCCCGTGGAGGTAACTGAACTAACAAAGTTGCATGGGCTTCGCTGTTCATGCACTTAATAACTAGGCCTCTTCTTGACTCTAAAGGTGAACTGTAAGAAACTGACCTTGCTAAGCCAATTTCCTTGGTTGATCGTTGTCTGAGATTGCCAATCACTGTTCAGGACATCGTTCACTTTTAGGTTCTTTACACATGCCTTATCTTGCTCGCTATCTGTCATTGTTTCTTTTCTATGCTCTTTCATTACATGCATTGTGCTTTCAATTATGGGTTTGTCTGGCTTGTGGAGATTGGATTTGGGACATTCCTAATAATTAACTTGTGGGTTGAGGCAATGTAAACTGAGGTTTTTGCTATGTGATACTTTGTTTGAGAATGTACCTTATTGGCTAGAATTTTGTGCAGTGGGTGTCCATTTGTAATGTGAATATTGTGTATTAAAAGGAATGTCTTGCCTAACAAATTGAACAGTTTCTTGAGTTGTACACCGTGTTGTATTGCTGAGATTACTGTTACTAGCTGCAGCTAATAAATTTGGTCTTTGACGCCACCCAGAAGAATTCCTTGTCTCTGTATACCAAGACTGGTGAATCCGAAGACTTTGAGCGTGCCCCTGGCGCCGCTGGGTTCTGACCCGGTTCTTCAGCATCCATCTCCACAGGAAAAAATACCACTGCATTTTCCAGGACCCATCGCTAATGGAAGTGCCACCACTGGTTAGCGGCCAAAACCATCTTCAAAAACATGAAAATAGGCAAGTGGACTTCATTGCCCAGTATAGCTAGCCAAACAAAACCACATCGCTGCATTTCCCACCATCCATCTCTACAGGAAGTCACATCACATTTGTCTTCTCTGTTCTTCAGTCAACTCCTCAGGTCATCCTACCACCAGATTATAACCAGGAAAGGGCGGACATAGAAAAAGGCAACTATTTTTTAGCTAGTTCTAGCCTTGCGCCAGATTTTCTGCTCCACTGCAACCTACACATAAAATCTCAATGTACCTCAACCACCGTTAAGTCACGCAAACACTCACATATCATATTGACAATGCACAGACTCAAGCTCATGCAAAACCCACTAACTATCACACACCCTCAAACTGCCAAACACCAGCTCCATCTCGTGCTCATCAATGCACTCTACAGTACTCCATGCTCCAGATATCAGTCATAGAAACACTGCTCACCCACACACCCTCGCTCCTCAAAGATGTCCTGCTCCCCACAGTGTACAATATCCAGCATGTGGACCATGTTCATAATGAAGGAGGCTTCACCCTCGTCTGTAAGTCCTCCTGGTCCTGCGCAACAAGCAAGAAAGCAGCATTCAACTCAATAGAGCTCCTCACATGCGGCATCCCTTTCTCTGCAACTCAATCCACCACCTTCCAACTCATAGACTGGCCTTCTGGACAGAAGAAGGACTTCATGGAAGAATTCTAGGACCTTCTCACAACCTCATGCCTTCAACACACGCACTTTACCATCCTTGATGACTGTAACCTTCCCAGCCAAACCAAGCATGGAAAAAAAACAACAGACATCATCCTGAACCTCATATAGCTTCTCAGTGCAGTACAGCATGTTGCCCAGTCAGCACACTGCAAAAGCCACATCCTCAACCTCATCTTTTCAACATAAATAAGGTTGTATGACGTTACAATGCATACTTTTACAAGGCATGCCTTTACAACGCTTTTTTTACATTGCAACATCCTTTACATCATAGGATTTTACATCACATGTCACTACAACGCATTTTTAGAAACTACCTTTACAACGCATTCCATTACATCGCATTATACATTTACAAGGCATACCATTACATCGTATACTATAACATCACATTTAAGGTAAGTGTTGGATAGTGTAGGGGTAATTAATACTATTCTAACTCCAGGGAGTGCAACAGTAGGGTAAGTGTTGGATAGTGTAAGGGTACTATGCGTTGTAATGGTATGCGTTGTAATCTCTTGCGATGTAATGCCTGCATTGTAGTGACATGCATTGTAATGGTATGCGTTGTAGTGACATGCGATGCAATTTCTTGCGTTATAATGGCATGCAATGTAAAAGATGTTGCGATGTAATAACTGAGTTGTAATGGTAGTGTGATGTAAAAGTTGCGTTGTAAATGTTGTTTCCCCATAAAGAACCATTCAAGGCAAGCTTACCATACCCTTAACCTGGACCAGTCACCTTGCTCTTCACTTCACCCTGATCAGCATTCAGTCAACACATCAAGATCAACCCAAAAGAGAATGTAAAACTTTCAGATTTTTGGAGGATTTC
The DNA here is from genome assembly GCF_964263255.1 of Lissotriton vulgaris. NCBI lineage: Eukaryota > Metazoa > Chordata > Amphibia > Caudata > Salamandridae > Lissotriton > Lissotriton vulgaris. The sequence goes on along the minus strand of NC_141695.1, from coordinate 164,023,110 downwards.
TCAATAGACAGCCTAGAGCTCAAACCCATCTCTCACCCAACCACTTCCCCGTCTGACATAAGTCCCTTTGACCCTTCCACCATGTGAACATGCACAGTCCAATTAAGACGCACAAATTCAAGAAAACCCCTTCAGCGAACCCTACCCCAAAGTCTTGGCTGACAACAAACACTACATCCACAGACAGAGATGAAATGATAGGAACATGTAAGCTCTGATGACCTCACATTACTGAAGTCCTTCAATGAAAAACACACACTTGTCATCTAAAGCCAAGTACTTAACCAACACAATGAATGAATCTGCCAACAGAAACAGCACACCCTTCAAAGCAATCAAGTACTGCATCAACCCCCTGCTTGAATCTCAGAACCAACTCTCCACAGATAAGCGCAATGCATTCAATCACTTCTTCAACTAAAAAATATACAAGAATGGACAGCACATTAACATCAAACCACTCCCCCGTGTCACATCTCGTAATAGTCATCCTTCAAAAGGAATTCCGTCATTGTGTGAATTTCCCAAATGAAGAAAGTCCTCCTGACTAAATCAGGCTGAAGGAACTTAATTTTGGAGAAATATTGAAATGCCAGTAAACGTTTTCCACAAAATTACAATGCTTTCGTGGAGAAGGTATACTGGGCCACGGATTGAATAATTGGACCAAAAAATAAAATTCTTTCAAACTGAAACACCCCGTACATATAAAAAAATAATTTATATAATAACAGTTATGGTAGTCTTTTTTTCATGTCTACTGTGACCCTGTAGTTAAAAAAAGAAGCTGACAGAGGTAGAAAATAAAGGACAGCGACACAGAGGGAGGAGGTGAAAAGGATTCTGAATAGGGGTTTGGAGATTATGTGAATAGGGTGGGGGAGGCTGCAAAGGTGGCAATAAAAACATGCAGTGCGGTAAGCAGGAGAAGTGGAGGAAAGGGAATGTGAAGGCGGAGCTACGAAAGGATCAGGGAGGGAGAGCTAACATCAATGGTTTTTTAAAAAAAAAAAGCAGCACAAGTCAATTGGGAAATGAAAAAACAGCCTGAAGAAAAATGTTTTTCTTCAATAAAGGCTTTCACCAATAATGGTGAAATGAAAAACAATAAGAACCATTTTCTTTAGCCTAATCCTAACTTCAAGTTCACATCAGCAATAACCATATCCAAGACAATTATCAATATAGCTTCAGATCACCCTGCAGCATAGAGACGTCTAACTAACACTTCATCGCAAGCCCTCCTGACAAAAGATAAAGATGATCACTCAATCCTTCCTTATATTACTAGAGTTTGTACCTGCGTTTGCCACCATCAACGACCACACCTACATCATTCACTGGATGTGTCCACTGGTTCCTCTCATACCTATCCACTCAACACCAATTCAGGTCCCAGAAGATGGCTATCACCTGTGCAGGACCCTAGTGTTCCATCATCTTGCCCCTTTCATCTCTACTTGGAGCCCTTAGGACATTACTCACAGATAACAACAACATTCACTCATATGGCTACAATACAGAACTGTTTGTGAAAGTCCCTGCTCCAGATTTGCAATGACTCAAACATTGCTTGCACCTCAAGACCTGGATACCTAGCACCTGCCTGAAGTTTAATCCACCAACAAAGAATTCCTATTATTTCCATAGAACAACAAGCAACAGCTAGTGAAGACATGTCTCAAAGACATGCACCTGGGTATATTCAAACCTCTACTCTCAATCAATGCCAAGCCACTTGGTTTCAAATTGGACATTGATTTCACCCTTAAGGAGCACACTGCCAAGAAAACTCAAAAACTACCCTAGCACCTTCTTTTCCATAAGTGGAATAATTCTTTCCATAAGTGTCTTCAAAACAGCTTTTCAAGCTCTTGTATGCAGAAGGTGGCAGTCCCCTGCTCTATGGATTCCCTGACCCCACATTGGCTCTGCTTCCTACATGTCGCAGCAGGTTTTAGCAAGTATCAAGCCCACATCACTCCACCCTGATGGTACTCCACTAGTTCCCCTCGCCGGCCTGCACCATTTTCAAAACCAGCTGCATCATGACTGGCATGCCTGCCTATCTGACTGACAAACCCACCATTTCTGTGACTGTCCGCAAACCTGCCACAAGGAGGCTAATCTGACTAGGGAGGAAGAAATCTAAAACAATACAAGGACACAGGACTCCATCTTTGTATCCCAGATCTGAAATTACATCCTTTTATCCATGAGGCATGCCCCAACTGTGCGCCAATGTAAAAAAATAGGGGAACAGCCATTACAACGCGGGTTTTACCACGTGCTACCATTACAACGCTGCTATTACAGCGCAAGGCGTTACAAAGACTTGCGCTGGAGGGCGCTGTTGGATAGGGAATAGTTTAATTTTTTATTCCACCACCTTCCCTACTGTAACGTGGGCTGGAGTTGGAATAGAAAATTAAACTATTCCACTATCCAGCGCTTACAGCCCGAGTCGTTGTAACAACTTGCGCTGTAAAAACAGCGCTGTAATGGTACGCGTGGTAAAAGCCCGCGTTGTAAGGCCATACAACCTAAAAAATAGCTGAACACACTCTTCTTTAAAGAACATTTCTTCATGATGCATTAACAGCCCCCTTCCACCCTTAGATCCCAGCTACCCCTCTAAACACTTGTATCTTTTCATTGACCGAAAACAGAAAAAGAATGCGGTGGCGAAATACTGTACTTCCAGTTTTAGGCACCCAGTATCTGAGCAAGGGGGAGATGTAGAGTTGTAAACAAAGGATGTTCCTACCTTAATAACTAAGGTGTTAGTGGTCCCCATCTTCAGGGAACTAAAGCTTCTTTGTCTGGTGAAGGTGGTACCATCTGAAATAAGACATTCGTCAAGAGGTACACCAACATGAAACCTACTTGGCCTCCTGTGTATCAGCTCATCTAGCGTAGGAAATAATTAGGGATTACTTATGCCCTGATGAATGAATAACTGGTAACATCATGAGAGAGGGCAGAAACATGTTGCCCTATTGCATTACATCCAATGTATGTCGTTACTTCGCAAACCATTAGTTTGCATGTTTTTATTATGATGTTTAACTTAGTAAATGCCATTACTTTGCAAGTTTTTACTTTGCATGCTTTTAGAACGCAATTGCTTAGATATGAACTAAAAATGCTTTTACACCGCATTAAATTACTACGCATACCACTACAACATTTATAAACACTACACACACCCTCTAATACTTCACTACCCTACACTACTCAAACACCACTACACTACCCTAAACACTAAAACACTACCCCCTACATGACCTTCCCCCTTCGCCCAGTCCGCTCCCTACAATCTAGCACAACCCTGCACGACCCCCTGACACTACCCTAAGCCCTAAAACAATACCCTACACTACTCAAATACCACACACTACCCTAAACACTAAAACACTACCCCCTACATGACCTTCCAATTTCACCTAGTCCGCTCCCTACAATCTAGCACACCCCTGCACAACCCCCGACACTACCCTAAGCCCTAAAACACTACCCTACACTACTCAAACACCACAAACTACCCTAAACACTAAAACACTAGCCCCTGCATGACCTTTCCCCTTCCCCCACTCCTGTCCCTACACTCAAACCCTACCCTGCACGACCCTCAACAGTACCCTAAACCCAAAAACTCTACCTTATACTACACAAACTCCACAGCTCTACCCTAAACCCTAAATCACAACTCCCTGCAAGTCCCTCCCCCTTCCACCAGTCCACTCCCTACACTCAAACACTAACTTACACGCCACCCCTAATCTTCCCTAAACCCTAAAACACTACCTTACACTACTCAAACACCACAACACTACCCTAAACACTAAAACACGACCCCCTGCACATCCCTCCCCCGACCCCTAGTCCTGTCCCTTCTCCCAAACACTACCCTTCACGACCCCTGACACTACTCTAAACCCAAATGCACTACTCTACACTACACGAACACAACCCTACAACCTAAAAGACTACACCCTGCACGACCCTAAAAACGAAACAGCCCCACCCTAAACCATAATACACCACTTTACGCTACACAAACAACCCTACAAACTAAAAGACTACCCCCTGCATGACCCTAAAAACTACACAGCCCCACTTACCTTTCTCCTCATGGTCCCTCTCTTCTCATTAAAGCGTGGTTCCTCTGTTCTTCTTTTTCCTGCATCGTCAGAGCTGCACATCCTTGTTTGGAAACAGAAGCGACTCCTTTTCCAAACAACGATGTGGATAGCCAACCATTACAACACATGCGTTCTAACAACTCTTGCGATGTAACAACTTGCGTAGTAATGGTACGCGTTGTTACATTGCAAGCGTAGTAACGCTTGCATAGTCATGGCATGTGGACTAAAAGCCTCGTACAAAGGGTTGATTACCCATTATATCTATTCACCATCCCTTCCTGTTTTTAGCCATACCTAAGGTACCCCCTAGTAAAGAGAAAATCCTGGGTTTACCTTAAGGTATTTTTATTTGATCTGGATCCCTTTCTATACGGCATATCTTTATGAAGAACTCCCTCACAGCGAGGTTGAGTCTGCCTTGGTAGTACCATTCTAACAGCGTGTGATGAGGTTGCCAATAATTAAACATGCCACGACTAGTGAATGAGGTTTCCTCATCAAATCTAATTGGCACTCCCGAGTGAAATACATCCCTCTTGAGAATGCCAACTGGGCATTCTCGATTCAATTAGATACTGGGGGCCATATTTATGAAATAGTGGTGCACTGCAAAGCTACATTTGTAATAAAGCTTGAAACATTGATAGAACATATTTGAACCAGTTGTTGTTGAATTGTTGCACAGATTGATGCTGTGGTGCCCCTGAGTGATGCTGTGGTGCCCCTGAGTGGTGCTGCTTTGGTGTCCCTGAGTGCTGCTGTGGTGCCCCTGAGTGATGCTGTGATGGTGCGCTAGATAGAGTGAGGGCGATAGGTAGATAGAGTGAGGGTGATAGATAGAGTGAGGGCGATAGGTAGATAGAGTGAGGGCGATAGGTAGATAGAGTGAGGGCGATAGGTAGATAGAGTGAGGGTGATAGGTAGATAGAGTGAGGGGGATAGGTAGATAGAGTGAGGGCGATAGGTAGATTGAGGGCGATAGGTAGATAGAGTGAGGGCGATAGATAGAGTGAGGGCGATAGGTAGATAGAGTGAGGGCGATAGGTAGATAGAGTGAGGGCGATAGGTAGATAGAGTGAGGGCGATAGGTAGATAGAGTGAGGGTGATAGGTAGATAGAGTGAGGGGGATAGGTAGATAGAGTGAGGGCGATAGGTAGAGTGAGGGCGATAGGTAGATAGAGTGAGGGCGATAGATAGAGTGAGGGCAATAGATAGATAAAGTGAGGGGGATAGATAGATAGAGTGAGGGCGATAGACAGATAGAGTGAGGGCGATAGATAGAGTGAGGGCGATAGACAGAGTGAGGGCAATAGATAGATAGAATGAGGGCGATAGAGTGAGGGCGATAGATAGATGGATAGAATTTAATTATGTGGCGTGTAATTATGTGGTATTGAGTGGTATTTGGAGTGTATGTTGCATTGAGTGCAGTGCAATTATGTGGCATGTAATTATGTGGCACGGAGTGGTATTTGGAGTGTATGTTGCGTTGAGCGCAGTGTAATTATGTAGCATATAATTATGTGGCACTGAGGGTTATTATGAGGAGTGTATGTTGTATTCAGTAGAGTGTAATTATGTAGCACAGAGTGGTATTTGGAGTGTATGTTGCATCGTAATTATGTAGCATATAATTATGTGGCACTGAGTGGTATTGTGTGGAGTGTGTGTAGCATTCAGTAGAGTGTAATTATGTGGTGTGTAGTTTTGTGGCACAGAGTAGTATTTGGAGTGTAGGCTGCATTGAGTACATTGAGTAGAGTGTAATTATGTTGCGTGTAATTATGTGGCACTGAGTGGTATTTGGAGTGTATGTTGCATTGAGTGCAGTGTAATTATGTGGCGTGTAACTATGTGGCACTGAGTGGTATTTGGAGTGTATGTTGCATTGAGTGCAGTGTAATTATGTGGCACTGAGTGTTATTTGGAGTGTGTGTTGCATTGAGTGCAGTGTAATTATGTGGCGTGTTATTATGTGGCACTGAGTGTTATTTGGAGTGTATGTTGCATTGAGGGTGCAGAGTGTGTGAGGGTGCAGAGTGTGTGGCCTAAAGTAGTGTGTGGGTGCAGTGTGCGTGGCCTAAAGTAGTGTGTGTGCGCAGTGTGCATGGCCTAAAGTAGTGTGTGTGTGTAGTGTGCGTGGCCTAAAGTAGTGTGTGGGCGCAGTGTGCTTGGCCTAAAGTAGTGTGTGGGCACAGTGTGCGTGGCCTAAAGTAGTGTGTGGGCACACTGTGCATGGCCTAAAGTAGTGTGTGGGCGCAGTGCGTGTTGGCCTAAAGTAGTGTGTGGGCGCAGTGTGTGTGGCCTAAAGTAGTGTGTGGGCGCAGTGTGTGTGGCCTAAAGTAGTGTGTGGGTGCAGTGTACTAAAGTAGTGTGTCACCTCATTTGTCAGCAGCGAGCGCAGATGCTCTTCGAGGGTGGTGTCGGAGACCTAAAATAAAATAGGGAAAGCGTCTCCATGGACATCGATGTTTTACTTACAGATTGTATTCCCAGCCTAACATTTTTTTTAAACGTCGTTATGTCACTCCCATAAATGAGTGCAAAAAGCGAGCCCCAGCGCCTTGACAGCTGTAGGTGGAATGGGCGCTACACAAACATCTGATAACATAGCAGCCAGGTCGTAGCCTGAGGTTGAGCTACAAACAGCAGAAAAGAGAGGATGATGGAGAGATTGAAAGAGAGCTAGAGACTGCCCGAACAGAGAGTCTGCGGGGGAGGGGCTTGGAGGAGAGAGGGAGAGCAAGAAAGGGGGAAAGAAGAGTAAAGAATCATTGAGAAAGCCTGGGGGGGGGGTGAGGCACGGAGAAGGACTTAGAGGAGGACAGAGATTTAGGAATGACAGGACAATAGACTAGAGAGGCGGGGGGGCATCCCCACTCCCCAGAGAGTTGGCAGGACAAAGTCGGGCGATAACGGGTTGGGCACGAAACGGAGAGCTAGAGAGAATGGCGAGATAAAGAGAGGAAGAGAAACTGGGACCGATAGAGTGCGAGATAAGGGGCTTTTGCAGAGGAATAGCAATGCGTGACTTGAACAGAGAGTGACAGACAGACGTGGACAGAGCAATCCAGGGAGGGACAATGCAGAGAGATAACAATGGACTAAGCGGATTTTCAATGAGGCCGGGGGAGCGTGAGGGCAAAAACAGACATCAAGAGTGGCGAAAAGGAATGAGAGAGATGGGTCTTGGCAGTGAGAACACAATGCAAGAGAGACAGCTAGAGGGAGAGGGAGAGAGAGGAGGACAGCTGGAGTGATGGGGAGAAAAGAGCGGCAAAGAAGGGCAACAGCGAGAGAGAGGCAGTAAAAGAGACCAGACAAGGCGCAAATACATCTTTACACTAACGCACCAAATAAATGGCAGACATACACGTGCAGTTTGAAGGTCGTGCAGTCTGAAGGTCGAAGGTTCGAACCAGAGTGCGCCTCCCATGTTATTGAGCAATACGTATTATTACACCTCTTTTTTGACAGCGTTGGCAAAAGGCAATTTTTTCTGTTTTTGCTGATGCTGATCATCAGCCAGTGGCATTCCCTAAACCAATAGGTGCCCTAAAAGCCAAAAGAAGAGGTCTGCTGGGCTTGCCAATGCATCTTGCTATTTCTTGCCATCAATATCAGAGTGCGACTTGGCAGTGTGCCCAAGTATTACTCCCTATGCTCGTGAGCAGCCTCAAAGCCCGCAGAGCTGAGCAATATGCGCAGAATGGCAGCGGTGTAAGTAAACGCGGGGAGTCCATGACCTGCACACAGGTGCTCTCTCCTATAGCGACACAGAATGTCTCCAAGGTGTGGAAAAGATTTGAACAAATAGAAAATGTTTGCATCACCAGAAATCGAACGAGACAAGACCACCTTGAATAACTTCACCAATTGTATCACTCAATTTGCAGTTACAACGACATTTCCCAATACATGCTTTGGGGTACAACTACTTTTTCAGGGCAACATTAATGTTTCAAAAACGTATATAGGTTAACTAAACAAGGAGTTAGTAGAAATTTTTTGAAACTGCAGCACATCCCCAGAAAACACCATTCTACTGCACAAGCCCCGCGTCACACGCAAACCAGTCCCACGAGAGGCGCAGCACAAACGTAATTTAAGAGAGCCTCCTTGCTTGGTACTTACATTAAAAACTAGAGTGCAGCTGGGGAGAGTCTGGTTCACATTTGAGATGAACACAAAGGTCACAATGGTGCGACGTCCACTTTAGAGAATGTGCGTGGACTTGTGGTTTGGGAGACAAGGCGCTGACACCAAGTGCTCCCTGTTCAAAGGTCACATTAGGACAGCCATCTTGTTCCCCTTCAGCTATTTTTTACTGGCACCCACTGCCTCTGTTCCGTTTGTGTTTTGGGGGAGCTTACTGTAGCACAAACTCTTCAGTGGTAAGCAACACATCACAACACTTAAATCCACAGCTAAGTGCTTCCTTTAAACCAGGATGCCAAACTTCCGAGGCGTGGAACGCAGGCGAGAGAGGCGGTCTCTACTTCGATAGGCAGGAGCCTGCAAAGTTCCGGCAGATTCCCCGCCTCTGTAGCAGGGTAGCTGTGACGTAGCTCGTCCAGAGCGCAGCACCTTGGAGGCAGAGGGAGCCCACAAGCAAGCAGGGATTCCGGGAGAAAAAAGCAGGGATTCCAGGAGTGATGCGGTTCTCGGTAGAGAGCAGGAAATGCATAACGGTGCGAGGAAGCGAGAAGAGCCCGGTGAGTGTGGGGGCGGTACGCGTGTGTGGGTGTAACTGTGTGTGTGCACGCGTGTGTAGCTGTGCGTGTGTATGTATATGTGTGGCTGTGTGTCTGTTAGCTGTGCGTGTGTATATGTGTGTCTGTGTGCGTGGTTCCCGATGCATTGTGCCTGCGTGGGTGTATGTGTGTGTGCGCATGCGTGAGTGTGGCTGTGTATGATTGAGAGAGGCTGTGAATGTGAGACAGGAGATATGCACTGCGCCGGGCTGGGCGTGCGCGCCCACGGGGAGAAATCTGAGAAATCTCAGCGCGTGCCCATCTCCTGTCTCAGATTCCCAGGAGATGGGCAACAATAGTTGTCGAGCTAGACGCATGCTTCGCATGCGTACTCTAGCTCGACCTAAAAACTTCCTCACATCATAGGATACAGGACTCACTGTCCTCTCGGCCTGTTAAGAAAATATATTGCTATCAGGATCTACTGGCCCTAAATGAACCATTGTTTTCTAAAACTATTATTGCCCAGGTTCACAAAATTGGGGTCAACTTGTTATGCAATACATAGACATGGTGGAGGCTGGGCTGTGGTTCCCTGACAGCTGCGGGCGCTTTCCCCATGGAAATCAAGGTACCAGCCCCATCACGTTCTCAGTGTGGGCTCACAACGTCAGGCGTCTGATTGAGAGGGTTTTCATCATAAGGTGGCCTGTTCCTGCATCATGTGGTCGAGGTGCTGCCCAAGGACAGGGACGAAGACAAGTCCAGGTCAGTTCTGAAGCCGGCTTTGTTGCTTGATGTCTCCTGCGCGCTGCTTCCGTGCTCTTCTTTCCTTGCTCCTGCACCAGCTGGGCCTAGATCCCTTTGGCGCTTACTTCTTATTCGCTGCATTTGTCCTGCTGGTGGGCCCTGGGGAGTGGGGTTTGTCTGTGTCCTTTCTCTTGGTTGGTGGGGTTTTCGCTTCCACTGTCTGTTGCCCCCGGATATCCACCTGGCCCGGATCTACGTCTCTCTGTCTTCCTATGGTGGGTGGCGTTTACCTCTTTCCCCTTCACTTCTTGCTTTACCGCCACCCCTGGCATAGGCTGGCTGCTGCCTCATGGGCATTGGTCCGCCTTTCATGTTACTTTTTCCTTACCCTCACCTTGGCAAAGCGGGTGGGGGCTCATGACACGTGCCATGGCACAGTCCAGAGCCCAGTTCTAAAAGTAGCGTTGTTGGGCTTTGGCCCTGTTCTGTTTTGATATGTTTTCTTCCTGGTTGTCCCCTCTCTCTGTTCCCGCTCTTTTTCTGCTCCGTCCAACTCCTGGGGGTGTTCACCCCGGGGGTGCCTCCAGGTCAGTGTCTGGGGGATCTTCTCTTCTTTCCAGGTCCTGTACTTTCTCCTAGCATCCGGGGGTTATTCCTGGACGTGGAGCCCTTGCCCCACCTGCTGTCATTGCACAAAGTCATCCACACTCCTTACCCTGATCTCCAATGAATGTCACTGGCCTGTCCCACTATGTCAAGTGCAAGAAGATTCTGCACTATTTCCATACCATGGGGCCCATTAGGATGTCGGGCAGATTGCCCCGGCCAGGCTGGCGGTAGCCACCGCCGGCCTGGCGGGGGCAATCCGCCCGACATCCGCAACTGAATCCCCCCCGCCATATTAGTATGGCGGGGGGAACCGCGGTGGACGGAAAGACCGTCCGCCGCTTTTCCGCCTGGGTCGCCTTGCGGCCGGGGTGGAAAAAGATTAATATGGTGGTGGAATCTAATAGACACCGCCAGCCATATTAGTATGGGCCAAAAGAGATGCCTTTCCGTGGCGGTGATGCCGGCACGGAAAGGCATGCGGTCTTCACTTCGGGCCCCCAGAGTGAAGGAGGGGTGGGGGGTGCACATCAGCTTTTGCATGCACGAAGCAGCAGGCACCGCGCGGTGCCTGCCGCTTCGTGTATGCAAATGCATGCATAAATTTTTAACATTGTGGCGGGCAGTGCAGTGAGCATCGTCTGCCACAATTTTAAAAATGAGCGATGCGCCCACCACTGTGTCGGGCGCATTCTAATGCATACATCGGGACCCCCGCCCTTAAGGCGGGCGGTCCCTTTTACCGATGGGATGTCGGGCGGAATAAGTCTGCCCGCCATCCTAATGGGGGCCCAAGTGTTTGGACAAAGCCCTCATGCCAGAGACCTATCTGTTCCCTGGTGAGTCTACCAAACTTAACCAGGAGTGGGTGGGGAAGGTCTTTAGTAGTAGTAGGTAGGTGGTTGATCCGGGGCTGTCTCTCCATTGTGCAATAGTTAAAAAAAAGTGTGAGGTGACAATCCTTATAAGGATATCCTTGCCTTGCTCGGCACTCAAGACCTGGTGGGATGCGGTGGGGCGTGGGGTACTGGCAAAGTTGCAGATTTCAGATCACCACATGGTTGTTAGGGTGGTCTATGCTCCCACATCGGGCGAGTCTGACTTTTTTGCCCAGCTGTCCCACTGCCTACCCTCCCTCAGCATATTGCCAGTGTTGTTGGGCAATAAATGAATCTGGTGCCAGACCCTGTCCTTGATCGGATGGGCCCGTATGATGCACACAATAGGTGGGATAGGGCACTGCTCAGGGATCTGATGTCTGACAATGCTCTGGTGGGTGTGTGGTGCCTACTGCACCCAGCGGATGGGAGTACTTGCTCCTCTCCTATCCGCACAGGACTCAGTCCCAGCTTAAACATTTTCTATTAAATGATCTGTTCTTTCCCTGCATTACCTGATGCGCCATTCTAGAGTCGGGATTGTTTGACCATAGTCTGGTGTTGCTTGGACAGGATGTGGGCCGCGATGCGAATCACTGACAGAATATCTACCTACAAAATAATTTGTGTATTGAGACTTTTTGTGTGGGGGTGTTGGCATCTCTCCGGTCCACCGCGGCAGCTGCAACAGAGTCGTTTGTGTTGAGAGAGTATCGCGGCGAGGAGAGGCACTTTTGCCTGTGGCGGCGGCCATATTGGAGCAGGGACGAGCCTAGGCTGGGGGCTATAAAAGAGGCCTCAGAACGCAGGAGCGCCGCTGGCGCACCAAAGGCAAGCCCATCTGCGCCCGTCCGCGCCTGGACGCTGCCGGCTGCCAGGAAGGGCTGCCCGGGTCTAAAGACAGGATGACTACAGTGTCCTATATCAGAGAACAACTTCTGGCACTAAGGCAAGGAGATAGGTTAAGGAGTATACAGACAGTAGATGTCAAGGGGGGGAGACGGAACAGGAGGGGTCGGAACCTGGGGGTAAGCCGCTAACCCATACGCCCTTAATCCCCCAGTCATCAAGGGAGGGAGTATCTCCTTTGCCAGACATGCACTTAGGTAAAATAATATGTCAGGGGTTATATGCGAATGTTAGATCAGTCTCCAAACATGCAGGAGAAATATGGGACCTTCTGGAAGACAGGCAGCCCGACCTCTGTCTGCTGACGGAGACCTGGTTTCATGACCACTCCTCCCCGGTGTTAGCAGTGGCATTCCCGGAAGAATATAAGGTCACCAGACTAGATAGAGTGGGCAAACAGGGAGGAGGAGTAGCAGTAGCTACGAGGATGCCCGATCATATTAAGGTGATAGACTCAGTGCTCACTTCTTTCATGGAATTATTAGTATTCCAGTTAGATTCTCTTAAAGATACTAGCTGGAAGGGGGCAGTAGTATACCATCCCCGGGGGAAAATAGGCAATTGTTTTGTGCCTCCCTTTTGGAAGCACTCACCCTTCACATCTTACACTCAGGCAATTTCCCTTTAGTGGGGGACTTCAACCATCATCTGGAAGATCCCACAAATATAGAAGCAAGGGCCTTTCACTCAGCAATGGAATCATTAGGGCTAAAATCGAGAGTACAGGAGCCGACGCACCGGGCTGGACACACCCTGGACTCAATTTTTACTAATGTCCCTAGCCTTCTAGTAGAAACACCCCAGGAGTTAACATGGTCCGATCATTGGGCCTTAAAGTTTTCCTTCACGCATCAAGAAAGGGCATTGATGAACCGGGACAAGAAGGGTTTGCGGAGGGCTTGGAGGAAAGTTACCCCTAATGCATTTAGGGAGGCTTTCATAGCACCACCGCTAAAGAACCGGGACTGTAATAGAGCGTTGGAGAGATGGGAAGGGGCAGTGGTAAAAGCCTTGGATAGTATTGCGCTGCTAAAATGAATGAAACTAAAGGAAAAGTAGGCACCGGCCCCATGGTATTCGGTGGAGTTAATGGAGGAGAAAGCTCATTGTAGAGGGCGGGAAAGAAAGTGGAGTAGGACAAAATGTACAGTGGATAAGCAGGCATATGTTAAAGTGCATAGAGCCTATTTGGGCCATTGTAAATTTGCCAGAAGGGAACACTTGAGCAGGAGGATTAGGGAAGCAAATAATTCCTCGAAGGAACTGTTTGCAATTCTAAAAGAATTGACAAACCCCTCTGTAAGTAGCTCTACGGTCCCACATACGCAAGATCTATGTCATAAGGTGGCCAGATACTTCACAGATAAGATAGATATCATCTATAACTCTCTGGGGGGGAGGAAACAGCATAACACCCCCCAATCCAAAGGCGATGATCCCCTCTTTACCTAAGCTGGATGCCTTCTCCCCTATTACGACAGAGCAAATAAAAATAGCCTTGGAAGCAATCAAGCCAGGAGCAGAAGGTAAATTGATACTTGTATAGCGCACTACTTACCCGCAAGGGTCTCAAGGCGCTTGTACGAATACCGCTGTGGAACCCATCCTGGCTTTCCCTGTGAGGCGTCCACTCCTGGGCACCCCCGAGGTGGAGGCCAGGCATCCTTAGCATTGTGGGGGCCGTTGTGGAGATTAAGCAAGCTATTACCCAGAGTTGCAGAGTGGGACTCCATGATTGTAATAGGCACCGAGGCGAGAATTATCAGGTCAGTGGAATTTTTGAGCCCAAGACCCGCCGAGGCGGGGAATTGAACCCTGGTCCCGGGCTAGACCTCTGCATCAGGGTCTGCCGCTCTAATCATTGAGCCACACTTCAGATTACGCCCCTCCTTTTGTCATGGCAGCCTTGGCTGCCACCTTATCTCCTTCATTGAGGGATGTTTGTAACATCTCTCTATCTACAGTCATCTTTCCAGATAAGTGGAAGCACGCTTTGGTGAGACCGCTTCTAAAAAAGCCATTAGCCAACCCTTTGGAAATGAAGAGCTACAGGCCAATATCTCTGCTGCCATGTGGGGCAAAGGTGATGGAAAAGTTGATTAATCAACAACTAACAAATCACCTGGAGCAGAACAAACTATTGGATCCCGCCCAATCTGGCTTTCGGGCCGGATTTAGTACGGAAGCGGCCCTGATGGAAGTGACGGACATAATTAGATTGTCCTTGGATAAAGGGACGCCTACTATGTTGATTTTATTAGATCTGTCTTCGGCCTTCGACACCATCTCCCATTCCATCATGCTTTGCAGACTTCAGGAGATTGGTTTTCGAGGGGCAAACCCTGGCATGGTTGGGTAGCTTCCTGTCTAAGAGATCTCAGCAGATCAAATTGGAGCCCTTTTTTTCAGCAAGCAACCTAGTTGAGAAGGGGGTTCCACAGGGTTCTATTTTGAGCCCAACGTTGTTCAACATTTATGTGTCCCCATTGTCTGCAATTATAAGGAAGTCTGGATTTGAGACAATCTCATATGCAGACGAAACACAGGTAAATATCCCATTCAATCTGGATCCTGAGATCACTAAAATCAAATTTAAGACCTGTATGTTGAACATTGCGGCCTGGATGAGGGACAATTTCCTCCAGTTGAATTCTAATAAGACCGAGATTCTCCTGTTCGCGAAGGCGGAGGAACTATGGACTCCGGAGTGGTGGCCGGACGAACTGGGGGAGTGTCCCCGCCACACGAAGAAGGCCAGGAATCTGGGAATTTTGCTGAATAACAACCTTTCTTTTGAAGAGCATGTAAAATCTTTGTCTAGCTCTTGCTTTGGCACCTTGAATATGTTAAGGAAAATCTTTCCCTGGATTCCTGTGGAGGCAAGAAAAACTCTCATTCAGGGGTTAATTGTGAGCAGGCTGGTTTATGGAAATGCCCTACTAGTGGGGGCTAGAGAAGATCTGCTCTCTAGGTTACAGGTATTGCAGAATACTGCAGCGAGAATGGTTTTGAATAAGCCAAGAAGCAACCCCATCGCGTCCTCTGCTTCAGGCTCTGCACTGGTTTCCTGTGCAGAAGAGAGCCGTCTTTATACTGTTGATCGTGGTGTTTAAGGCTAGGCAGGGCCTAGGTCCATCTTACCTAAAATGGAAGGTAAGAGCATACGAGCGGGGACGTCAACTGAGATCTAGCAACCAAAATCTGTTGGCCCCATGCAAAATCAAGAAAGTGAAAATGGGTGGGCGGGCCTTCTCCTATCTAGCCCCCTCCCAGTGGAACAAGCTACCAGAACCACTGCGTGATTGTTCCTCCCTGGCGCATTTTAAAAAGGGCTTAAAGACCTGGATGTTTGAGTAAGCTTTGGCCGTCCATGGGGCTTGCTTTTCTGTATTGCCGGGCGCCGAGAGATCCCCTTGGGGATGATTCATTGCGCAATACAAGTGTTAAATAAATAAATATCGACAACCTATCTGCAACATGGTAAGTACAAAAATATCGAAACCAAAATATCGATGTTAAAAATATCGTAATTAAAAATATCATTTTGTTCTGTTAAAAAATGTGTAAAATAAAGTAGATAATACTTATAAATAAAATAAAGATAGTTAAAAATATTTAATAAAGTTTATAAATAATAAATAATACATATATAATAAGAAAACATTAATTAAACATATCCATAACATATATAATATATACTTACTTAATAACAAGTTTTAATAATTATTTTAATAAATTATACATTATTAAAAACTATTATAAATTACAAATACATCTACACACATAAAAAAATTACTTAAATAACAAGTACATAATTATGTTAAATAAATTAAAAAAATTAAATATACCTTCAATATTTTTAACATTAATTATATACTGCATCATCTAAAATAATATACAAAATATTAAATAGCTAAATAAATAAAACTACTTTTCAAAGTCCCCAAAAAACTACAGTAATGAAAACTTTGGATAGTGTAGGACTTAAAATTACTATTCCCACTCCAGAAAATGCAACAGTAGGGAAAGCGTTGGAAATTACTATTCCCACTCCAGAGAGTGCAACAGTAGGGAAAGCGTTGAATAGCATAGGGGGAAAAATTACTATTCCCACTCCCGTGAGTGCAACACTAGGGAAAGCATTGGATAGCGTAGGGGTAAAAATTACTATTCCTACTCCAGAGAGTCCAACAGTAGGGAAAGCTTCGGATAGCATAGAAGTTAAATATAACATACATATAAATAATTTTTGTATTTAAAATAATTTATAATTTAAATTTTAAATAACTCTACAACATTTACAAATACCCATTAATAATTATTAAAAACATAATTACAATTGAATAAATAATTAATAATAAATTAACTATAAATACCAATAAATCTTGTTTACCAAATAATAAATATTGAACAATAAAATATTTATCATAAAAAAAACATATTAATGATTAGATATTAATTAACAATTAGAAAATATTAAACAATAACATTATTTTTTATACCCAAAAATACATTTTATGAAACATTAATTACCAATTAATAAATAATAATTTCCAAATATTAAAAAATAATTACCAATTAAAAATATTAATTGCCAATGGAAAAAATAATTACCAATTAAAAACATTTATTACCAATTAAAAAAATAATTACCAATTACAAACATTAATTACCAATTTAAAAATTCATTACCAACTAAAATAATTAATTGCCAATTAATATTTAATTAAACATAAAATAATTATCAATACCAATAAATAAAAATAAATCATTACTTAATTACAATTAAATTACTTCCCACCCAATTCCCCTACAAACCCACAACCCGCTACAGAAGTTAAACGCAAAAATTAATTAACATTAATTTATAATTACTAAAAATTAATAATTAATTTAGTATAATTAAATTAACTCCGACCCTATTCCTCTATAAACCCACAACCCGCTCCGGTACTAAAACATAAAATTGACCTAAAAATAATATTATTAATATATAAAAATAGTACCTGCATGGTGCCACCCGTGTTCTTTCTTTCCCCACCTGGCACTTTGTCGTCACTTACCCTTCTTAGTGCTCCCTCTGGAGGCACCCACACAGATTTACTTTCCTGCATCTCCTGTCCCTCTGGACCTACATACCTTGTTCCCATCCTACTCCCTCTCCCCTTCCTAGGGCCGGTGGCCCTAGCTACTGCCGCAGGTTGTACTGTTCTCATGGCCAATTACACTCGGGAGCGCTGGCCCCTGCCCCCGGTACCAGGGCCAGGCCCGTTCTGCAGCCCCTGTGAGTGACCTAGGTGGGTCTTTCTGTTGCACCTGGGTTCTGACTTTTTCTGTGGCCCCTTCACCTTTTCTATTTTTTTCTTTTTTGGGGGGGTTTCTGGCTGACCTCTTGGTATTTTTGTGATAATACCTTGCTGTTGTATATTCTATTTGTATTTTAAAAAATTGAAAAATTCCTAATAAAGACTGTTGCAAAAAAAAAGAAGACAGGATCTAAGCATTTCTAGGGGTTGTAATTGACGATCGAGTAACCTTTCTGGCTCAGAAACTTCGTATAAAAGCAACAACTTCTTCCTTGTTTTATTCCTTTATGCTCTGGCTGGACCCAAATGCAGCAATTATCCGCTCTAATCCCATTTTCAACGTTGCTTGGTTGATCCTAGAAAACAACATAAAGTTTGTCCCTCAAACAATTTATGTCTCTGTTCTCTAAGATCATGAAGCATAAAGTGTTACAGTATCATTTTGAAGGAAATACTGCTCCAGTATCATTTTTGGGGAAACACTGCTAGAATCTCATTTTGGAGGAAACATTGCTATGGTATCATTTTGGGGAAACACTGCTACGGTATCATTTTGGGGGTTTCTGTCTGACAAACACATACCACAGTGATTAACATGTGCCTTGTATCAGCATTGTTATGGGCTGAAGGTATTAGCTGAAACGTATTTAATAAAGCGCTTTTTGTTCTTAGTGTACAATGTTGCCTGATTGAGAAGAAATATTTGTGTTTAATCATCACAATGGCAACCCTAAACACTTTGCAGTGGGCACCAATGTCAGGGCAGTAGAGCTATCTAAATTAAATGGCAGGAAAATACAAATTATGTGGCACATGCTCTGGTACTCAACACTGGACGATCACGCATCTGCTGCCTGGCCGCCCGAAGCACACCCAAGGACCCTTCGCCTGCCGGAACTGCAGCTTCACCAGCATCCGGCCTACCAACCGGTCCAACAAGAATCCGAACTTCCTCAGAAGCATCCTGCTCAACACCCGCTCCGCCCGCAAACATGCCGTAGAACTCTGGGACCTACTCGACACCAACGCCCCAGACCTGACGGAGACCTGGCTGATCCCCTCCTCGGCACCTGACATCGCCATAGCATCCCGGAAGGCTACAAGATCACCCGCAAGGACCGCACCAACAGAATAGGAGGAGCAATTGCCATTGTCCACAGAAACACTCTCAAATTATCGAAAGACGCCGAAGACACCCTCAGCACCGCCGAACACCTGCACTTCCAGATCCACACCGACCCCAACACCACTCTCAGAGGCACCCTCATCTACAGACCACTGGACCCAGACCACAGTTCAGTGAGTCCATCGCCGACTTCATCAACGCATATGCCCTCGCCTCCACAGAATACATCCTCCTCGGGGAACTGAACTTCCACCTCGAGAACAACAACAACGCCAACTCCTCCACCCTGATCAACAACCTCGGACTCGGACAACTCGTCACAGCACACACAACTCCGCCGGTCACACGCTTGCTACGGTATCATTTTGGGGGAAACATTGCTACGGTATCATTTTGGGGGAAACATTGCTACGGTATCATTTTGGGGAAAACACTGCTACGGTATCATTTTCGGGGGAACACTGCTACGGTATCATTTTGGGGGAACACTGATACGGTATCATTTTGCGGGAACATCGCTACGGTATCATTTTGGGGAAACACTGCTACGGTATCATTTTCGGGGAACACTGCTACGGTATCATTTTGGGGGAACACTGATACGGTATCATTTTGGGGGAAACATTGCTACGGTATCATTTTGGGGAAAACACTGCTACGGTATCATTTTCGGGGGAACACTGCTACGGTATCATTTTGGGAGAAACGTGCTACGGTATCATTTTGGGGGAAACATTGCTACGGCATCATTTTGGGGGAAACACTGCTACGGTAACATTTTGGGGGAACACTGCTACGGTGTCATTTTTGGGGGAACACTGCTACGGTATCATTTTGGGAGAAACACTGCTACGGTATAATTTTGGGGGAACACTGCTACGGTGTCATTTTAAGGGAACATTGCTACGGTATCATTTTGGGGGAAACACTGCTACGGTATCACTTGGGGGGAACACTGCAACTGTATAATTTTGGAGGAAACACTGCTAGGGTATCATTTTTGGGGAAACTGCTATGGTATCATTTTGGGGGAAACACTGCTATGGTATAATTTTCGGGGAAACTGCTAGAATCTCATTTTGGAGGAAACACTTTTACAGTATCATTTTGGGGGAACACTGCTACGGTATCATTTTGGAGGACATCCAATATTACAGTGCATCCACAAGGGCTAATAGAAACATCCTCAGCCCTCTGCCGGCTGTGCAACATCCCCGTGGAGTCTATAACTCATATAGTCTGCACATGCCCAATGTTAATAAAGGAGAGGCTCTTTTCTAAAGACCATTGTTGAACCAGTCCCTAAAGCCCTTGCTATTCTGCTAACCGGACCCTGCCAGTGCCTGGATACCCTCACGGGTGACAAGAAGCGCTCTACAAATCTACTGATTGATGGATTTAACCAGCTAGGCCTTCGCACCTGTTGGCAAAGGTGACGGCGTGCCACCAGGTAACGCATGTACCTCTTTCAGTACGGTCTGTGAACTTTATGAGCATTGCATAAAGAAAGTTTAGGGTGGCTTCTTTGGACACAATTTGAATCCGCCATTCGGGCATATAAGGGGCAGTACCAAAATGCCCTAAAATTGTGTGGATTGTCAGGAACTGAAACAAGAGATGCCAACGCCAGGGGCATTTTAGAAAGACAGAACAGGGTGCCCCCCTCTGCCACAACCTGAAGCTGTGAGCCTGACCCATTAGGGGCTGGAATATCAGGCACCCCTCAGCCAGGAACTGTAACGACTGACTCCATATATGCTCGGTGGCAGGGATATAGCTTGGTTAGTAAGACTAGAGGGTGTTAGCTTCAGATTTTCCAAAAATCCCACCAGCATTTCATGTTAATCATTATGCTAGATGGAGGTTTGAAGGGGGCTTAAGATCCAGTGAAATGGCAATGAGTGCGGATTGCAAGGGGTACTTTTACAGTATTTTGCAAAATAATGATATCTTAAGAGCTTAAAACAGAGGCGAGTGTGTTTGTGTGTGTTTGTGTGTGCTTTTCTCTGAGTATTTAGAAAATTCCAGATGAAACCCGGACACCTTTTCATATCTGATTGAAAAAGCTCCTGTACCCAACTATTGATTAAATAATGCATTTATTAGGGGGGTGTACCACCCCAAACACCCGCCCTGAGCTTATGCCCCTGCTCCTTGGCTAAAAGGGCACTCTGAACATTAGCTGCATCTCTGCAAAAGAGTCACTGCTTTTGGCTTCTGTTGAGGTTTCTGTGCAGTACATTCATTAATACATTAATTCACCCAATTTCGCAGAGGTGTGCTGGGAGCCGGACAGGTGTTTTTATTCACCTTGTGAGGTTAAGAACATTTTTTTATTACACTCAACCAGCTAGTTTGAGGAACTTTATATGTTTGTTAAATTAATGTTGTGTGCAGTGAGAGCTAATCACAGGACCAAGCCCTGTAGCCAACCCGCTAGGAGCGACGATCCCACATTGTAAGAACAGTGAAAAACTCATTTGGTATTCGCATGTCAGAGCACTGAATAGTCAGGTCTCAAATCGGGTATTAGGGCCCGATTTGAGGTGCTGAAAGGAAGCCATGCACAATAGATTTCTAAGCATAAAAGAAGCAAACAGCATAAAGCAGATTTAAAAAGATTTGTAAATTGCATAATCTCCCAGTAATTGAAAGTGATACGGTCATGTTTATGTGGATTAAATTGGGTTTCTGTCTGACAAACACATACCACAGTGATTAACATGTGCCTTGTATCAGCATTGTTATGGGCTGAAGGTATTAGCTGAAAAGTATTTAATAAAGCGCTTTTTGTTCTTAGTGAACAATGTTGCCTGATTGAGAAGAAATAGTTGTGTTTCATCATCACAATGACAACCCTAAACACTTTGCAGTGGGCACCAATGTCAGGGCAGTAGAGCTATCTAAATTAAATGGCAAGAAAATACAAATTATGTGGCACATGCTCTGACACTGAACACCGGACGATCACGCACCTGCTGCCTGGCCGCCTGAAGCACACCCAAGGACTCTTCGCCTGCCGGAACTGCAGCTTCACCAGCATTCAGCCCGCCAACCGGCCCAACAAGAATCCCAACTTCCTCAGAAGCATCCTGCTCAACACCCGCTACTCCCGCAAACACGCCGTAGAACTCTGGGGCCTACTTGACACCAATGCCCCAGACGTCGCCTTCCTGACAGAGACCTGGCTGGTGCTCTCCTCAGCACCTGACATCGCCATAGCCTTCCCGGAAGGCTACAAGATCACCCGCAAGGACCGCACCAATGGAATAGGAGGAGGAATTGCCATTGTCCACAGAAACACTCTCAAAATATCAACAGACGCCGATGACACCCTCAGCACCGCCGAACACCTGCACTTCCAGATCCGCACCAACCCCAACACCACTCTCAGAGGCACCCTCCTCTACAGACCCCCTGGACCCCGACCACAGTTCAGCGAGTCCATCGCCGACTTCATCAGAGGGTACGCACTCGCCTCCACAGACTACGTCCTCCTCAGAGACCTGAACTTCCACCTCAAGAACAACGACAACGCCAACTCCTCCATCCTGATCGACAACCTCGGCAACCTTGGACTCAGACAACTCGTCACAACACCCACGACTCCACCGGCCACACGCTTGACTACATCTTCTCAGCAAGCACCCACGTCTTCTTCGACCGCACCACCGAACTCCACTGGACCGACCTCCGCTGCATCCACTTTACCTTCCGGAAACCCACCACACACCACCGCACCCAGCAGATGCTTCACCGCAGCTGGGGCAAGATCACCGAGGACCAGCTAACCACTGCCCTCGCCCAGAGCCCACCCACAGACCCAATCAATGCAGACGCTGCAGCCCGCAGCCTCAGACAATGGATCAACGACTGCGCCAACACCCTCGCCCTGCTCAAGCAGCCCTCCAACACCAACACCAGCGAGAGAGTCAGCGGGTTCACCGAAGACCTCCAGGCCTCCAAGCGAACCTGCCGAAAAACTAGAAAAAACTGGACCCTCGAAAGAACACCGGAAAGCCACACACCCCACAGGAACGTCACCCGCCAACACCACCAACTCATCAGATCTGCCAAAAGGACCGCCTTCAGAGACCGCATAGACAACAACGCACACAACAGCAAAGAGCTCTTCAGCATCGTTAAGGAACTCTCCAACCCCAGCTCCAACAACAACGACATCATACCGTCACAAGACCTGTGCGACTCTCTGGCCACCTTCTTCCATCGCAAGATCTCAGACATCCACAACAGCTTTGAGGCTGTCAACACCCTGGCAACCGCCGGTGCCCCCGCTCCCACGACCACCACCTGCACCAACCGCCAGCGTGCTTGGACCAACATCAGCGACAAGGATACGATCAAGATCATGAACACCTTCTACTCCGGATCCCCGGAAGACCCCTGCCCACACCACATCTTCAACAAAGCCAGCAGCACCAGTGCACCCCACCTCCGGAAAACCATCAACATCGGCCTTCCCAGAGAGCTGTAAGCACGCAGAGATCAACGCCTTACTTGAGAAACCCAAGGCGGACACCAAGGACCTCAAGAACCTCCGACCCATCTCCCTGCTCCTGTTCCCGGCAAAGGTCATCAAAAAGGCCGTCAACAAACAACTGACCGGCTTCCACAAAGAGAACAACATCCTGGACCCATCCCAGTCCAAGTTCCGCAGCAACCACAGCATGGAAACTGCCCTCATCGCCGCCACCGACGACATTAGGTTCCTGCTTGACAACCGAGAAACCGTGGCCCTCATCCTCCTGGACCTGTCAGCCGCTTTCAACACACTCTGCCACCGCACACTTGGAGCTCGCCGCCACGACGCCGGAATCCAGGGAAGGCCCTGGACTGGACCACCTCCTTCCTCTATGGGAGAACCCAGAGCATCCACCTCCCCCCTTCCGCTCCAAAGCCATTGAGATCATCTGCAGCGTACCCCAAGGCTCATCCGTCAGCCCAACGCTGTTCAACGTCTACATGGCACCACTCACCCACGTCGCCCGGCGACATGACCTAAACATCATCTCCTACGCCAACGACATCCAGCTGATCCTCTGGCTCACCAAGGACACCCACACTGCCAAAAGCAACCGCCACGAAGGAATGAAGGCCGTCGCCGACTGGATGAGGAACAGCCGATTGAAGCTGAACTCGGACAAGACGGAGATCCTCATCCTCGGTTCCACCCCCTTGGCCTGGGATGACTCCTGGTGGCCGATGGCACTAGGAACACCCCCCCCACATCCACCAAAGATTTCCGTTCACCCCCCACATCCACCAAAGATTTCCGTTCAGGAAAGCGTTAAAAACGTATTTCTTTCCCAAAATTGTTTGAGCAGTGAAAAGTGCAACCGCTCGAAGTTCAAGCGCCAGAAGGCCCTTTGGGTGACAGGACTGCGCTCTATAAGTACACAAAATAATAATAGATGGAAATACGTTGGCAGTTAAACTAAGAAGCTGCCTTTAAGAGTAAAAAATCCTCTTACTGGTTAATGTATACATACACCCAGATAATAATTTAAGGGACTATTGCTCACATAGACTCATCAATTTTCTTTAAAAAGTTTCTTTGAAACAGCCTCAACTTAATATTTTGATAAGTGGTGATTTTAACATGAATCAATGCCAAATATCAAACTTGAAGCTATGCAAAAGCATCAGGGCTGTTTTGGTGGTGTCCCAATGTAGGCAGTATGAAAACCATGGCATGGGAGAATTCTTCATAAAAGAGATTGAGGCACAAGGCCTGAGAATACTAATTAGTAGACACCAGTCTGATAGCCCCACGGCCTGGACTCACCATTCAACAACATCATACTCCACAACAGACTTTACAATATTATGCTTGAGTTTCTTTTCTTTGATAAACACTTTCCAGATCAATCCAAGATAAACTGGAAAGTGATCATCACCCAAAAGTCACTGAGCTTGTTATCAACTACGCCACTCATGTGCCTATTGCGAATCTGCCAGGGAACATAGAGCTAACCAATCTGAAGAAACTAAGCTGGTCAGAAAGTACCATTGAATCAATAGAAAGTAATGCTGCATGGATTATAAAGATATGTATAATCATGACAATTCACAGATAAACAACTGGGAGTTGTTAATAAACACCCTATGAAAATCTACCAATCATCAATTCGCTCCAGACACAATAAAACTGCATCCATCACTGGGCACCTGAAACATATCACACTCTCTGTACACATTAGCTACCAAAAGGGAACTGAACCAGACCCTGCATTTATTGAGAAACTGCCCAACCAAATCTCAAAGTTGGAAAACTCATGTCGTTTAAAAAAGATAAAGATATAGAAACCTTCTATGGGAGGACAAACATTCTTCTAATCAGGCTCTTGCTTTTTATCAGCAAGGAAAAAAATTCAAGAGACTTTTGTAAATATTTTAACAATTTAAGTAGTATTCCAAAAATTATAAGCAGCTCTAATGCATCCTAATCAAGCTGGAAGCAATATCTAACCGCTGTCTTCTGCTGTAATGCATGCAATTCATTTTGTGCGGGTACAAATCCCTCACAATATTAAGCAAGATACAACAGGCTGACTTGATGGAGCTCCAGGCCATTATGGCATCCCACAGGTGCTGTTTAAATAGGAAACATTCACTACAAAGCAGTCATTACAACGGCCTACCTTTTCGACGCAGCTGTTACAACGCAACTGCCCTTACATCGCATGCCATTACAATGCATGCCATTACAACGCTTGTTACTACAATGCATGCCATTACAAATCATACCATTACAATGCATACCATTACAACACATTATAAGGTAAGTAATAGAGATTTTTTTAGTATTAGGATGGGTATGGGTTTTGGGGTATGCTCTCCAATACTTTCCCTACTGTTGCACTCACTGGAGTGGGAATCGTAATGTTTACCCCTATACTATCCAACGCTCAGTGAATGTTTACCCTACACTATCTAACACTTACCCTACTGTTGTACTCACTGGAGTGGGATAGTAATTTTAACCCCTACAGTATCTGACACTTACCCTACTGTTGCCCTAAAATTATTGTGCATTGTAATGGTATGCGTTGTAATGATATGTGTTGCTATGCTATGGTAGTTTTAAAAAATGAGTTGTAATGGCGTGCATTGTAAAATTATGCAATGTAATGGTAGTTGCGATGTAAAGACTGTGTTGTAAAAGCATGCATTGTTATTGCATGCTTTGTAATTTCACATATTCGTTTATAGTCAGCCCCATCTTTGGGACCGATGCACTGACTTTAGCTTTCAACAGTGTAATCCAGAAACAAGAATTCCAGATTCTTGGAAGGAGTCTGTGATGGCCCCAACCTTTAATGGAGAGGATAGGCAGTGACAGGAAAATTACAGGCTAATCAACCGCTCGACAACAATGGCAAGTACTTTGCAGGTGTACGACTGGAGGAGCTAATGAAATGTGCAGTGGGCAAAAAAAATCTATTCCACAAAACCAATCTGATTTTACACGTGGACCAGGGACTACTACAAACATTTTGTCTCTTTCTCTTTTAATAGATAAGACAAAATCAAATTTTATTCACTACATTTATTTTATGTTGACTTTAAGTCAGCATTTCATAGTGTCCAGCCAACCTTCTCAGGGAGAAATTAACACATTGGTGTATTTCCCCCATGTTATCAAAGGTAAAACAACGTCTATATTCAGATACATGGGTGTGAGTAAAAATAGGTGAAGGCACCACCCTTTCAGAAAGATACGCACTCAACAGGGATTAAAACAAGGATGTGTTTTGTCCCAGTATCCATTTAAACTGTCCTTGGCGGATATACAATAATCACTTGATACGGTTAACTCTCATGCATCCAAGTTAGGAGGTTAACCAACAACTCTCAAATCGGAAAATGTTATATTGATAAGTCTAATGCAAGTTGGACTGCAGCATCTTATTGAAGAACTTTCAAGAGAGGTCTGACTGTCAATCATAAAAAACAAGATTATTGTTACCAAACATAGACAAGCATTTGCAATGCAATCGGTCTCCCCTTTGGGACCTTATATGTATTTAGATTTGCAGCACATTAGCCTGGTTGCTGAAACATCTACTGTTCTTTAACATGGAGGGAAAGTAAGCCCCAAACTGTGTGACACACCAGGTGTGGGAACACAAGGAGAGAAATATTGCCTTTTAACTAGAAATGGTATAGTCCAAAGCTCTATTTTTAATATAAAATCAGGGCCTTCGGTGGTCATATCACTGAAAATACAAGATTTGAAAAAAATATTGTTGTCAACGGTTGCTTGTGGAACACAATTTCTAAGGACTGGAATCTAGAGAATGCTAAAGTAATTCTAGCATTTTACTGACCTCTGCTGGTCATTTTCTATCAAGATAGTTAAATAGAGGCTGTTGAACAGAAATAAAGTCCCTAAGCAGAACCAGACAAGTCCTAGGGCTGCTCTCCAGAGCCCACAAAGTACATACATATACAAGTATGGAATAAGTATATACTAAAGTATATACAAGAGGTCTCGAATGCTCGACCTAAAAAAGGAATAGTTTTCCTGGATACCTAATCACCCAGCGGCTAGAGCACGTAAGTGAATATAAATATTTTGGTGTTCTCTTCGACAATGAGGGCACCTTCTTACCGCATAAGCAGGATTTACAGCGAAAGGGCAGTGCCCTAACTATTGCCTTCCAAACCTAAAAGGATCTTTGGGGGGGGGCCCAGATTTTAACCATTGTTGAAGGTTGTCGCCGCTAAGCTATTTCCAACTGTAACATATGGCGGCAAAGATCTTCATGGGCGGGGGCAGGGCTTGGGTGCCGAGGAAATATGGCGGTCCCACCGTAAGCTCCGCTTGGACGAGGAGCTTATCTTGCAACAACTGCCTCTCTATGTGGAGTTTTTCGAGCCCTGACACTGGCTCTGACATCGTAATGTGGCGGTGAGTCTGCAGGCTGCGTTTGGCACCTCCAGCATTTTTATTGAATCTTGGAGCCGCAGCGGTGCTCCTTTCCCTCAGAAACGCGAGCGCCCGCCACTTTGAATGGTGGTGCTCGCGCTCCGTTTATTTATTACTTTTTTGCCTCATGACTGGGCTTCTTCTACAATGTTTACTGCCATGAAGCCTTTTTCTGACAATAGGACCCTGATTTTCGAGCGTCCTTTGCTCTATATTTATAATTTTTGGGTAACTTGTGCTAAACATATTTTTGCTCCATCTCCTTAGTTAATACTCTCTTAAATCTACTGAAATACACTGAATTGCATCACAAGCTGCTCCCACCTCAATATTATGAGCTGAGGGAGAATTTTTCTTCTTTTTTATTGGATGTTCTGGCATGATCTGATCCTACTGATGCTGGACTTCTGCTGATGTGGCGATTCCTCCGCTTACGGGGATGATTTCTGCAGGCTCTTTTCAGTGAATAATACACTGTGCTTATACCCCTCTGTTTTATTCCATTGGGACTATTTTCTTATGATTGTTTATTGACTTTGCCTGCTTCTTCATTGGTGTATGGAACGGAATCATCTGAATATAGTTGCTAGTCATCGTTCCTATCAACAATTCAAGATGGCCAGTGACCCTCACACCACCTCCAAATCATCCTTTTCAGGTGCAAAACTAGGCATGGGCGGAAAATCCGTTCCGCTCGCGGATTTTGCGGATTTTTGGGAAATCCGCAATCCGCGAGATTTGCGAATCTCCCGCAAAATCCGCAAATCCGCGAGCAGCGGATTTTGCTCGCACTGCTCGCACTGTTCGCGTGAGTTCGCGTGAGTTCGCGCCCCGCGAATAAGTGCAAAATTGCAGAAATACGATTTTAGCAAAACTGAAAGTAACTACTTACCAGGTTCAAAAGTTCAGGCTCATCATTAGTAGCCATTTCCTGTAGTGCTTCCTGAGGGGCCCCTCCAGAGTTCAGTTGCCAGTTGAAACTATTATGTGACCCTGCTCTGAACCTCAGAATAGTTACACATATGCCACAAAGGTCCTGAATTACAGCTAAGGGAGACAAGCAGGAGCCAGGCTGGAAGTTAAAATCCATTAATCAGCCCCTAATTCATTATTGTCAGTTGGGGCAGGGCAGGTGTTGTAACTAATTTTGCAACAATGAAAGCACTTAGCAAGTGCAAAAGATCACTAATCAGGGCGCACTAAGGAAGCAGGTGCCAGCTAAAAAAATATATTGTGACACATTAATCAGCCCCAAATTAATTCAGGTCACTTGAGGCAGGGAAGGTGTGCTTTGCTTTGCCGAAAATAATGTATACTGGACAGCCAGAGGGTGTGGTGATGAAACAGAGGGTGGCATGGGTGGGCCAGAGGGTGGCATGAGTGGTCAGAGAGTGGCAGTGGTGACAGAGAGTGGCAGTGATGAAGAAGAGTGTCCCAAACAGGCTGGACACGTAGAAACAACAAGTTCGCGAAACTTGCGACCCGACAGGTAAGTTCGCAATTTGCGAAAGTGTACAAAACCCTCGCGAACTGGCAGAAACACGGGCGAACACAAAAAAAAAATCCGCAAATTCGCGGGAATTCGCGGATTTTGCGGATTGGGAATCCGCAAATCCGCAAAATTCGCGAATGCGAGATCCGCAAAATTCGCTCATGCTTATGCAAAACCCAAAAGGCACAAAAATGACCCACCTTCTCCTATTCTCTCCTCACAAAATCCGGTACTTGACTCTATTTTAGACGAGATTTGCGGACTACAACCTTTTATGACCTCTACCAATCATCGAAAGACCCTCGATCGAATACGACCCTAAATAGGGCCCTCGCGGTTGACACACCGATCAGCATATGCAGCGAAGCCTCGGTAAATGGAGAGCACATGCTTGGCGCACCCAGCAGCACATACGAAACCAATGAAGGAGGAGGAACCACAGAATTACTGGCCCGGCACACCCCGCCTTCGAATTCATCGAGCCAGAGCCACTGGGAACAAGAAAAAACTGCCCTGCTATCAATGTCAATGAGTAGAAGCTCAGACAGGGGGAGAGCCCCCCAGGGATTGTAGATCATCTAACACTGATCAACGAGGCACTCATCTCTATGACAGGCTCGGCAATAATGCACGCCGACAAGCTCGATGCCCAGATAAATATATTACAAACAGTCGCAAACCTAATCTCTGGGATCGACTCAAAATTGGATCACCTCAATTCCCTGATCCGCAGAGCACAGGATAGCACACACTTCAAGCCGGAGTCATGTAGTTGCAGTTCAATCTTGAACAACCTAGGAAAACTCCCACACATCATGACCACACTAATTGAGGCTGGCAAGACTAAGGATCCGATCTCACAGGTCCCAGCCCCATACCCTCCAAAAACAGAAGGCTCAAGAAATCCGCCAAATAACTGCATTGAAACTCACAATGAAGACAAAACCGCTTGGGAGGTGCTGAGGTTCCGTGAATCCTGAACCTGTTCAATAAAGGCCGTCGTATCTAGACGATTTTGGTATTAGCGAACCGCAAATGACGAGTGCGGTATGCATGAGTGTTTTCGTCATGTTACACCGATGGATTCACTGTGTATTTGACGATCTTGTCTGAACCCTTGGGTTCCATTTTGCGCATGGCAGCCATTTTGTGTGGTTGCGCTCACATAGGCTGATGACTACAGGATGACTGTGGCCAAACAAGTCTTTGGGACACGTACTTCTTAGCTGACTCTTGAGTGACCTGGCCGAAATGACTCCCTTGCCCGAGGCTGACCTCGCTGAGCCAGTTCCTTGTTAAACAGCTGGCCAGATAGAGATCAAAGAGCAGGACATTACAATGTTCATAGCACACGCATACACCCCTCTATCTTGTTTCTTCATCTGTTTCTGTTCCTTCTTATGACCTGTTTACGACCTGGGTTTGTCCAGATTGTGTGGGAAGGTATGTTGGGTTTTTTGCATGCTTGCATAAGCTAGGACTGCCCTTTAACTTTGTGCTGAGTCATGTAACCCTAAAACATATAAAAGGTCTCTGTCCTCTGTATTCCTCAGACTGCCTCATTCAATTGCTAAGGCAGTTGGGTGACGTAGCCTCACTTAATTAAGTTTAATAAAGATGTATTTTTCATATTTCAGCTTCTGTGCCAAGTTCTTTATTCATATTAGTAAGACCCCTGAGAATGAAGATTTTCCATTTCCTCAAATGGCGCCCAATGTGGGGCTTCTTCAGCGAAAGTGACTTTCTGTGGGACTGATCTTGCCAGGAGACTGAAATCTGCTGAGGAAGACAGAACAGGATTCTACTAAGAAGGTACTCTGTGCACGGGGATTCTGGAGATTCTTTTTCTGCAGCCCAGTATATTTCTGATCTTCCTGATTTTGATCCTCCACATGATGTCACTCCTGACTGAGAACCTTTTTGGCGTGAGTATTTTAAAAAGACCGTTAGGTCATGTAGAACTTGACAGCTAGAATTTGGATAACGTTTTGATTAGTAAAAGTAGGAGTGGGTCGCTCCCAGTCCTTTGTTCTTTGGTTCTGTGGTTCTTTGCTTAGTTTGTTTGGTCCTTAGTTCTATTTGAAGATTGCAGTTTTCAAAATCCGAGGGTCTTGTATATTTACGAGTGTATCGATAGAGATAGCCCCTTAAAGTTTGAAGCTAGATTAGTGAGCTATAAGATGCCTGATCTTAGCAAATTTGAAGATTTGTGTTGGCCAACTTTGTATACGTTTGGATTAGCCGGCTTCCCCTAAAGGGAATATCTAAATAGGTTAGATTTAAAAACATATTTCTTCCTTGGTGATTTTGTATCCCCAGGGAATTAAAATATGACATATTACAAAACAAGGATCCTTTGTTCTGTGCAATTTTATGAATGGAGATATGCAGAACGATTTTTGGTGTTCTGCCAGCCAAAGCTAGTGAATTAAGTGTATTTTTGGCTTCCTGCACATACCGTGGTCTGTTGGGCTGTTTTTGCAGTCTTTTGGAACACTATTGAGAAGCGTTTCTTGTAAATAGGACTTACAGCTAGTATTTGCAAATGGTTATTGATTTGTGGGTCAAATGTGTGTTTAAATGTCTATGTGGTTTCCCCATTAGTGCAGCTTCTGTTAGTGAATAGCGATGGCGCTATTCACAAAAATGCATGGCGCGCCGTATTGTGTGTCCTAAATGTTTGAACACTTTCTGTTTCTGTCTGAAATGAGCTCAATGTGTGGTTGTGGGTTTCTTGATGTTTTCAGTCTGTTAAGTAAAATGTTAGATTAATTAATATTAGGTGGAAATTAAATGAGAATGCAGCAATTTGCCATGCGACATGCTAAAATCGCTATATGTTGCTATTTAATTTATAGACTAAGCAAAAACGCATATATGCAAAATGTAAAATGCTTAAAATAGATAAAGTTAAAATTCGCATTCAATAGGAATATGAAAGGCCTCAAAAATAAATTGTGTGTTTTTTTAGAAAAACGAATTTATAGCATTTTTGTACCTACATGCATTGTACTACATGGAAAAGGCAAACACTTCAGATAAAGGGAATTTTTGGTACATTTAAATGCATCTTATTGCACACGCATTTTAAAACTTGAAATGTCTGTTTTCAGTAAGACTGAAAGAGTACTCAGATGTGCAGGGCTCTGACTGCCGTTAAGGAAGCAGATGTTGTTTTTCAAAGGCCATGGATAACATCGGAATGTTTATTTAGCCAGGGTTTAGCCGTTAGTAAATTACGGTTTGAATTTTGCATTTCAGAATAGTGTTTTACAAGGTTACAAAAATAAGGTTCATTATTTTGTATCACAGGAAGACATTTCAATTATGGTTTTCCTCTCTTTAAGCATTTTTTTAAGCATTCTTGGTTCTCCTGTTAAATAAGAAAATCCTTTTATAAAAAGTGGCGCGAAAATCTGTCTTGTTTTAAGTTAGGCTTCTGTGCTTAGGCTCATAAAGGAATGCATCTAAAAATGATAGGTGAGGGATGCAGCTGTTATGTTATGTTATGTTATGTTAAATGGGACTTTTATAGCGCAACGGCTACTCCAAAGGAGTGTCCCGGCGCTTTTGTGCTCCAGACCAAAGAAAGAGCTGGAAAACATAACAGTAAAAAGAGCAGGGGCCTAAAGAGGGGGCAGATTATCCAGTGAACAGCCAGGTTTTTAAGTCTTTTCTGAAGGCAAGCAGGTTAGCGGTGTTTCGCAAGGACACCGGTAAGGAATTCCATAGCTGCGGAGCAAGAAAGCTAAAGGACCGGCCGCCTAGCCGAGCCCTTTTGATGCGTGGCACCCGAGCCAAAGCCAAAGCTTCTGACCTGAGGGATCGTACAGGTCGATAGAAGTCCAGCCTCCTCTGAAGATATTTGGCACCATTGCCATGCAAGGCCTTATGGGCGAGAGTCATGGCCTTGAAAAGTATCCTCTTCCGCACCGGAAGCCAGTGAAGGGATACGAGGAGATTGGAGGCACTGGTGCGGCGGTGCAGGCCAAAAATTGCACGAGCAGCAGCGTTCTGAGTAACCTGCAAACGCTGGAGGAGGTATTCAGGCAGACCCAGATATAGGACATTTGCATAGTCCAATCTGGACCCTATGAGTGCCTGAACAGTGATCCTCCGATGTTCCTCCGAGAGAAGGGGAAAGAACTTGCGCAACATTCTGAGTATCCCAAAGCATGTTCCCGTAAGAGTGGAAACCTGGGATTTGAGCGAGAGCTCGTTGTCAATTTTAACCCCCAGGTTCTTAGCCAGCTTACATTTATATGTGGAATTATCATAAAAACAAATAATTAGTTTCATTGAAAGAAATTATTAATTATGGAAAAATTATTTAAGAAAAAATAAGTGCTTTTTAAAATCGTCTTTTGATATTTATAAAGCTTAATGCTCATACTATGACATCCTAGCATTAAAATTTAATTTAAGTTGTGCCATATCGCATAATATGAACATTAGTATATGAATTTCACTTAGCGCAGGCGTACAAAACTCATTTTTCTAAAGATTTACATGGGATATGTCTGATTAAAAATCTCTGTAATTTGTAAAGAACATTCTGAGGATGATTAATATGTATAACAAGTATAGAATATTTATTTTTAAGTGCCCCTAATAGCAAAGTCGAATTTGGGTAACATAGACCATTTAAAAAAGTATGTTTGCCATTTAAAATAGCTTTAAATTGCATTAGGCCTCAGTTAATTGATACATTTAGGTATAATTCAAATTCACAGGTTGTCCCCATTTGGGTTTACTTTTACATGGCCCAGTGAGATCCAATTAGGGTTGCTGAAATGAGTACCTTTGCAACAAGCATTTGTTCTAAAAACTGGTATGTGTGTTATTAGGTTCTGTGAATCATTCACAGTAAATGTAGTAGGCCTTCTGTCTTAGTCAGCCTCAGAATGAGCAGACACTGTGGGCTAGGAGAACAGGCTGCTCAAGTTGCGCTAAGATGCTACCTTTAGTTTTCCTGTAAACAATGGAAGAGGCTGTCATGTTGATATTTGTGACCTTTTAAATTCGAGCCTTGTCTCTGTGGAATGCAGAATGACCTTGCTAAACAGGCCTCTGAAAGGTGGGATTTCTGGTTTCTCCAAAAGAACATCAATAAAATTAAAGAACTTAATTCCAAAGGGACAATATAAAAAAAACGATTTCTTTAAAAGTCCCAACATCATGACATTTGTATTTCTGCTCTAAGAAATAATGTCTGCTAGTTGCTTTATTTGACAGAAAATGATTGAAATTTTGAAGGCTACATAAATAAGTGAGAACGATTTGCCAATTAAGAATTATTTTTACAGTCGAGATTGTGGCACAAGGCTAACATGGAGTATCAGTGAAAGGATTTTACTTTTGAAAAGTTAAAAGGGCTTCAAGTTGCAAGATGACTGACAAGATGGTAACAATTAAGTAATGGACATTTATTTTTGTATTTGTTACTACGTATCATGTTTTGTCTTCTGATTAAAAGTTATAATTGATATTCATTGGTCATGAGAATGTCTCTCTTTTGTGTGTTGTGTATTTTTTTCTTTCTTTTCTCGCTTCTGCCTACAGATCATTTATGGTTTGTTCTGGGTGATTTAAAGAAGTCAAGACACGTGAGTTTGGTTGGTTGAAAGGAGATGTGTTTTTGCATAACTCCTTTGGAAAGAAATGTTCATGATTTTTTTTTATGTTTGTGTATTTGGTCCAATCATGATTTTTTTTGCTGGTCCTGTATGTTAGAAAGTTATATTTGACAGCAGATATCCACTACCTAGTGATGTACTGTCAAAAGGAGGGTAAGAAGGCCCGAATGGCCCGAATATTGGGTTTGGGACATGGTATTATGCGCCACCGCTCATTTATATATGCTACTGTTTTGGCTATGCTTTTTGTGCTTGATGCTTGATATACAGCAAGTATATCTGATGGCTTGACATGTGCGTTATGGATGTTTTTGTTTCATGTTGCTGCTTTTGATAAAATTACAAGTTTACCTGTGTTGTGAAGGGAAATGCATGATGATGTGTATCGCTACACTACAGTTTGGTTGATTTGCTAAATTTCACAAATATGATATTTTCATTTTTGTGAACAAGACACAGACAACACTTCACCAGTGTATGTCAAATTTGGCTATAAATAGCATTCAAACAAATAAAAGAGATATACAGGATCAAAATGTGTCACTTGCTCCTCTTCCCTTAAAGGAACAGGCAGCCCTAAAATGATGTATCCTGATTGAACGTAAGGATAAAATTATAGATCTGTGACCCTTGTACATGGTGACCTAATTTCTATATTACATTACTCAGTTTTGTTCTGCTTCCTAAGTAGTGTATGGCTTTGTACCATAAAGGAAACCAGGTTTCATTTTTTTCCCTGAAGAAGGAACTGGAACATTAGCTAAGGTTACCGTATATGGTGTAGCGGCCAGTGGTATTGTGTCACATGCTTGACTATCACCCAAGTAATTTCTTATTCTTCCTATACATTTTTCTTTTGTCACTACTCCACTCACCAATGTCGCATCATGCCTAGTTATTGGGGATTTTACCTGTAACCTAGTCCCATTTCTCTTTTCCATATTTCTTTCACTAGTCAGCTTTTTTATTATTGTTGATGTATTGTTCAGGTTCACACTTGTATGATCAGACTTGTTTTAGAATTTTCTTTAGGCCTACTTTGATGTGTCCCAGTCTAACTGTTAGGGTAGTGACGGACTGGTTAACTGACTCAATATTATAGTAAGATAAGTTTACCACCTCAATAGGAGACACCTTACGTTTTTTTGAATATGACAAATTCAATGCCTATTCTAATTTGGTTTTTAGTTCCTTTTTCTGCTGCTTTAATTTTTGATGGGCCAGATGTATTTTAAATAATGGAAATACCAGGACTCTCTTGTTCTTGTCTTTTGTTTCCACATCTTGATCATTAGCTTTTGTATTGTATAGTCCACA
Source organism: Lissotriton vulgaris (assembly GCF_964263255.1). NCBI lineage: Eukaryota > Metazoa > Chordata > Amphibia > Caudata > Salamandridae > Lissotriton > Lissotriton vulgaris. Next base: position 163,987,294 of record NC_141695.1, on the reverse strand, counting down.
TGATGCACAATTATTAAAGTGAGGTATCTACATGTCTCTGATAAAATGTATCATGTGATCTCTCTTTTGAGGTGTTCTAGATAAGGAATTTAGGAACACCTATATGTAATCATTGAGAAAAAAACGTGTTTGCACCATTAGACAATGCCACCATATGTGAAGACAGCCATTTAGATAGAATTCTCATGTAGTTATCTACCCTTAGATGATGGAGGATATGCTCTCACATGGAAACCCAATTGAAAAGCCTAGAGACACTGTTTTGCCTACTGCCTTTATGTTTGTATTGCTTTTTGAGAATGACAGTGTATTCTAGACCAAAATTGTCCCATGGCGTGTGGCCACTCCTTTGAAGATCGCAGGCCACCTGTTTGCAGTCCCCTTGTTATACCATGAACTGTTTAAAGCATTGCACTTGCTTCATCAGAATGCGTTCAACATCAGAAAAGAAGGAGGAGCTGGTTTTGCCACAGAACCATAATTTCAGTGAAAAAGAGCGCCTGTTATGTGCTGGTTATCCTCTGACAGTGTGCAGTCCCTTGAGCCCCTTGGCCTGAGTTTTTCGCCACACACCCCCCTTTTTCCTTTGCTCTAATGGAAGTGCAGTGCACCGGCGGATCCAATATTGACAAAAGGCACTACTTTCTGGTGCCCATGAAAGAGCAGCCTGAGCGTCCTCTGACACTAAATGATGAGTGTTGGAGCCTGAGAATGGTCCCGGGTCTGCACGAGATGATCTGTGCCCTTGATCAATGGAGAGCACACTACCTGTAGTGCCTGCCGCAAAGGAGAGATACTGGTGCACTGCCTTGAGGCATTGAGACTTTTTGAATGAGCTATGAGTGTTTGCCAGGAGGGCACTCCAACGGATCATGAAAGACCTGAATGGAGAGGCCCATGCGGAAGAAAACAACAAAAGAAGATTTGATGGACAATAGAAGCTTGCCAGAGAGGCTTTTTGAATGGACTCTGGGCATAGTTGGTTTCACAAGAGGTTTCCGTGTGATTGTATAGACTAGGTGTTAGGAAACTGATTGTTTTGCTGGCATTGTTTTAAAGTACTATTCTGTTTAGTAAAAGCAGAATAAAGTCCATTTTCTGTGGAAGAGTACCCCCATTTCACCTCAGAGCATTCACCTGAACATACAAAAATTACTGAAATGCATAGGAGCCCTAAAACTATTACTAGATAATTTTAGGATTTGCTTTTTGCTTAGTGTTGTGAAAAATGATTATTTCATTTGTAATAGTGGTCAATACTTTCTCCTGTTGTCTATATGTTCTTAATAACGTGTTTTCTGGTGTCTTTTTAAACATGACGTTGTCATTTATGGGTGGGATTGTTTTTCTCTACTCAATTGACTACTGCACCCACTTCCCAACCTATGTCTTTTCCTACTACTGCTTCTTTGCACTCTTTTCACCCTTTTCCTGAACATGAGCAGGTTAGAAGATCAGAATTCATAAGCAATTCTTTTGTACAGCTTTTTGCATCAACACCAGTTAGTAGTGAACATCACTAATTGTTGGGTGTTTGATCTTATGCCACCTACTACAGATAGAGGTATTCCCTATTTTGTCCTGCCATATGTGGCCTTTGTGCTACTACATGTGTAAGGAGACGTGTCCCGAGAGAGTTGCTAAGTAATAGGATTATGCTCCAGCAACATCTTTATGATCTGATGAATATAGACCTGGATTCAGAATGACATGAGTTTAGGTTATTGCCTATGTAAGGGCAAAAGGAGGGTCTGAGGTTCCGTGAATCCTGAACCTGTTCAACAAAGGCCGTCGTATCTAGACGATTTTGGTATTAGCGAACCGCAAATGACGAGTGCGGTATGCATGAGTGTTTTCGTCATGTTACACCGATGGATTCACTGTGTATTTGACGATCTTGTCTGAACCCTTGGGTTCCATTTTGTGCAAGGCAGCCATTTTGTGTGGTTGCCCTCACATAGGCTGATGACTACAGGATGACTGTGGCCAAACAAGTCTTTGGGACACGTACATCTTAGCTGACTCTTGAGTGACCTGACCGAACTGACTCCCTTGCCCGAGGCTGACCTCGCTGAGCCAGTTCCTTGATAAACAGCTCATCAGATAGAGATCAAAGAGCAGGACATTGCAATGTTTATAGCACATGCACACACCCCTCTATCTTGTTTCTTCATCTGTTTCTGTTCCTTCTTATGACCTGTTTACAATTTGGGTTTGTCCAGATTGTGTGGGAAGGTATCTTGGGGTTTTTTCATGCTTGCATAAGCTAGGACTGCCCTTTAACTTTGTGCTGAGTCATGTAACCCTAAAGCATATAAAAGGTCTCTGTCCTCTGTATTCCTCAGACTGCCTCATTCAATTGCTAAGGCAGTTGGGTGACATAGCCTCACTTAATTAAGTTTAATAAAGATGTCTTTTTCATATTTCAGCTTCTGTGCCAAGTTCTTTATTGATATTAGTAAGACCCCTGAGAATGAAGATTTTCCATTTCCTCAGTGCCACCACCTACACCCAGCATGAGCAGGACAGACGCCATCCTGATCAAAACAAAAAACCATGGGTGTCAGCATACTACTACACCTACCAGCCTAGATCTCCATAATTTATCCAGGAAAAACAAGAAAAAATTAACAAAAAATTCAACAAGGCGAATAAAAACTATTCTCTCGCTCCCAGATCCATCCGGGAATGGCTACGGCCTGACAATGAGACGCCCGGCCACACCGAGAACCAGGAAACAACTGAACTGGGAGCAACCATCAAAATACCAAAAACAACCGAGCCAAACCTTGAAGTTTCTCACTTTACCAACGCAGCAATAACCTCTCTCACAACCCCCCAGCCAGCCACAACAGCACCAACAATAAATCAAGTAATGGACCTACATGGACAAAGTCCCGCGGAAGCAACTCAAGTCAACTTAAACAAATATGACCCTCGCCCACTCAACCCCCAGGTTGTCGCCTCATCAACGCATACGACGTGCCGTGCGGCCCAAGCGCATTTGATCGCCCCAGACCTCAGGGAAACTGAACACATGCCACGTAATAACGGCCCACCCAGCTTGCCATACACGGCGGACTTCCAGCCGTCATTGGGGTTACACAGGCAGGCAAACGCCCCTACACCTGGCACAGTACAGTCACCACAAACAGGCAGCAAGGAAGTGGTCTCCGTAGGCCGAATAAACCACTCCCAACATCAGGATCGGAAAATAATGCTGTACCCCGATTATGCCTCTCAGGGGGGTTGGGACATTCTCAATCGCAGCAATCTTCTAACACTTTGTGCAAACATCCCATGGCTGGAGGGAATAAAAACTACAGATATTAAAACCATCTCCTTCCTCCCGCCTGATGCAGAAGAGAAAAATGAAACCACGGAGCTAACCTTCATGAGCCCAGACATGGCCGAGGCTCTGAAAAGCCAGCATAAGTTATTGGATAGCTGGGGCATAAAAATAAAATCTGAGCGTGCACAAAAATACCCACTAATCTTAAAAACACACTCCGCGCATTTCCAGATGGGAAACACGGTTCAACTAGCCGGAGGGCACTCACGCTCGCATGCTCATCCCACCCACGCGCCAAACACGGTGCCCATCCTTCAGGGGTCCAAAGGTGCCACAAACACAGGTCTAACCATCAGCACCCCAATCAAAATAACAACCAATCCGACCCAGGGTACACGCATATGCGCAACACTGGGATGCGCGAGCAAAAATTGGTCCTGGCAGCCGCTAGTTCTAAATCCGAGATCCTAACTGACATTGCTATAATGTCTCGGGCCAACCCCACTGCAACACGACTAACGCACAACCAAAGCTCCCAGACAGGGACCCGCTTCTGGACCACTTGAAAATCATGACTTGGAATGTCACAGGGCTCAGGAGGTTGCTTCTCAATAGAAACGCTGTGACATTTATGGAGGAGGCAGACATTATCTGCATACAAGAATCCTGGCAGCTCCATCGCTCTCATTAAGAGGATACGCAGAATATGGAAAACCAGCAAAAAAGCCTAACGTATTCGGAAGACCATCGGGGGGATATGTGTTTACATAAAACATTCACTCAACCTGGAATTTGCGGAAGTTCCTAATCTTCCGGACACCTTCCAGGCAGGCATCTTGAAAGGCCGCCGCCCGATAAACGGAAATTTTTTGTTTTTATTAATCAACCTCTAACATAATCCACATGGGCCCACATCCAACTCGGCCATGCTAACAACCCACCTAGAGTCTTTACTGCTCCAATTTCCGGCTTTAGAATGCATCATTCTTGGCGACTTCAACACCCATAACATAGGGATACCAACCACGCAAAGCCACCTGCCCTGGGCCACTAATGCTTTGAACGACCTAATAAAATCTTATAAGCTGGCGACAGCGCACTCGGTCCTCCTAAAGAACAGCCCAGGGTCCTTCGTTGGTCCCACATACAACAACCAAACAACGATCAACTATATCATCCTAAGCGATAATCTGCAACCCCTAATGTTACATTTCACAGTTCACCCGCGTAGTGACAGCAATCATGCTACCTTAACCATCACACTGAACCTTACAGCGGACACTCGCCACAGGATCGAATACATCGGAGCATCCAACGGCGAAGAACTGACAAAGTTGCCCAGAAGAATCAAATGGGAACAGACCTCAATCAGTACTTTTAATAACTGGGCAAACCAGTGGTCAGGCAGGCCACCAAGTGAACAGAAAAAGGGTGCAATAGCTACTTGGAATGCTACTACAGGGACTCTGGCTGCGATTCTTCGCGGGAACTCAAACAGTACATCTCATAGGGACAACCTACCCACATATGGATACAAGGCGGAAATTAAAATCAGTGCCAAACAACTGAACAAGAAACGCAAACTTTTCCGCAAAAATGGCACAAGCCCAATCAATAAACAATTACAGAAGGCCAAAAAAAGTGACTCCTAGAAGGTTTGGGAAGCAAAACGAGACTATTGCGAAGCACAATGGCTGAAAATCTTTGCTTTGCTGAGCCCAGGAAAATCGCAAGAGTTTTGGCACTATTTAAACAACTTGGGACGAGGCCCAAATCATCGAGAAAACTCCCTCGAGGCTTCTATCTGGGTCGCCCACGTAAAAGCACTTTACATCAAAAACGACCCTGTAAACCAAGCCAAACGAAACATCCACCGCTGAAGCTGACCTAGAACCAACCACTGAGATGAAAGCCCCACCAGGAAAATTGTTAGTGTCCAAAATTCTAAAAAACATCAGACAAAACGGCGCCCGGGTCGCAACGGACTCCCTGGACACTTATTCAAGGCAAACATTGACTTTTGGTCCAAAAACCTGACCCACATTTACACCGAATGCTGGCTCCTGGGGGACGTTCCAGATTCATGGAGAGGCTCGCTCCTACAGCCAATCCACAAAAAGGGCCCCAAATCTGAACCATCAAACTATCGCTTGATCGCCCTCTTGGACATCGAGGGAAAAGCCTATGCTGGTGCCATCTTGAGGGACCTCGCTGACTGGACGAGCGCAGAAGGCCTCCTTCCACTCTGCCAAACCGGATTTAGACCTGGGTCCGCCACAGTCGATAACATCACTGCACTTTCTTATTTGGTCCACCATGTGCGAACACGCAAAAGCCATCCCTTATTCGCCTGCTTCATTGACTACTCGGCGGCGTTCGGCGGGGTAGATCGTGCAATCCTGTGGAGAAAGCTGGTCCAATGGAATATTAATCCATCCCCGTTAAGGGCGATCCAATCCCTGTACCACAGAACGTGGGTGAGAATCAAACTCTCGAGGGACCATGCATCCACGAAGATCAATACAGACCGTGGTCTAAAACAATGGTCGTGCTAGCCCCATTGTTTTTTAACCTATATACAGCGGACATGGAGAGGGCCTTGACTGGGGCAGTCTTGACCACCCCAAAGATCGGCGGGACAAAAATTAATTTCATGCAATACGCAGACGACCTGGTACTCTTGGACCATACAAGAATTGGGCTACAATAGGTGCTGATGGCACTTGCTGGATATAACGACAAAAACAAGCTTGTAGCAAACCCATCCAAGTCCAAAGTTATCATCTTCGGACAGTATCCAAAGAAAAAATCATTAAAATGGAGGCTCGGCCATCTTTTGCTGGAAAGTACTCAGCGGTACACCTACTTGGGCATTTGCTTCCAGGAGTCGGGGATTTCAAGCGCCCACTTAAAGACTATCCAAGGCAAAGGCAAAACCATAACCTACACCATCTGCAAGCTACAAGCCTCCTTATATAGCCCGTCTACAATGGCCATCCAAAGAGTACTCAAAGCCAAGCTAATGCCGGCTCTCAACTACGCTCTACAGGCATTTCCGGGCAAACTGCACAATGAACTAGAATGAACTAGAAAAAATCCATTGTAGAGCCTACAAGAGATTATTCCCTCTACCAAGGTGCACCAGAAACACCCTTGTCCGCCTGGAGTTCTCACTCAATCAGCAATATCTGGAAGAGATGACCACCCTAAGTAAATATTACTTTCTAACAACGGCGGCAAAGGAGAACACACTCAAGGCAGCCCTGAATTGCATCTTCAGAGAACCAGGGAACCCCTGGTCGGCTACTATCAACGCGGCTAAGGACCATCTCAATCTTGCCATCGAGTCTTGGAATCCCGAACATGTCAACTACACCACTATCAAACACTCCATCAAAAAACAAGTACGCGCGCGGTCACGGGAACTGGACCTGGAGTCGCTGGCAAGAAAAGATCTTCACGAGTCCTTGTGCTTACCGCACATCCTGCACAATCCTAAACACCATCTCAAGCAGGCCGTGGGCCGCGTAGCCCTTCCTAAGAACCTAGCCTACAGACTACATCCGTTGCCCCTCAAAGAACTATACGCCTTCGGCATGGCTGGCTCAGGAGTCGTGAATGTAGGCTTTGTAGGTACAAACGCGAGTCATTGGCCCATCTTCTATTCTGCTGCCCGGCCCTGCGTATGGCTCCCAGTCTTTATCTCAGGCCAATCCTAAGATAATCAGGATCCCGCACCCCAAAGGAGGCGATCCTCCATATTTACACCCTGACCACGGTAAAGCACATGGCCTCCTTTGGAAAGTTTATCCATCAGACACGATCCTTGCTGCTGGCCGTGGGTTCGACCTTACAGAGACTTTGTAGATCCTTCTCTCACCACGAACCCTATTTGCTGTATCCCCAGCGCTCAGGGCGGCACCATTTAGACTGAACTCTTGAAACTCTCCTGGTTTTAGTTTTTGTAAATTTGTAATTTTGTACTCTGATTTTAATGCAATGGTTTTGAGTAACCAAACAATAAAGTATTCATTCATTCATTCATTCATACATTCATTCATTCATTCATTCTATTTTAGACGAAATTTGCGGACTACAACCTTTTATGACCTCTACCAATGAAAAACTGAAACAAATAGAGGACCAATGGATTGCCATGGTGGGAAAGGTGTCGGAACTTGAGCAACGTGTGGGTGACCTTTAATACATATCCACGAAGATTCCTCTACTATAACAAGAGATCCATAAACTGAAACTACACACTGAAGACCTTGAAACCGTAATCGGAGAAACAACCTACGCTTTTATGGTCTACCGGAAAATATTGAAGGTCCGGATATGCTGTCTTTCTTGAAGAAATTCCTCGCAGATCTCCTAGATCTTCAATCTTGCTCACCTCTCAACTTACAGCATGCACATTGTTTGGGTTGTCTTCAGCCTAGTTCAAGCAAATCACGTGGCATTATAATACTCATCTAGAATTTACTGAACTTATGAATTTTTTGAAGGCAGTTAAACTCAAATGTTGTCTCACTTCGTTGGGCTATAATATCTTAATTTCTCAAGACGTCTCCAATGCAACAAATGCTCGACATAAAGAATTTCTGGCTCTTTCCCCCCAGATGAGACATGTGAATATTCAGTATGGCATTCTCCAGCCTTGTCGCTGCAAAATCACTCACGAAGGAAATTCACTATCTCTAAACAGCATTTCCTCTCACACTATGTATACTAATGTTTAACTTCCTCTTAGTTATCTGGTTGTTACCGTTCTCCTAAAATATATCTCTTTTTATGTTATGTATTTATTGAATTACCTCTATTTTCTCATTTTCTGTTTCCTGTTATGTGTTTATTCCTTTATTACTTAAGAGGCTTTTTATTACCTATTTAATTTTTCTGCCATCCTTGTCTTCAGCGTCATCATGCTCCGCTCATATTGGTTGCTTATCTCACTTCAGATCTGGATTTTCCTTGATCTGTTTACTTATTCTACTTTTCTATCTTTTTCTTCTTCTCCCGCCACCTTTTTTCTTGTTCCTTGGCTATTTTTTTTTGTTGCAGATATATGTAGCGCAAACTCGACCCGAAGGTATTGGAGCACTTTACAAGAGCACCAGTTACGTTACACATTCAGGTATGTGGAGATTAAGTGATTTGCTCAGAATCACAGGATGTGGACGCAACCCAGAGGCTCTAACCTTGGTTCCCAGCACCAAAGTCTGCAGTCTAGCCGACGGACCACATTCCTGTTTGGTTGTTTCTTATCATTACCTTATTATCTCTATGAGTATCTTGCTTTATCTCTATTTTTTCTTTTTTCAATTTCCTGATTCCCTACCTTCATTGCGTAACATTTGTTAAACGGTATCTTCTTTTTTTCTTTTTTATTGGTCTTACAGTGCGTTTTTTCTGTTTCCATGTGGCTTGCCCCAATCCTCAACATGTTTAACATTGTCTCGTGGAATGTGCGAGGTCTAGGTCATCCTGTCAAGCGTCAAAAGGTATTGTCTCACTTATCTAAACGTAATGCCCATGTTGCCTTTTTACAGGAGACTGATTGTAATGATGTGGAATATCTTAAACTTAAACGTCAATGGGTTAACCAAATTGTTTTCTCTCCTGCTGTTGACCACAATGGCGGTATTGCTATTTTATTTCATAAATCAATGAATGCACAAATATAAATACATTACTTAATTCTCAATATCATGAAACTCTTCAAATGATTAAAACTCTGGAAAACAATTACTTTTCCTCTAAATCCTCTTCCACTCTGCAAGAATTGAATAAAGCCAAGTCTACCTTGAATACCATTGCTACTACTTGTAACATTCTCCTAAAGATTAAATCTAAATTTCAAGGAGGCACGGAGGCCAAAATAAGACAGGGAAAATGTTAGACAACTATTTAAAAATCAAATCAGAAAGTAAAAATATTAGCCCTATCCACTCAGAAACAACCAATAAGCTTCTTGCCTCTTATTCAGACAATATAGATACATTTCAATCATATTGTGAACTTTTATATACAGATGATACTTTTCCCTCTGAAAAAAAATGTCGACACTTTTTTGCAAGGTATTCCCAAACCTCCTTCCCTCCCTGACATGTTTTTACCTCTTTAAAATGATATATCCCTTCAAGAGATAACTGATACCCTTAAATCTTTAAAAAAGGCCAGAGCCCCAGGACTGGATGGTTTTTCAATTAAACTTTTCTTAACTTTTCCCGCAAATTTAGCCCCCAAACTAATGGCCCTTTTCAACTCATTCCTCTCTAACTCTAGAGCACGAGTCTCTTTTTTAGAATCCCTTATTGTTGTTATTCCCCAACCGGGCAAAGACTCCTCTTTTTGTAAAAATTTCCGACGAATCTCATCTGATTAATTATGATTGTAACATTTTTGGAAAGATTTCGGCTTCCCACCTAGAAAAGGTTATTCCTCATCTTATTAAACCAGATCAAGCTGGCTTTGTTAAGGGCCGACTTGCTTCTGACAATGATTGAATGTTTTCAAATATTCTTGCTCTTAGAAAAAAGTACTCCTCTCCTGAGCTGCCCTCTCACTTGATGCTGAAAAAGCTTTTGAGCAAATACATTGGCATTATATGCGTAATACTCTTAAATGGTTTGGTTTCGGTAAGAAGTTTATTTCTTATTTCACGTTACTATATACTGCCCCACGTGCATGTGTTTTTGTCAATGGTCTTTTTTCCTCATACTACCGTTTGTAAAGAGGCACCTGCCAAGGCTGTCCCCTTTCTCCATTACTTTTTCTCATTTGTTTAGAAGCCTTTCTAGAGCGCATCAGGCATAACCCTAACATCACTGGTTTTAATCCCATTTTCCATCAAATTAAACTTTTTGCACACGCAGGTGATATCCTTGTTTATTTGGCCAATCCCTATAATTATCTTCCCCATTTTTTAAAAAAGATTGCTTTATTTTACACTGTCTCTGGTTACAAACTTAATTACTCCAAAACAGAGGTTTAACCCTTAAATTCATATTGTTATCGGTATGTGTTTGAGGCAACCAACTTCACTTGGTACCGCCAAAAGATGAAATATTTAGGAACATGGTTTTCATCAAATATTCCTGATACTTTAGACCATCATTTTTCGGCTTTAAAACTCAAATTTACCAATTTGGTATCTTTTAGGTCTCCATTATTGTTATCCTGGTGGGGCAGACTTGATACGATTAAAATGATGATTGTTCCCCAAGTGCTTTTCCTGCTCTCAATGTTACCTTTTAAAATTCCCAATTATTATTTTCCTCAGAGTAACTCTATTTGTACCAACCTCTTATGGCACAACAAACAAACCTGTATTGCTTTATCTAAATTTACTCAACCAAAATCTGAAAGTGGTGTCCGATTTCCCGATTTTAAGTTATATCATACTTTTTAGAAGGTGTTTCTGACACTCTGGGCCGCCCGGATGTTTTACTTTTTGAGCACCTATTTGGTGAGCTTTTACAGTGGAAGAGCCTCATAAGTTGGGACTTACCCACAGTGAATTCAGGGTGAAAGAGACTGCATGTGGATTTTACTGGCATCCCCCAAGCTTGACTAGGCTGCTGCGCGGCAGCTGGAGTAAGGGGCACCAGGATGGTCACATGCAGACATATGTGTACATGTGTGTGCACACGTGTAAGGGCTGTGCAGGGGAGATCCTGGCATGCGCAACCCAGGAGCAGATACAAGGTGAATGGAGTGGCAGGACTTATGCAGAATTGGGTGGTGACATGGAATAGGCTTTATACACTGGGAAGAAACATGCCAGGGAGAGTCAGTGTGCTTTACAGGGTGTATTCCATTATTCTCTTATGGGGATAGAGAGCACATGGGCTAGTTTTACTTTCCTAAGGACTACAAATTCCAGACCCGCAATAAAGTCCACTGTAATGGGTGTGAGAAGAGGTATACTGCAGAGTCCAAAGCCATATTTGTACTGCTTTTGGGTCATCCAGAAATGTCATATTTCTGAGTCAACCAAAACCAGGGCCTGGCTGGGGCCTGCCCTCAGCAGGCTGAATTGATAACCTTTCTTCCACGAGCTAATGCCTCCTGTCCAAGGAAGAGAAGAAGGGTGGAGCTACAGGCTCATCCATCAGCAGCTATCACTGGGTGCCAGGCACAGACTGCTCTAGGGAGAAGGTAGCCCCGGGGGTTAAGGGGCATTTTCAGAGACCATGTGGCAGGATACCCTGGGTGATGATATCTTGAACTAACCCAGAGGCCTGGGCAGGAAGGAGGGAGCAGGGTCAGAGAAGTGATGTGTCGCTGTGTGATAGGGCAAACAGAAACTTCCTGCCAGCCCCCTCCCCAACTTCTTAAAAGAACTTGCACAGGAAGAGGAGTTCTCTATGGGGTGTGGTCAGCTGAGGCAGAAGGAGCTGGAGCCTGGCGCAATGGGCAGTTGGAAAGAGGGACCCCCTGACTATCCCAGGATCTTGAACAGCGTCAGGAGAAGAGACCAGGACCAGTGTGCAGAAGCATGGGTCTTTGTGCAGGGAGAAGAGAGGTCCAGGAGGAGAGCCAGGTAAAAGGCTGGTGCAGGGAGCCAGTGAAGACAGCTTCTGCTGAATCCACCCTCTGTGTGACCAGAAGGGCCAAGGAAAGTGCTCCCAGTGGCTGGGGTGCACCACTAGGAGCAAGAAGAGGCCAAGATCACAAAAATAAGCCGCCTGGCGGACGGGACACACCCCCCAGAAGGTATGCAACCTTTGACCTCTGGAAGGACTGACGATGAAGCGTGTGGGGCTCCGCTGCTGGTCCGTGATATGCCCCCGGGGTAGGTCAGGTCCCGGGGGCTGCCCCCAAGAGAAGTAAAGTCAGGGTGCGCCGTTGCGCACCCCATGAAGGTTCTGCCGTGGGGAGCTAGTAGCCCACCCTGGCCCCCGCTGAACATGAGGCTGGGGAGTGCTATCGCGCTCCGCGTGAAAATGTGAGGAGGGAAGAGGAAGCAGGGGAGCACCATCACGCCTCCCGCGTAGATGAAGTGGGGGAGCGCCGTCGCACCCCTCCACAAAAATGTGCCCAAGGGGCTCAGGAACCCATCCCGGGCCCCGAAGCAAAGCCGGGGAGTGCTGTCGCGCTCCCGTGAAGATATCCCACTGAGGAGTGCCAGGAGCCCAACCTGGCCCCAGACGAAAAAGCATAGATGGGGAGTGGCGCCGCGCTCTACGCAAAGGTGAGAGGAGGGGCCGGGACCCTATCTTCGGGCCCGAAGTGCGGGAAGTAGGAGGGGGAGTGCCATCACACTCCCCCCAAGGTCCGACGAGGCTGAGGAGGTTTCCGTGTCTGCCTGCCGGAACAGGCAGACTAGAATGGATGTGCCGGCTCCAGCAATGGCAAACTGAGGTGCGGGTCGAGCAGTGAGCCAGCAGGAGCTGCCAGGGGTGGGCTCCCCGGGCTGCCCTTCAGCCTGGTGATGCGGGAGGGCCCAGATAGGACCGGTCCTCCCTGATGCAAGAAGTGGTTGGGGGTGGGCTTCCCTAGTCTCCAACCATTACCTAGGGGTTCAGGAGGGACCAGGCCCCCCAATGGGCTGCAGAGTTCCTCACCTGAGGGTCCGGGTGGGACCGGGCCCCCCAACAGCAGAAGAGGTGGCAAATCTGCCGCCGGCCTAATCGCGGCTCTTCCCTACTCAGCGAGGGAGCCGCTAATAGAATATTCACTGCAAGGAACACAGAGAGCCCCATAATGCCTTGCAGGGCATGAAGAAACCTACGGTTATGGGTGTTTTGGCGGCCCCCAGAGGAGATGGGACACCCTCATTTGCTGGAGAGGGGCAGGGGGAGCTGCAGGAGCAACACAGTCTCCCCCAGCACGAAAATGGTTGTCCCCCCTAAGTTTCATGGGGATTTGGAAGTAATAACATCGCAAGGGCCTAGCCAGCATTTCAACACCTCTTGGACTGGAACTTTTCATCTACAGCTGGGGGTGTATGAGGAATTGCATCAAGGAGTGAAGGGCGGAGTTAGGGATGTCTGTAGAAGGGCATACCCTGGAGGTGAAGAGTTGTAATTGAACCAGAAATGCATTAACTAACGTTATTTCTTTTAGAGGGACTCAAAGTCATATGTGTAATGTGAAGTACCTGTGCAAAGTGATGTCATAAGCAATGTTTTCAGACATTCTTGCTTGAGTGTCTGTTTGATTATGGGTAATCCTGTGATTTCATCTGTGATGCCTTTTTTGGGCTGCAATTGCAATGCATTCTAATAATCCACAAATGTGAAGAGTTCTGTCAATCTAAAGTGACGCGTAAACATGTATTCTTTCTGCTGTGCTTAGGTGAAGAACCAAAATTGATAGCCCTTAAGATGTAGAGGTGTATACTTCATGGTCAATAGGAAATGCTCAGTCAGGGCTATGTGTCCCCAAGGCAGGGTTACCTATTTAAAATGCTTGTTGAGATAATGAGGTGGGTGCCAGTGCGCAGGGCCCTCGCTCCAGGTTATGTTCAATTAAATGCATTGGGGTCAAGATGATGTGCATACATGGGAGTGGTGGTACTAGACCCCACGCCCCTCTGCGGGAGGGGTGGAGACGTTATGAAATGTCACAAAGTAATTCCAACAGTTTATGTATATTTGTAAATTGGTGTAGAGGATTGAGTAGTCAGTGTTTGATAAATGTACTCTTACTTTTGTAAAGCAAAGTACAGACTGGACAATCAATTATTGAGTGTTATTTCTGCACATCTACAAATGGTGATTACTAGCCCACACCACCTCCATTGAGTAAACCTCAGACTGCTCTGCCACTCTACCCATTGAGAGTCAGGCACTACAATTGGGTGTTTGGTTCCCAGTGAAGGAGAAATGTGGACATGTTATTTGTGCAGGCCTCACAGATACTGCCTCGTTTTCCAACAATACTGGTTTTTGTGATTCGCCAATTTTATGCTATGTCTAGAGGTTACCAAGATTTTCCTATGCCAACATGGGTTGAAGTTGAACGTTCACTGTTGAAGGACTTCTGTTTTCAGGACATTACGCATATGACCAATTATACTCTCATTTCCAAATACCCTATATTAAAATACTCTCACCATCGTCTACATAACCTTTTCTTCCAAGGTTTTGATCCCAATCAATCCTTCTTAGCCTCTTCCATATGGTTTAACAAACACATTAAGTTCCGTCACAAATCGTTCTATTACAAGCACTGGAAGGAAAAGGATATATTTTATACACATCAGCTGTTGGTTAATAATTCGCCTCTATCCTTTCCCCAGTTACAAGAGAAATGTACCCTTCCTGACTCTTGTCTACATCAATACAATACACTTTTTCCTGTTCTCCAAACCTTCCTACAAAACTTTAATTCCAACCCCTCCCATATTTCTTTTACTCCTGTTACTCACCTATTTCGAACTCCTCTTAACCCAACTCCATGTGCTTCTTTTATATGTAGGACCTCATCCTCACCTACTACTACTCGAAATAAATCTCCAATCAAATTGCTTTGGGAACAAGACTTGTCTCAAACACTCTCTGTTTCTCAATGGTACCGAATGTGGCAAAAGATTTTGAAGACTTCCAAAGCTGCCAATATGAAACAATACCTATATTTTATTTATAACAGTTGTAATTACTCCCTTTTTCCTACACAAAATTGACCATTCTATCTCTTCATTATGTTAGTCATGCCTTACCTCTGAAGGTTCGTTGATACATTTACTTTATTATTGTCCCAAGGTTTATGACTTTTGGAAAGCTATATGATTGAAATGTTTATTGATTTTTACTTTTGATATACCATTTGCTATTCATAATATCTTCTTAGGTACCTTGTCTACGGATTTTGATCACCTTTCTTCCCAATCTATTTTATTCAACATTTCTAATGCTATTGCCTTCAAAGTTATATTAACATGTTGGAAAGACAATTCTAAGATATACTTTTTGTTATGGTGGATTTTGATTTGTGATGAACATAGAATTGCTTCTGTCTCTCACTCCTCTATTTAAAGATAAAATCTGATGTACTATGGTTACCTTTTACTACATTTCTATCCTCACACTCTTTCTAATAACATCAATTTTCTACTATAATCTTTAATCTTCCCTTCTACTTTCTCTCTTTCTTCTTTTCTTTTTTTCTTCTCAATTCTTTTCTCTTCCTCTTTCATATATCAAAATCATTTAAAATATATCATCTTCTCGAATGGAACACATTCCTTTATAACGTTAATGTATTTCCTTTATTTTTATTTGTTCTTCTCCTCTTACACATTTATTTCTTTCCTATTATAATATTTGCTATTGTCATTATGTATTGTTTTTGCACTAAGAAAGTTATGTAATGTTCTAACTCTGTGTTCATTCTTTCAATAATTTATTTTTTTTTTTTTAAATCTTCATGGCGGGACTCAACAGTTCTCAGCATTATTATCTCAAGGACTTATATGCAACTTTTTAACCTGCTGACCAATGCCCCCACGCCCAAATTCAGCTGGAGTTTGGGCTGTTTAAACTGAAAATTGCTAGGAAGGGTACCTGAAAATGTGACAGAAATTGAAAGCGTCTGGTGACCAAATAGTAAATAATATCCCATGATTACCACTGCCCCTGCCAGGATATATTTAGAGTCTGCATCAACACACTGGGTGCCCAATCATTTTGGGATTTAAATATCTCCCATGCAATCTTTATAAAGACAATCAATCGTTCAATGCGGAGACTCTCTTTAATTGAGGACAAGGCTGGCAAAAAGATCACATAGGTGGATGATATTAAACAACTATAAAATCCTTAAATCACAGAAATACTGATGGCAGGATGGGTTGTGTATCTTAAAAATACATTTATGGGGTTTCTTTTTGGTCACCTGCCACCCCTTTCTTCTAACTTCTTTGGGTGCAATCAGAAGCACCAAAATGTTGCTGCTTATGCGGGTCAGGTGTGGAAATCGTGGTCCATCTTTTGCGGATTTGCCTTAAGCTTTTAGCGGTCAGGAGAGCCTTTTATGGGAGCCCTTTAGAAATATGGGTATTCAAATGTGCAGACAGGCTGTTATTGCTTGTTTTAGCACCTGTGATGCAAATTTAAATTGCCGTTTTACTAAACTAAGAACAAAAGAGAACCAAAAACTCAAGGCCTCAGAAGCTCATCTTACCAAAGGATTCATGTTTAATGTGCATTGATACTGCACCCTTTGAAATTTTGCATCGTATTTTATGGTTGTCTAACCGTTTTTCATATGGAAAGATTTTAATTAATTATCCATAAAAAAATAAACCTGAAACTTGATATGGGAATACACAGGGGCATATTCACAAGCCCCTATCGCTACCACAATGTCACTTTCAGTGACGTAGTGGTGGCGACAGGGGCCTCGCCTTATTCACAAGGCAGCATTAAGCCACTTAACGTGGGTTAACACAACCTTGTGAATAGGCCCCCTTTCACGCTGTGTTTAGCGTGAAACACGCATGTAGAGGGTGTTGTGATGGACGTTCCACTGCAACACCCATTAATATTTACGCTGCCCTCTATTAACAAGGGCAGCGTAAATAGGTGCTAACGCCAAACTTAAGACGAGAGAAGTGCTTTATTTCTCCTGTTTTTTGCATTTTTCATGTGTGCTGCCTTGTGCAGCACACATGTAAAATGTAAAATGCCATGGTTTGTTTATGTACAGGACGGTGTACCTTTCTGTACAAAAACAAAGCTTTTTTTTAAATGCATTTTGTAACTTACATGTGTGCTGCATGATGTAGTACACATATGCCCCACAGTTCATTGCCTCACAGTTTGCATGTTATAAGGTCCACACACAGGGAAACAAACTGCTACTAGTCAGAGGCATCTTCAATCTGTTTTTATGTCCCTGCACATAGTTACCCCTTTAATCCGGGCATTTGCTAAATATGGTGCCTATTTACAAGCCCGATGCGCCACCGGTGCATCACTTTAAAAAAAAATATATATATATTTTATTTTGCAGAAAGAGAACAGGAGAAAAAAGAAATAAAAAAAAAGAAGACAAGCGACAGTCCTGCAATGTTCCCCACGCAGGGGGCAGTTGAAGAGGCAAAATAAGAGGCGAAAAGGAGGTAATATAGAAAGCTATCAAAGTGCAGTTCGAGGAGTCAGTGCCCGATGGTAATTATATAGGAAATCGAGATCAATCCCCCTCTCGAATCACAGAAGGCTAGCAGCCCTGCGAAGGAAGGTGGTGAAACCCAGGCGAGGGAGTCAGTGCAGCCAAAGAAAGAAAAAGTCTGGCAGCCTCCATATGCCCTGAGGTGTCGCAACAAGTAATTTAACCAACTTTTCCCCCCACCCATCCCCCCCTCCCTACCCACCTCCCTGGTGGTGGCGACATCAATTCACAATCATTCCCACATTCCCACATCCTTGATTAAATCTGAGAGAGGTGGAGAGCGCGCACTGCGGACGGGCAGACTGCAGAGGGTAGGCCTTGTGAGAGGAAGCAGACCAGGGGGCCCCAGCGGAACAGGAAATTCTTGAAGTTGCCCAGGAAGATGTCCGCCATTCGCTCCATGCTCAGTAATCTCCATAGTCTCGCTTGCCACAGGGATATCGCCGGGGCGTCCGGTTTCTTCCAGGCTGCAGCCAAGGTGAGTTTGGCGGCTCCGAGGCAGAGCCTTAGGATTTGTTTATCCGCTCTTGTTTGATGTTCCAAAGCCGGATCTCGGAGACCCAGTAGGACATGAACTATGGAATCAGGTATCGGATAGCCTAGGATGTCTTTGATATGGGACAGAATTTCTTCCCAGTATGGGCGGATGATCGGGCAGTCCCACCAAATGTGGCGGAAGTCCCCCAGCAGACCACAGCCCCTCCAACATCTGTCCGAGGAGGCCGAAAATATTCGATGTAGCTTGGATGGGTACAAGTACCAATCCATAAGGGTCTTTAGGTGGGCCTCTCTCAGATCCACCGAATGGTTGTGTGCAGCGAAGTCCCGCCAGAGACCCTTCCATTCCTCATCTGTAATATCCCGGCCCAGAAGTTCCTCCCATTGTCCCATGTAGCGGGGACGGGCAGACACTGCAGTGGTAAGCAGCAAACTGTACAGGAAGGAGATCGCGCTCTTCATGGTGGAAGTACGTAGGATAAAGGCCTCAAATGGTGACGGCGGTCTTATACCTGCATCTCTCACTCCCGGTGAGGTTGCCCAGTGGAGGAGTTGGATGTGGCAGAATCGTTCAGCGGCCGGGACCCCATAATCTCTCATGCAGTTGTTAAAAGTGAGCGGTGCAGACCCATGGAACAAGTGTGTAAGAGCCCTGCATCCTCCCTCCCTCCATAGTTGAAAGGGGCCTTCCTGCATCGCCGGCGGGAAGGCCGGGTTGAAGTGTATGAGTGTAAAGGGGGATGGGAACAAAGTCCAGCGGTCGTCACCAGAGACCGTGTCCCAAACTTTCAGGACGGTGCGAGTGGGTGTACTGATGTAGGCGTTCTTGGGCCTATCCACCTTGGGTTTCCAAGCCAGGTCCCAGATCGATCTCCCAGCTACACTCCTGTCCATGTGCAGCCAGTGTTTTTCTGAGAGCTGTTGGGACCATTCCACCAGGACCCGTAGCTGCGCGGCCTTATAGTACAGGTGCATATCGGGGAAGCCCACTCCCCCCTCCTTCCGCAGTCGTCGCAGAGTTGCGAAGGAGAACCGCACCCGCCCTCCCTGCCAGATGAATCACAGCATCAAGGTTTTAAGGCGCCGGAAGAAGTCCACGTCTATTGGAATGGGAAGGGCCTGGAAAAGATATAAAAACTTGGGGAGGAGGACCATCTTAAGAGCATGGATCCTGCCCAGCCATGAGATATAATTTGGCTTCCATCGCTCCAAGTCCGCTCGCACCGCCGCCAGCAATGGGGGGAAGTACGCGGAGAACAGTGACCCTATGGAGGTTGCCAGTCGGACCCCAGGTATAAGAGAGAGGTGGACACCCACGACAGAGGCGTGAGCAGCCGCACACGCTCCATTTCCGCTGGAGGAAGAGTGAGATTTAGGATATATGATTTATCAAAGTTGACTTTGAAACCAGTCACCCTTTCAAAGTCAGACAACACTGCTTGGATATGCGGTAATGAGTAAGCCGGGTCCCCCACCGATAATAATACATCATCGGAAAATAGGGAGATTTTATGCTGCTCACCAGTAAAGGGGAGACCCTTGATCTGCTCATGCTCCCGCACCACTAGAGCTAGTGGCTCGATGCTCAGAGCGAAGAGAAGGGGGAAGAGGGGACAGCCCTGTCTGGTACCACGGGAGTAAGTGAAACAGGCGGATCGATGTCCATTAATCATTACTCTAGAGCGGGGACTGCTGTAATTTGCACGGATCATTGATATGAACTGAGTCGAGAAGCCAAAGGCGACCAGGGTGCGAAACATGAACCCGCAGTCCACGCGGTCAAAAGCTTTTTACGCGTCAAGACCCACCAGCACCGCCGGAATGCGAAATCTGATGGCCTTTTCTATCAGGTGGATCACCCGCCTCATGTTGTCGTGTGTCTGTCGGCCTTTGATGAACCCAGACTGGTCTGGGTGAACGAGAGCCGGCATTAAGTCCTGGAGCCTGTGTGCAATGAAAGAGGAATACAATTTAGCATCAATATTGAGGAGGGCTATCGAACGATACGACCAGCATTTAGATAGGTCTTTCTCTGGTTTGGGAATAACTGAGATCACGGCTTCGGCCAGAGACCCCGAGGTTTTCCCGGTGACAGCCATTTCATTAAAGAGGGAGACCAGATAGTCGCACAACTCCGTCGCAAACGACTTATAGAAAAGAGCAGTGTAGCCATCTGGACCCGGTGCTTTATGGAGTTTCAGGGCCTTAATAACATCCAACACTTTTATTCTGGAGATGGGAGCAGCCAGGAGGTCATTCCACTCCTTAGAAACCTGCGGTGTGGGATATCAGCCAGGTATCTCCTCTGGGCCTCCTGGTCAAGAGAGTCTCCCGCGTAAAGTGCTGCATAAAAGAGGCCAAAAAGGTCCGCCTTGTCCTCATCTCGGTGTTGCAGGGTCCCCGTCGAGTCTTGGATCCCCCCGATGTATTCCCTCTCCCTCTTGTCCCGAAGTTGGCGGGCCAAGTGCTTTCCCACCTTGTTCCCCTGCGAATATGAGAGGTGCTGTAGCCTCAGGAGAGTGAATTCAGCTCGATTATTGTAGTGGGCCTTTAGTTTCCCCCTCACAGCCGTCAACGGCCGGAGGGTCAGCCTGGACGATTTGTGTGCCTGTTCCAGAATAGCAAGTTCCGCCTCTAGTTCTTCCCGTTCCTTCCTCCTCAATTTGTTAAGGTTCGCGTTGAGGGCTAGGCAGGTGCCCCGCAGTGAAGCTTTGCATGCGTCCCAGGTATTGAATACAGACGTGTCCGAGACCGGGTTGAGGGCCAGAATGTCCCTAATGGCCTTCCGCAGCTCCTTACAGGATGTGTCATCCCGGACAAGCGCAGCCGGGAAGTACCATTTCCGCATGTCCGTCCCCTCTCACCGACCAGTGCAACCCAAGGACCAACAGGCTATGATCAGACACGGAGAGTGGAAAAATGCTGGAGTCGCGGACATCTCCCCTGAGGGCTTAGCTCAAAAAGATGTGGTCTAGGCAGGAGTAGGAATGGTGGACACGGGAGAAGAAGGTGTAGTCTCGGGATTGGGGGTGCAAAGCACGCCAGCCGTCAATCAAACCTAAGTCACCCATAAGGCGCTGCGTTTCATTGGAAAAAACGCCTGCATCTGCTCTCTGAGTGCGGGAGCTATCCAGGTTCTTGTCCCAAACCAAATTGAAGTCCCCCATTAAAAACATGTGCCCTTCCACAAAGTTTCCAACCTTATCCAACAGCTCCTGGAGAAAGCTATTCTGCCTGGAATTGGGGACGTACACCACCACAAAAGTGCATAACCTGCCATACAGCAATCCTTTGACCATCAACCAGCGGCCCTCCTTATCACAACACACTCCCATAGGCTGAAAGTGAAGAGACGCCCGAAACAGAAGAGCCACCTCCCTTTGTTTAGTGGAGGCAGATGACTTGTAGATGAGGGGGAAGTGTTTGTGCCGGAGCCGGAGCTCATCTTTGCACGCCAGGTGGGTCTCCTGGAGGCCCACCACATATAATTCATGGTCAGTCAGGTATTTCCACATTTTCTGGCGCTTTTGTGGGAGTTCAGGCCCTTCACATTCCACGTGCCAATACTAAGTGACATGACAAAACATTAGTTCCAACCGCATTGCATCCACCCCGTCAACAGGCCCCAGCCCCCTCCCCACCACAGGCAGCCAGGCGCCCCTCCACTCCTCATCCCCACGCCGCATCCCACCATCAAGCCCCGCCTCCATCCACTCAACCACCAGAACCAATCCTCAGGCCCCACCGAAGGCCATCCCAACAGCAGCACTAGGGCGTCTCTATCAGTATCAAAGACCCATTGGGCACCATAGCCCAGGACCTGGCTATCAAGGAGCACATGTCTCATACTTCCAAAAATAACGGTTCTCGCAGAAAGCACACATCGGTCGCCACCACCCCCAATTTCAGTCCGAGCACAGTCCCCAACTACCCCCCTCCCCACTCCCACCACAAAAGCCCCCGGTTCCCACCCCCCCCAAAAAACAAAGAGGAACAATGTACTTAACAGTCCCCGTGCATAGAAGTCTGTAGATTCCAACATGGGGTGAGAACGGGGCACCAGTGGGAGTGCCCCCTGGGCCATGGACCGGGGTGTCTTCCCAAAAAATACAAATTTACCCACGGTACCTGAAGATACGTGCCCCTCCGGCACCAATCGGCCGTCGTCTCAGAGCTCAGGCTGCCCCGGAGCTATGCTGGGAGGTCGCCACTGTTGCCGAAGCAACAGAGGCCACCGCCTCTCCCCTCTCCTGTAGGCTGGTTGTGCGATCAGGTCGTCTCCGATCCATCTCTCGACCCACTCTCTGCCATGAGGAGGACCGCCGTCTTCTCCTCGATGGGGAGCTTCCGCCCTCTGGGGAGGGGGCCGTGTCATCAAGGCCCAGGAGGTCTTTCACTACCTGAAGAGATCGGATTTGCGCCAGCCTATTCTGCCATCTGAAAATAACGCAGAAGGGGTGGCCCCAAGAGTAGGAGACATTGTGTTCCTGCAGAAAGGTAGTCACTGGACGAAATTCACGCCTCTTTTGGAGTGCCGATGCCGCCAAGTCCTGGTATAATTGAGGACGATGATCTCGGAACTGTAATGACGGGATATCCTGCGCTTTTTGAAGAATGCGTTCCTTCAGCTGAAAGTCGTGCACGCAGACCAAAATGTCGTGTGGCGGACCTCCTCCCCGTCTAGGCAGTCCGACCCTATGGACCCTGTCCATCTTGATTTCATGTAGGTCCTCATCGTCCAGGATCTGCAAGAAGAGTGCCAGCACATAGCCCCGTAGATCACCTGCTTCCCCGTCCCATGGCACTGCACGTATGCGGATGTTGTTCCGGCGGGAACGATTCTCTTAGTCCTCCGCATGTGCTTGGAGGTCTAGGTTCTGCTCCGTGAGCCGAATTACATCCTGCTGCAATTGGTGAACATCGTTCGCCACGCTTAGGTCGTGATCCTCCAGAGTAGCTACCCGCTCTCCAATACCATCCACGTCCCTCCTCACCTCGCGGAGGTCCGAGGCCAGCTGAGAACGGAGTTCAGAGATGTCCTCCTTGATAGAAGCGAAAAGCTCCATCATAAAGGCTTTTGTTGCGGGGGCCTCATCATCCTTCTGCCTAGGCAATACGCTGGGTCTGGGGGACGCCGGCTGCTGGGATCCTTTCGGGAGGCCATCCTTACCGGGCTTCCCTTTGCGCTGTGTGTAGGACATTG
This sequence comes from Lissotriton vulgaris, assembly GCF_964263255.1. NCBI lineage: Eukaryota > Metazoa > Chordata > Amphibia > Caudata > Salamandridae > Lissotriton > Lissotriton vulgaris. Next base: position 163,964,177 of record NC_141695.1, on the reverse strand, counting down.
TGTTGCCCCTGCTCATTCGGGTATTCAGGGCGAGGGATCTCCTTCCTCTAGTATGTAGCGCAGCAGGCCCGACTTTACACCGTCACTGTCCAGATCTCGGCCCAAGAGCACGATGTCTGCTTCAGCGGTCCCCTGGCAGGCGTCATGCTGCCCACATGGTATATGGCACCGCCACGTCTCTCACTGTCCGCTTTCGGTGCAAATCCACAGCCAGCCCAAGCACTGTCCGTCAGGGGGTGCCGCAATTGACTCAGCTCCACACCAGCTGGACTGAACCCACTGTTGGTGGTTCCTTAGCTCAAGAGGTATACAATGTCCAGGGGCACCACCACTGCAGTGCCGGGAGAGAGCGCCACTCACCAATGCCCCGATGCGTCGATCGCCTCACACCCTATCTCGGGGCCCCCTTGATGCTGCAGGTCCGGTTCCCAGCTGCCGCAGCCCCTCAATCCACGGGCTCGATTTCTGCACCGGTGATCTCTCAATCCAGTAGTCCCACGGGGCTCAGGGGCTCCAGCGCCACTACTCCTGGGGAGGCACTCGCCACAGCGGCCTAGGCGGGTCGGTAACACTATTCCACCCTTCGCATGCCCTTAGATGCCACAGGGTCGGCTCTCCACCGCAGTAGGCCCGTAATCCCCAGGCTCGATTTTCGTGCAGGCGTCCCCTGCTGCAGGCCCTACCCAGGCTCCAGGGGCTTCAATGTCAAGATCACCGCCTCTCCGGCCCCACAAGCCGTCCCCCCTCCAACATCAGTGGGGGAGCGAGGGTTATCCCAGGAGGGCCGTCCGGGCCGCCAACAGTCCGCTACGTGGTCGGGGATCTCCGGGGTGGGTTCCCGCTTCTCTGGGCCATCACACAGCTCTCCGTCTCGCACCGCCCAGCGCGCGCTCACCCCCAGTAGCAGCTCCGCAGCCCGAGAGAGCCCAGCGTCAGGGCAGACCCCACTTCACGGTTGCAACCTCCGGGACATCTAGGCCACAAACCTCGAGCTTGCGTGGGTCGCGGCGCCGGGAGGCGCACCCCCATCCGTGCTGGGCCTCCGTCACTCCGCCTCCTCCAGGGCCCGCCGCCGGGTCCAGGTCAGCTCCTCGCACAATTGGGCAACACCCGGGCGCCTCTCACAGTGGAGCCCCAGCGCACAGCTCTTCCCAGCCGAGCCGCAGCCTCAGTCATCAGTTCACCGCCGCGTCCCGTTTGCGCGGGCCGCCAGCTCAAGCTCCACCAGATCGCGCTCCGCCCCCGGGACACCACAGCAGGGCAGCGGAGAATCGGCAGTGGGACACGGATCTCCAGGAGATGCAAGGGGACCCGGAGGGCCGCAGTCGAGACCGGAGCAGGGTGCTAAAACAAAGCTATAGAAGGCCAGGCGCCGGAGGGACTTAAAAGCACGTCCTACTCCGCCGCCATCTTGGCCACCCGGTGCATCACTTTTAACATAAATGTTGGTTTAGACTTTTCAAACCAACATATATGATGAAGTAATGTGGCATAAAGCATACTTGAAGATGTGCAAAGTCCAGCATTATCTTTATTAGCATTATTTGGGGATCAAAGGGGCATCTTGACCTCCCGGAAGACATGACCCTCCCCACACTCAGCTATATTAAATAGCATCATACACTCTGCACATCTTCATATTTAATATATGAAAAATATCTTGGACTTATCACAAGTTCTGCCTTCAGAAAATGTCTACTTATCGCACAGGTGACTCAAAGTTTGCTAATCACCTAGTTCTTTCCCTAACAAATTTAAAAAGATGTTGGGGAAAATATGTGAAATTGTGCGTTATGAGTAGTGGGTTATGTCAAGTAAAAATTGCGCGCAAGGGGACACCTCACTTTCAAAAGTCAATCGAGAAACTAGCAAAGCACCAGCTCATGGACAAAATGTCTCTTGCAGAACATTTACTGATTGAATAAGTCTCCAGTGCCAAATGGTCTGCTCAACCCAGTTCTCTGAAGCAAAACGTTTTTGAGAAATGGCAGGCAGGTATAATTCTCATCATTTTGTGTAATTTGCATAATGCTAAATTTCACAAACCTTGCAAATTACACAAAGTAATACATTTCGCGTATGACAAATTAAGTGTGTGCAGGATGCCAAATATTAGACAATTTCATAAAGAGGCCACAGTCATGTTGGGAGCTGTGACTAAACTCCTACAAAGCTCAGACAATATAAACCCTAAAGGGTAAATCCTTCTTAAGGTCCATGAAAAACCTTTGCCACGGCTGCGAAATTTGCAAACTTTTTCAAAAATGGCAGATGCAAAGTGATGCAAAAGTTTTGCCCTATCAGTGCCACAAGACACCGGGTCAGGTAGAAAATGTCTCAAGCCTGGGGGCGTGGTCTCGGCGCCGGTCTAAGATGGCCGCCTGAGTTTCGATCTCCGCCGCACCGGAGCAACTAGCAGACCGTAAGTGTGTTAATTTGCGCTGTTTACATGTGGTTTTCGCTTTTTCTACAATCGGAAGATGGGTGAAGCTTGTGAGTGTTTTTGCGGTCAAATGCGCGTCACGCTTACTGCTATTTTAATCACCCACAAATTCTCCTCCGAATCACGGCCACCATTTTCTTTCCCGCAACATCGCAATTGCTCATTCCGCATGGATTTCACTAGCAGAATCTGCTTCTGCCAGGTACTGCTCTGCTCTAATTATAACTGAAACGTGTTTTTCTGCTGTGGAATTTTTGAACTATAGTTTGCTATTCCTGTTTTTCAAGTACCCATCCCTTACAGAAAACTTGTTCAACACATCTACTTCAGAACACCAGTTTGTCTTGTTAGCTGTCATTGATAAAGGATATTACCAGCTGTGCATTTATATTGGAACAACTTACACCTTTACAAAATGGTTTGAGGTATGGAATGTTCCCTGTTCTAGATGTCACATCTCTCCTTCTGGAATGTTTTTCAACACAGTTCTCCTGATTGGCCACTGCTAGCTTCAGTTATGAGCATCTTTTTTACCACCTGCTTTCTACTGTCTTCATTGCCTTTGTAAAATCCAATGCACTTTTTTTACTCTGGAGTGGTGTCACTGCCCAGATTTTCATTGGAATAGTCGCTTCTTTTGTGACAAAATGTTAGGCTACTCAGCAATTTTTTCTGGTACTAGATTGTCACTTGTTTTATGGGCAGACTACGCAAAGCACAATTTCTCTTTGTCCCCAAGGCTTCTTCCAAGACGTTATCTGCACCTTCTTTGCCTTCTCCAGCGACTATTCCCTCTTCGCTCAATGAGAGCTCGATATGGCCTCTTTCATCCCTGCAACTTCAAGGTTACCTTGCAAAATCGTACTCAGTCCTTTGAAGACCCTGCAGAACTCAAGAAATTCATCCATTCTCATGCTTCAACTAATATGGACACTGCTGCTCCTCCTACGGGTTGACTTGTTAAATCCTGATTTGTTAAACTTTCTCACATTCTGATTGTTGCCATGTTGTTAATTCATGACTCTCTTTTGTATATATATATGTTATTCTACTTATCTCTTTGTATGAACATTTCTGTATTTAATCATTTATTTAATCTACTTTCTTTCAATATTGTTCTTCTTCATCTCCTATGTTCCTCTTTTATTATGCTATCTGTGCTCTTCCTCCTTTCTTTATCTACTTTTCCTCGCTGACTTCTCTCTCTCTTCAATTGTTTTCATATCTGTCGTCTTCACAATTTACTCTTATTTCTAAATGTGTGTTTGACATCTATCTTATATTCACACTTTAGTAATGTATTTCCCTTTTATATCTCTACAGGATCCGTATGTCATCTTTAAAGTTGTTTGGTCCGTTTATACTCCCCTATTTGTTGTCCTAGTGTGGCCGGTCTTCGTGGTTTGGGCATATCGTCTCCTGTTCGTCACCACTGCCCCATCCTTATTTTGTCTTCATTCCCCTCAGGTATGTCTCCTCAGTCGTCCTTTGGATTTGTACTGTCTCTCCTTGTAGTTCTCCTTTCCCCTCAATCTCTCATATCTTCCTTCCTCACTATCTACCCATCTTTTGCATCTATGTCTCCTCTTTCCTTACCGGTTATCACATTTTCGTTGTTGTATAAGTCTTCAGTCTGCTTTCTCTCATGTTTTTTCTTCTCCCTTTCTCCTTTCCTCCCCTCCCTCATCCCCTTTTCCCCTTATTGCTTGGCATCCTCTTTCATCCTTCTATCATTATAGTTCAGGTTTTTCTTAAGTTGTTAATGCTTTTACATTCAGAGTTATCTCTTGGAATGTAAAGGGTTGTATTAATCCTATTAAAAGACAGAGAATCCTTTCCCTCCTATAACCTAGACTTAGTTCTTTTACAGGAAACACATCTTACAGATAATGAATCACTTAAGCTAAAATAAGGCTGTGTGGGTATGGTTTTATTCTCTACATCTACTAATAAAAAATGGTGTTGTTATCCTCCATTATAAGAAATTGAAATGTAAAGTTTTTTCACAAGAAACAGATACGGAAGGTAGATGGATACTTGCCAAATTGTCAATTAATTCTGTTCATCTAACTGTTTTTAATGTTTATGGTCCACACAACATGATTGTTCTTTTTGGCCGGTGATTACGCAAAAATGAATTCAATTTTGTGATGATTTATTTATATTAGCTGGTGATTGCAACCAAATTGTAGGTTCATTTCTAGACCGTAAGTCCACAGTCCTTTTTATTCCACATAAGACTCACAAACAATTTCTTGATACTGTCTCTCAGACGCATCTCATTGACTGGAGAGTCTCTTACCCTGACACTCTTAATTATTCATTTTACTCTCCTCCTCATGCTTCTCTTTCTCATCTAGACTATATTTTTCTATTCAATCTTTGTCTCAAAATCTACTATCGTTCTCTAATGTCCATAGTTATCTCTGATCATGCACCAATTGTAAAGTATCTTGATTTGCAACCTCCACATCCGAAATCCTCTCAATGGCGTTTTAATAACTCTCTTCTTACCGACGCTCTCTTCTCTTCCTCCGTCCGCTCTTTTACTGACAAATTCTTTAAACTTAACTGCAGCTCCAGCTCCTCCCCTCGTGTTATCTGGGACTCTTTTAAAGCCACAGCAAGTGGTCACATCATAGATTTGTTTCAAAGAAAAAGAAACACTTTTTCCAAAGAGCTAAACTACCTTAGCACATATCAAGCTTCTGGAACATGAATTCTATACTTCTACTAAAAACTCAATTTCACCTGAATTGATTCGAGTGAAGCTCTCTATTAGCAAAGCTACTACCGACTCGCTTCATCAATACTCCTTCGTAGTAGCGCCCGTTATTATGGTGGTCGTAATAAAGCAGGGAAGGTTTTAGCAAGTTACCTCAAAACAAGCAAGGAGCGCACTCTTATAGATTCTGTTTACTCTTCCAATAATTCTCTTCTCCATAAAGATCAGGAAATACTCAATGATTTTAAACTTTTTTATCAAAATCTCTACACACCAGAATCTCCTCCCTCCTCTTCTCTTATTCAATCTTATCTTGATAAAATTCCTACTCCCTCTATTACCCATCTTAACCATCTTGATCTGGATAATGATCTCTCCCTTAATGAGCTCTCCACTACCTTAAATTCCCTCAGAAAGGCGAAAACGCCTGGTCGAGATAGTTTTTCTGTTGAGTTTTATTTAAATTTTTCAGATTTATTACTCCCCAAATTTCTAACGCTTTTTCAATCTTTCTATTTAATTGGTAAGACAGAAAGCACCTTTCAAGAGGCCACTAAAGAAGGTCGTGCAACAAAATTTTGTAAAAAATTACCAGCCAATCTCTCTTTTCAATGTTTGTAGGAGAGAAGAGTCTGCTTCCTATGGTTACCCCCTCTTTTTGCTGTGATTCTCTGGTTTTTTGACTCTAGTGTGGCTGTGAACCTGCTAATCAGGCCCACAGCACAGCTGTTCTCTCTCTAAATTGATACCATGTACTTTAGGTACATACCAGATTGGTTACTGGGTCACCCTTGTGAGCCCCTGTATAGTGTACCATAGGTACCCAGGGCATAGGTGCACCCTAGGCCTACCAGGGGCTGCAGCATGTATTGTGCCACCCCTGGTTTGCCTTCCAAACTGACACCACAGGTCTGTTCACACAGCCTCAGTAAGGTGGTGTAATCACCCCTTACTTAGATATAGTATACCTATATCTACATATACATATAGACACATATACACCTATAAGTCACTACTATGGCAGGCCTTAACAGTCCTGGAGGTAGAGTGCTTGGTTTTATGTGAGAGGGTGCCCTATTTATTTTATTTTATTTTATGGAGTTTGTAGAGCGCGCAGCTACCCCCGAAGGGGTGTCCCGGCGCTAAAATCCAGGGGTTACCAAGTGAAAGGGGAAGTGAAAAAGAAGGAGATGAAGGGGAGACTAGAGTCCGGAGAAGAGCCAGGTTTTCAGTTTGGCTCGGAAGATGGTTTCAGAGGGACAGAACCTCAGCTCAAGTGGAAGGGAGTTCCAAAGTCTGGCAGCAATGACACCGAAGCCTCTGCCACCTGTTCTGGACAGTCTGAAACGGGGCGAGATCAGGAGGCGGAGGTCATTGGATCTCAAGGATCTGGTGGAGCGGGATATCGAGACCCGATTTTTCAGGTAAGTAGGACCGAAGTTGTTGACGGCTCGATAGGTAAGAGTGAGGACCTTAAACTGGATGCGGCTAGCCACAGGGAGCCAGTGGAGTTTCCTCCGGTATGCAGAGACAGATTGACGGTACGGGATATTACCGATCAGTCTGGCTGCAGCATTCTGGACAATCTGCAGCCGACCAATCAGGTACTGGGGAGCCCCTGCATAGAGGCTATTGGCATAATCCAAGTGGGACGTGATAAGGGCCTGGGTAACTGTGCGGCGGGAATCCATGGGGAGGTAAGGAAGGATCTTTATTATCATGCGCAGTTTCATGAAGCAGGCGGAAATAACTTTATTGATCTGAGTTTTACATGACAGGGAGTCATCAAATTGGAAACCAAGATTCCGTGCCGAGTGAACCGGGGATGGGGCAGGATCAAGAGCCGTAGGCCACCACCAAGAAGAGGGGATAGAGGTTTTCTGATTAAAAAACAGAACCTCTGTTTTATCTGCGTTCAATCTAAGGTGGTTCGTAGTCATCCAGCCACTGATGTTATTAAGGCATTGGCGAAAGTTGAGGAATGCGGAGTCCGAGTGGTCCCGAAAGGAAAACACCAGCTGTGTGTCGTCGGCGTAAGAGACCACCCTGACTCCGTAGGATTCCACAACGTCAGCCAAGGGGGCCAGATAGACGTTGAAGAACAGGGGGCTTAGGGCGGAGCCCTGCGGCACCCCACATGATAAAGGTTTTTTCTCTGACTTAAAAGGGCGTAGCAGTACCCTTTGACTTCTGGATGAGAGGAAGGACTCGATCCAGCTGAGGGCAGTGCCACCGATGCCTATCTGCTTAAGACGATCCAGGAGGATGGAGTGAGAGACCGTGTCGAAAGCTGCGGACAGGTCGAGGAGAACCAACATGGCCTCCTCGCCCCTGTCCACGCACTCTCGGATGGTCTCAGACACCTCCAGCAGGGCCGTCTCGGTACTGAATCCTGCTCTGAACCCGGATTGGGATCCATGAAGCAGAGAGTGGTCTTCTAAATAGTCCGTAAGTTGGAGCTGTACGGCTTTTTCCAGGACCTTGGCGGGTTTAGGAAGAAGGGAAATGGGACGGTAGTTGGAAAAGACAGCGGGGTCTGCGTCTGCCTTTTTCAAAATAGGGATCACCAATGCCTCCTTCCAGGTGGTTGGGAAGAAGCCATGGTGGAGGGAGGCATTCCAGACGGTGAGGAAAGGGCAGGCCAGTGAAGGCGCCAGTTCTCCCATGATTTTAGCGGGGACCGGATCAGAGGGGGCACCAGATTTACAGCCGATGAGTAGTCTGATAGCCTCGTCCTGGTTGAGTTTGTTGAATGCAAGGAAGGATGGAGACTCAGGGGGACTAGTAGGAGAAGATGGAGTGACAGACTCTGTGGGGAAGGAGACACAGAGTTTGTTAATTTTTTCTAGAAAGAAATCTGAGAGTCCCTCACAGAGAACCTGACTGGCGGTGTTCTGGGGGGCCCTAGCCGGAGGGTTGATAAAGTCTTTAACGATGCTAAAGAGCGTTTTTGATGAATTATTGGCTTTATTAATTTGAGCGGCAAAGTGGTCTTTCATCGCGCATTTTTTTAGTTTACGAAATTGTTTTAGGGCCGTTCTGTAGAGATGTTTGGCTTCAGGGTCGTAGTTAAGTCTCCACTTGCGTTCTAGAGCCTTACATCTGCTTTTCTCCTCCCGAAGGGGGGTGGAGAACCAGGGAGCAGAGGGTCGCGACCTGGTGGAGGAGATGGTTATCTGGGGGGCAATAGAATCAATTGCTTTAAGGAGAGTAGAGTTCAACCTAGAGACATTTTCATCAATGTCCGGGGAGAGGTGCTCCGACTGATAGTGGAATATTGGATCCAGGGTAGCGCAAGTGACCTTATGCCACTTTCTTCCCAGTTCCTTCCTAGGGGCCATTTGGGCAGATTTGCGTCCCAGAGTGATAGAAAATGGGACGAAGAAGTGATCGGTCCAGGTCAGAGGGAGAGGCTGAAGGACAGTGATGAGCGGGAAATTGGCGAATATAAGATCCAGGGTGTGGCCAGCCACATGGGTGGGACCTACAACCAGTTGTTTAAGATTGAGGCTCTCCATGGTGTCCACCAGGTTGGTAGCCTTAGCGCAGAGCGGGTTGTCGATGTGGAGGTTAAAATCGCCCAGGACAATGAAATTTTGATGTTTAATAGATAGATCAGCCAATAAGTGGACAAGGGCAGTGAGGGAGGGGGCGGTGACGGGAGGGGGACAGTAAACTAGTGTGCCAGCTAAGATTGCTGACGTGAAGTCAGAGATTGAGAAGTACATAGCTTCGATTGTACCTATTTCAGCAAGTTTAGTGAAAGTCAGTTGGAAAGAGGATTTGAATATGACGGCTAGACCACCAGACTTACCTGCCCTACCATGAGCTGAGCCCCTCTGCAGCTTTGGGAACCATCTCCTTATAGCTGTTCTATGATATAGCCATACCCTATACTCTTAAGTGCATTATTATCCTCGCGGTTAATGCTTACTTTGGTTTGGCTTTATCAAAACATGTTGTGTACGGTGTCAAACACTTTGGAATACCTGCCCCCCCCACCCCCGCCAGTCCTGGCAGCTGGGGTAGCATTCCACCCTTCTAGAGGGAGAAGACATGTAGTTACTGGTTTACCCGGTTAAAGTTAAACAGAGCCTCAGCATCACAAAATGTATGCTGCTGCCACAGACACGAGTCTGACCTCCTGTTGCTGGATGGAACTCCAGCAGGGGAGGCCTGGACAATAGGTTTTCTGTCCAAGGAGGTGCTGGCACCTCCCCAGACAGGCTTTTGTGTATTGGGGCAGGGGGGCCTGCATTCAGTGAATGCTTTCCAGACACTGCCTGGGGCACACTAGGTGCTCCATGCATTTTCCAGTTCAAACCAGTTGCTGGGGCACTCTGCCCCAGCTCTGGCATGAAACTGGACAAAGTGAAAGGGGTGTAACCACCCCCATCCCAGGTCCACCCATAGGAGGGACCTTAAGGGTAGTCCAGCCCCTAAACTTAGTATAATTATAGGAACCCTGTCACAAGGACTTTAGATTACCCTGGATGAAACTTTGAAACATAAATCCTGGACCTTCAACATTCCATTTCGACTGGAAGATGGAAGACATCACCCTTGTGGCCAAGGAGTGACCACCCTGTTCAAACAGGCACCAACAGAAACTTTGCTGGTCTACATTTTTGAAGCTTCTGCCAGATCCTGAAGAATCTATGACGCAGGACACAGAATTTCAGACATCTCTGACGCTGACCTTCGCTCCCAGCAAATCTGAGACCAGTGGCGGACATGAGAGACGTGGGACCAGAACTCCTGAACATCCTGCATTTTGCAAGCTGCGCTCACTTCTCGAGGAAACTCGAAGTTGTGCATTAGAGTGCTTGAAGCCCTAGACCCGAGCATCATTTGCACCGAAGCTCAGAGGCCCCCACTCCACGAGTGACCTGTGGGCCCTGCTTTTGCATTACAGCTTGACGCTTCTTTGCAGTTCCTAGTCTGTTGGCGAGTGAGCCCCCCAAGACTTTCTTTGAATCTAACTTGCTTTTCTGGTTGCTCCAGACTTGCTCCAACTTTCCTACAAAGAAGAAGTTCCTCAGACCTTGCTGGTCTCCTCCAAAGCCAATCTCGGCATCCTGTGTTGGTTGTGTTTGCCAAGGCTTTTTGGGTCCAGTCCGGATACCGACACCGCAGTCAACTAGATCCTTTATTGGACAGCAGGAATTCAGCTTATGGTCATTGTCGACACCTCCTGGTCCTCGTGGCTGAAGAGACAGACTTCACATCTTTACCTGAAATCACCCGACATCGTTTGGCATCTTTCTATCGCCGCCCTGGTCACTGGCAAGTGACCCAGACTCTATCCTTTGTGCTTTCAGGTTCTACAGATCTTTGATCCACCCTTGGATCCTCCCGGACACTTTTCCTCTGGTCGCCTGCAGCACTTCTTTACAGCTCTCCATTGAAAACGACGACGAAACCTGACACAAAAAGACACCTATGCCCCCGGCTTCCCTGGGTGAGGTAACACGGGTGCTCCGGTACTCCCATGGGTCTTGACTCTCGAAGTGTCCTAGTTTAAAAGGGTTCCATCGTAGTCCATCAGGAAGTCCTTAAATTGTAAATTTGTAACTTCTTTGTTTCCCATAGAAAGTCAATGGTAACCCGTGGCTGTGTTTAGACCCTGCAAGCGTCTCCCGTGGGCCACCTACTTCCTAACATTTGGTTGTTTAGAGAAGCCCCAGTGATTCCACAGGCCCCGGGCCTGCTTTCTAATTCTTTTGTGGTTCTTATACCACAATTTTAGTATATGGTTTGTGAGGCCAATAGGGCGTAACGTATACTGTGCAACTTATCGTATATTAATTGAGTAACTTGTATTGTACTTTTCCTCTGACCTCATAAGAAGTGCAGAGGTGTTGTGTTTAGAATAAATACATATATATTTGATATATACCTTGTGTGGTGTCATTTCATTTGGTACTTAAGGGATTATAATTGGTAAAACAACTTGCTTAATACGCTCTCTGAAGTCTTAGCCTGGTGACTGCTGGTCCATGCTACCACTATTATAGCTTTCTATAAGGTTGACTTTACAACCACCATCAATAAGGGTCTATTAGACTGGAGCAAGGTGCCCACTAGAACTAGTGGACATCATATGCCTGGCTAACTTCTCACAATGTTGACTATAAATTATTTGCTTAATTGCTAGCTTTACGCTTAGATACCCTCATGCCTCATCTTATGGGTTAAGAGCAATGTGGTTTTGTGAAAAGAAGACTTACTTCAGATAACTCTCGTCTCTTTCTTAATGTTTTAAATAAAGTTCCCTCCTTATCCACTTCTCTGGCTGCTATCTCTGTTGACGCAGAGAAGGCTTTTGATAGAGTTGATTGGTCCTTTTTGTTTGCATCGCAACAATGGCATGGTTTTGGTCCTAAATTCATATCACTTATTTCTTTACTATATTCTCCTCCTAAAGCCTCAGTGTTAGTTAATGGTCGTGTCTCACCTTATTATCCTCCCCAACGTGGTGTTCGTCAAGGTTGTCCTTTATCTCTTCTTCTTTTCGTTCTAGCTCTTGAGCCCTTTTTGTCTTCTATCCGTAATAATGATTCCATTTCCGGTTTTACTTATGGTGATCATCAGTTGAAACTTTTGCCATATGCAGATGATATTCTAATATTTATTTCTGCACCTGAGACTTATATTCCTCCTTTACTACTTAAATTCGAATATCCGATTCACAAAGGTAAACAAACACTTTTGTGGACGTTTGCGCTTGCTGTAGTAACTTTACCACTGTTTTGGTATTCACAAACTACAAGTGTAATTTTACTACTAGTAATTTTTATGAATAAAATTTTACTAATAGTAATTTTACTAGTAGTGAAATTACATTCATAGTTTGTGAATTTCAAAATAGTAGTAACTTTATTACTGTTTTGGTATTCACAAACTATGAGTAAAATTTTATTACTAATAATTTTACTACTAGCAAAATTATCTGTAGCAAAATTACAGTTGTAATCCCAACATTCTGTATCACATCATTCTTGGAACATTCCACTGGCAGAATATAAAGTGAGATGAAAACATTAAAGCCAGGATACTACAATGTGTCTATACTCCTCTCTGGCAGTGGCGTTGTAGCCTCTGTATCTTAGCACTTCCAAGCATTTCACATCCCCCTCACACAAACATAGGGCATTCTAAGTCAGGTTTTAAGGAAGCAGGATTAAGGGGGAAGAGCTTTGATTTGTCCCAGTCAATTTAGATCTCCAATATCACTCCAAAGTATATAATATAATGAATTATGGAAGGTCAGTGACTGATTTAGGTGTGACATAAAGAGTACTCCTTTGCAAAGGCAAGGGAGTACCCTTTCTTCCATGCTGAAGGTCTGCCTCACTACTTTAGAGTGAGGTAGACCTTCAGTATGTCAGTGTAGAGGCTACTCCGACTTCGCTGTTGACATACACCACCCATGCCCCGATGGAGTAAGTAATGTAAGAGGTTTTGCATTTGTCCACCTGTCCTATTTAGGGAGGATTAACAAATGGCAAGATTTTACGTAACTTACCGACATCCAAAATGTGGCAGTAAGAGAAAATAAAAAAATGTAATTACACCTAAGTCATGGAAAAAAACTCTCATGGCAAGAGGGGTTGTTCCTTTTCTTTAATTTACTAAAAGAAAATCCTGCTTTGGGATTTTCTTTTTGAACATAAAAAAAAAGAAGTTGACAGTGTGTCGTACAGCTCCGTCATACTGACAGAGCCATAACGCAGACTTTCAATGCATTGACAGGAACTGCCATGATGGTGAATCCTGTCAATATAAGAGCTATCCACTGGAGCAGCAGACATCTCAAAATTTGGAGTGCAGTTACTCTGTCAGGGCAACGGAGTATAATAGTCTGTCACCTGATGGAGAACCTGCACTGCAAATCAAGCCCTAAGTGTGTCACAAGCTGTCTGATGAACAAGAAGAAGTCATCAGCTAACATAAATATCCTGATAAGCGAGGCTCCCTACATGTGTCTCTCTCTTAGTCAGCAAGTCAATGGCTCCTTGGCAATCATGAAGCGCAAGGGAGGCCCGCCTATGAAGCAACAATGACATGCTTGTCAGCCCAATAATTCATACCCCAGCTTGAGGCCCTATATAGTGGAGGGAGTATGCTCCACAATTATTCACTTATTACCATCCTGCGTAAAGTAATCATCAAGTACGGCCATTCAAACTAATCAAATACCTTTTTGGTGGCTAAAAGTACAGACACCGCACATAGCTCTGGGTTAACCCAGATGTAGGTCTTCAAATAGTAAGTGCAATTTTATTGCCCAACAATACAATAACGCTCATTAATACAGTAAATCATTTGGCGATCATCTCCTATCATTAAGCATCTCAGTATTAACAATGGCACTCACCAAGTTCAATTTGGGCTTAACCCCCTCCCCAGGTAAGAGATTCCCCAAAGACTTGACTTCATGTCCCAAACTAATCTGTTTTGTACATGAAGGGCATATGGGTCAGTCTTTGACACCAAAGAAGCTGAAAGAGAGGTTTTGATGGCCAGTGTTGGGTGGCCAGATGAAAATATTGGTGAAGGAGTGTGAAGTTTGTTGAAACTCGGAAAAACATTTTGAAGGCTGGTTAAGAAGACCAATAATGATGAACTACGTGGGCCGGCTTGTCACCAAAATATGTAGTAAGTACATGCAGGAACCGCTAGTTACTGGTTTGCTGAACAAGATTTGTTAAGCTGCAAACCATCTGACCCCCTTGGCCAAGCACCACCAGTAACTTTTGGCAGAATCTACAAATAACCAGCGTAGAAAATTCTAATCGCAATGCCTATCACATAGTAAAAATTCCATTGCCTACAGGCTGTACTGACATTGTCACTATTAAATATATCACTATTAAATATACTCTACTGTAAAACATAATATTCGTATTTTTTAAAAGCCCATTACTCCATGATTCTTATAAATGTGCTTCTTCCATGAAGCGGTAACTATGGGGCATATTATCAACAACTAGCGATATTTATCGTTAAATAAGCTTAGCGACAATTTTGCTATCGCCATGCATCGCCGGATTTTATCGCAGAGATAACGTGCTATTAGCAACGTTTAGCTCAAATGTGATAAAATATCCGGCGATAGCAGCTTAATGCGCGAATATCGCTGGAAATGCAGCAATATTTAGGCATTAAAGCCAATAGGGTCTTAACCTGAATATCCAACTCCCATTGGATATACAGGTTAAGAAGTGGTCTGAGCAGGCGTTAGTTTTCAATGATATTCACGCTTAGCACAAATTTTTTCAACGCTACACCTGCGTTGATAATAGGCGATAGCGATGTTAGCGACTGCTTTCAGCCGCTAACAAGTTGGGTATGCCCACTTTGCATGTCATTAGTGATAAATATCGCTGACATGCAAAACGGGCCCCAAACCACTCGCTATCGCCTACAAACTGCTGTTAGCGACAGCTTGCTAATAGGGGGATAACATTATCGCCGCTTCTCGGCCGAAAACGACCGTAAAAGCAGCGATAATTTCAAATCGCCCGCCTTGCTAATATGCCCCTATGTTCTGTGAGCAAATGTCCCTTTTTGTGTTGCCACTCTCATTATTTGCTGAATGTTATTGCTGGCTTCTAGACTGTGCACACTAATGCACTGCTGTCCAGTGCCCAGTGCCCAGTGTATGTGCTGTGTCCTCTAAAACATGTATAAATTGGCTAATCCTTGATTTAACCTTCCTATAAGGCCATCATATATGGTACAGAAACTACACTTATAGCATAGAAAGTTAAATGCCACCTGTAGACTGCAGCACTTATTGTGCAATCCACTAGTGTGAGAGCAAACAAATGGCTCCAGGCCTACTATTGTAGCTTAACCTATCAAAATAACCCTTTTGCAGGGAAAAATTAATTAATTTAAAATATTAATGAGTTACCCTTATGTAGGCCTTGTAGCCCAAAAGGCAGGATATATGGTAAATTCAATGTTATTCTGTCCGTACAGTGACAAGGCTTAAGGCGCTATTTTCATTGGGACAGATCCTGACTGTTTTGTAAGTTAAACTACAGTACACATTTAAAATTAATCATGTATCCAAGGTTTGGGACTAGCTTGAGAAATAATTTTATTATTTGCAAAATGAGCAATTCAGGGGTAGATTTGGATTTTTAGTAAATATTTAGGGAAAGTAACTTTTAGAAATTTACCATTTCCCTGCCTGAAGCTCCTGGAGGCTAATTTACAGCTGCAAAGCTAGTGCGTGACATTAATGAGGTATGACATTTCTTCCACGAGCTAAAATAGACCACTTTGATTGAGAGGTGGAACTGAAAGGACATTCACAGCGGGGGTTGCCGCCCATTCTGTTAACATATCCTGCCTGAAAAGTGTGTCTGAGGCACATATTAAACTTTTGTGCCCTTGAAATAGATCAAAGAGGACCAGAACACAATTCTTGTGTATTTCCTGTCTGGTTCCTGAAAGGCCCTGCTTTCTATTTTCTTGGCTCCTATCTCCTTTTTTTTATTCTGGGTCCAGGGCCTGCTTCAAATTGGATTTTAGTGTTAGATGTGGAAGGAAACTAGTAATCTCCATAGTACACTTCATAGACACCCCCAACTCCAGGAGCCAAGTTTAGAGCAGCTGAATACTTTGGCCCTTTTGGAATGCCCAACATATTCATTTTGGCCTGTTTGAGGTAATAAACATAGGTATTCGAAGGGCTAGGAACCTTTACACTATTGGTAAGTGGGTACCCAGCAGTCACTCCCATCCACTAGCAGGTGCCAGGCTTAAATAAGGAACCCTAAGACGGCGTACTAAGAACACTTTTTGGACCTGCGTAACAGCAGAAGAAGGACTGCACCTGCTGTTTAAGACCTGTGAGGAGACCTGAAAGGCTGGGCCTGCTCTTACATGTTCCCAGGCCAAAGAAGTGGACTCCAAGGGTCAGAAGACTAATTCCCTCTTCTGTGGTAAGAGGGACACAACTTGCTGGAAGAGGCCTCTTCTCTGAAGTGCCCAGCTGACCAGGGACAACGGGACCTGGACTGAGTTTTGCTGTTGGCCTCTATCTGAAACCCTGAGAGCGTGGGGAAATTAGAAGTGCACTCCTGTGAATGTTAGGTCAAAAGAAAAGCTTTTCCTTTAGAGCTTCAGAACAGGACCGGTCGGGAAAGGTATCTGACTGGCAGTTGCACAGCACTGGATTGCATTTGTGCTTTGTCCTGTCAACAATCTCCACACCTCCGAAAAAAAGACAACGTCCCATTCTGCATCAGGATTTGAAATTTTTCAGCAGGAAATCTCCAAAACTCCAGCGAGCCAGTGGGACTAAACTGCTTCAGGTATCCGGGTTTCAGTTCCACAGTGATGGCTACAGGTTCAGTGGTGATGTGTGTAAGGAGGATTTATCTTCTCAAAAAGTGACAAAGTCCCATTCCGCGTTGGTGCTTGAAATAAATTTCAAAGCTTTTCTTTGAAAAAAAGTCGCAAAGACCCTAAAAACCTTTTCGACTTTGTGACAATTTTGATTTCCATACTTTCACTGGGACCAATCCACTTGGATCATGTGACCCGGACTACATTAATGGTAGGCCTGAAACTGCACTTTTGTCCCAGTCCACCAAGAACAGTGACTTACATTGGATGCTTCATTTATCTTTGTATGCTTTTCACTTAAATCATTAAATATTTATATCTCTGATTCTCTTTATTGCATTTTTGTCACTTTCGTGTCACTTTGCTAATTATTTTTCTTTCTCTTTTATAAGCTGGTGTTGGGTTTGTATTCTGAGTTTTTTCACTTTTTAACTGTTTTAGTACTACTAAAGCCTTTACATATTTTCTTTAATTTAAACCTGTTTGCACTGTGCATTGATACAGCAGGGGTTCAGCTCAGGTTTAAATTACTGAAACCTTTGACTGGACCTAAAAGGTTAGTGACTTTATAACTTGTGATGGTTTGCAAATGATCTTATTTGCTGATTCACTCTCTGACCTGTAGTAATTACACAACTCTCTAAGGATGATCATACAACAATGTTCACAAAACACTGAGAGTCACATGCATCAAGAATTTTTGTCTTCGCAAGTGGACCGATTAGCAGAATCGGCCCGTCTGTGAACGCAAAAAATGCTTTTCAGATGCAGCAAACCCTATTTTGCGATTTGCTTGTTACCGAATCGCAAAATGGGTTTTCGATTCACTATTAGGAAGGGGCGTGTTTAGGGCATCCTTTCCTAATACTGAATCACATCGGTATGAAGGAATGTATTGTGACTGAAATGCTGTAGCAAAACAATAGCATTTTACCACCTACTTTAAGTAGGTGGTAACTGATTCGCATATAGGAAGGGGTCCATGAAGGACCCCTTCCACTTTGTGAATGTTTGTTACAGCATATTTTAAGAGCAGGCAGTGGTCCCACGGAGCACTGCCTACTCTTAAAAAATTAGAAGAAATCTTTATATTTTTATTTTAGAAACGCATCCAGTTTTCCTTTAAGAAAACAGGCAGCATTTAAAAAAAATGTGCTTTATTTAACCCCTTGACTGTGGTGCAAATTACGCTGCGGTGCTGGGGAATTATTGAGTGGGTGTGCTTCAGACGGCCCCCGGCCGTCCTCCGCACACACCCACTGTGACGTCGGATGGCCAGGGGTCATCCGACGCTTGCAACAGGTTAAAAGCAATCACAGACATGGTAGTCTGCTGATCCCTGTGATTTTTGCGATTCCTAGGGGATCGCAAATTGTGTCCTACCTCATTAATATTCATGAGGTAGGTTATTTGCGATCCCCTAGGATTCTATTCTTTCTATTTCAACCTCATTATAATAAGCTTTCACAAACATTTTGAAGACTATAAGTCAAAATAATTCCAAAAACAGGTGAAAACTCTTTACAAAATCGACAAAACAATGAGTTGAAAACTATTAAACAATGCAATCCCTCGAATGACATTCCTTCTTGTTGCAGGGATTCTGCCCAAGAACAGAACTATGCGCAGGATTAGAGGACCTTGGTGTATAGGTACTGAGTGATCCTACCACCTTAGTACCCGTAAGCCCAGGACTGACTAGCTATAATGTCTCACTTGCTCTCCTACTCACCTACAGAGAAACAAGTGATTAGACACCCCCAGATCTCTCAGGAATCATGGTAACAAGACACACCCTTTAAATCCCATTATTGTACTTATCCACAGTAAGATCTGACAGAGGCACGAAACAGTTTAAAATATTAATTTTAACTGGAGTGCCCTAACATGCAGTATTAGGGGTGGGCGGAAAATCCGTTCCGCTCGCGGATTTTGCGGATTTTCGGGAAATCCGCAATCCGCGAGATTTGCGAATCTCCCGCAAAATCCGCAAATCCGCGAGCAGCGGATTTTGCTCGCACTGCTCGCACTGTTCGCGTGAGTTCGCGTGAGTTCGCGCCCCGCGAATAAGTGCAAAATTGCAGAAATACGATCTTAGCAAAACTGAAAGTAACAACTTACCAGGTTCAAAAGTTCAGGCTCATCATTAGTAGCCATTTCCTGTAGTGCTTCCTGAGGGGCCCCTCCAGAGTTCAGTTGCCAGTTGAAACTATTATGTGACCCTGCTCTGAACCTCAGAATAGTTACACATATGCCACAAAGGTCCTGAATTACAGCTAAGGGAGACAAGCAGGAGCCAGGCTGGAAGTTAAAATCCATTAATCAGCCCCTAATTCATTATTGTCAGTTGGGGCAGGGCAGGTGTTGTAACTAATTTTGCAACAATGAAAGCACTTAGCAAGTGCAAAAGATCACTAATCAGGGCGCACTAAGGAAGCAGGTGCCAGCTAAAAAAATATTCTGTGACACATTAATCAGCCCCAAATTAATTCAGGTCACTTGAGGCAGGGAAGGTGTGCTTTGCTTTGCCGAAAATAATGTACACTGGACAACCAGAGGGTGTGGTGATGAAACAGAGGGTGGCATGGGTGGGCCAGAGGGTGGCATGAGTAGTTAGAGAGTGGCAGTGGTGACAGAGAGTGGCAGTGATGAAGAAGAGTGTCCCAAACAGGCTGGACACGTAGAAACAACAAGTTCGCGAAACTTGCGACCCGACAGGTAAGTTCGCAATTTGCGAAAGTGTACAAAACCCTCGCGAACTGGCAGAAACACGGGCGAACACAAAAAAAAAAATCCGCAAATTCGCGGGAATTCGCCGATTTTGCGGATTGCGAATCCGCAAATCCGCAAAATTCGCGAACGCGAGATCCGCAAAATTCGCTCATGCCTAACTGCATGCCACAAAAATCAGAAAAATGCATAGTACAAATACATTCAGCATAGCAGATAGCCCATATGTCATGAAGGGAGATGTCATCATAAAAAAGACAATAGAGAAAAGACTATAGAGCCTAACCTCCCTCCCCTTGCTAAAAGCAGTATTATTATATATCAGAAGATCTCTCTGCTTTGTCAGCAGACCCCATACCTTAACCTATAGATAGTGGATCTACATTATAGGTGCTTTGTTGCTCTTCCCCCTGGAAATGTCCCTCTCCGTGTGTGCTACCTACTCGTGTATTCCCATTAGGCCAAAGTATGTTGTCCCAAATAACAGCTGCATAGATATGTTTTGTCTAGATGCTAAAGCCTGACCGGAACAAAATAATAAAAAGCATTGTTTATCGACCTTGCTCATAATGTTAAGAATAAATCCCACGAACCTGCAGAAAGAGAACACAGCGCTGAGTTCTCTTGTGAAAGCAGCCATAGAAAGTGTTACAAAAACAAAGTTGTGTAGGAGCGTGTGCAAAGCAGCAGGCAAGCTGCAACATGCTCATGCTAACTTTAGAGAAAACAACAATGTCCCCATGGGCCATGTGACACCCTCTCCTTGGTCAAGCCGTTAGCGCCGGGCAAAACAGAAGCCGGAGATAAGCAGAGGCAAAGCATCTCAGTGGCAGGCCAAGGAGCCACTTAAACCCCAATTAGCCCAAGGTTTTGACATCAGAAAACTGAGAAAAGAAAAAAAACTAAAAAGTAACCAATGGGGTAGTCAGAAATTATATCAATTCACAGCGCATTGTGAGAAGCAAAAATGTTACGGGAAAAGTGGAATGCATAAATCCCAGTAGGATGTCTGAGCCTTCCATAGTAAAAATGTACGCCATCCAATAAAGCAAGTCGAATGAGCACACATGCTATTCATATCCAGAGGCCTTCAGGAGCATATTGGGGCTACCTGCATTAACTTCGATAAAACTCTGATCTAACAGGCACTGTGTACGAGCAAAGGTACTCAAGTCTGCCATCGGTTCAAGTACAGGATCGCATACCAGACCAGATTCCTGGTCATGGGCCTTAAGCTGACCCACTAACAGTGTGTAATCCAGGGCAGCATGTGATGTATTGGAGAGGTAGACATCTAGGACCAATTGAAAGGGGCACCGGAGGCAATGGAACACAGGTTGCACGCAGTAGCCGATGTTGAGAGCTTTTAATGGAATGGTACCAAAAAGCTGCTGCATCTGGTCACAGTATAGCTGCAACTGGTCCGGGTCTAACAGCTCAACAGATCGAGCAGACATCACAGGGCAGCAGTAGAAGAACAAGTACACCACAAATCAACTGGAGTACTAGGAGAAACTCCCTGAAAGTGCTGGAAAAAATAGAATGCATAAAAGCTGGTATTACTCCAAAAATAGCCTGAAAGGAGAAAATGAGGCCCAATCCCACCAATTTAAAAAAGTGGGCAAGGCACTCGGTATCAGACGCATTAAATATTTGGTGAAATAATTCTCCAAAATGTAGTGGGAGATTTGTGTTTAGCATGGGCTGAATCTCACGTGCGGTTCTTGCCACCTGCAATTCGAAGGTCTCACGGGCAGAAATGAGAACCCCTTCTTCTTGAAATAATAGTGCTTTGAGTTCGCTTAGCTTATTAAAATCTGTTTTCAAAGTTGGAATGGAAGACCACAGCGAACTATCTACAATCCCATATGGAGGTGGAAGGAGGACATTGCTATATATAGGATGTTTGCCTGTAAGCCGCAGCAGTTGTGGTTATTCAAGATAAGATAACTACCGTTTGAAAGCAAAGTAAGCACAGGAATTATACTATAGCTAGGACAAAAAGCTAAATTAGGGGCCGAAACATTACAGACACAGTGAAGTTGTACTTGCTTGCAGACTAGGGAGTTCCTCCCAATTAGCAGTCTTGCCGCTGCATTTTGTACTGTCTGTAGTCTGACTAGATGTTTTTCATTCAGGTTACAGTACAGACTATTGCAGTAATCGAGGCGGGACAAAATGAGGGCTGAGACAGCTGTCCTGAAACAATCTGCTGGAAAGGAGAAATGTAATTTTTCTCAGAATCCTAAGGAGGTAGAAACAGGTATTTACCACTCCGCTGACCTGGTCCCCAAAATCGAGTTTATGATCCAGGATCACACCCAAGTTTTTGGCTTTGTCTCGAGGAACTGGAAGTTTGCCCACACCCTCCGGCCACATGTCAGTAGACCAGATGTGTGGATTGGTCCCAAATATAATTACCTCGGTCTTGCTGGCATTCAATTTCAGGCAATTAGAGGCCACCAGCCAGAGATACCTTTCAGTCAGTCATGACATCTCATGGCTATCATGTCTTTAGTCCCTTGTTGAATGGACAACACAATTTGTGTGTCGTCTGCATAAGATGTTAATTGCAGATCCAAGGAACTTATCAGTGCCGCCAACGGACTGACATTGGGCCCGATTCACAGAACTAACTTCAGACAAAATCCTAAACTTACTACTTTTGGTATTCACAGAAGTTAGGATTTTGTCTTAAGTTTGTCTTAAGACAGACCTAAGACAGACTTAAGACAAAATCCTAACTTAAGTCTGTCTTAAGACAAACTTAAGACAAAATCCTAACTTCTGTGAATACCAAAAGGATTATAGGATCTTGGGGCCAGATGTAACAAGGCTTTTGCGACTCGCAAAGGCCAAAATTCGCAGAATTTCGGCCTTTGCGACTCGCAAACGGCCGATTTGCGATTTTTGTTACGTATCAAAAAATCGCAATTTAAGGAATCGCAATTATTTGCGATTCCTTATTTTGCCATAGCATTTAAGGAATCGCAAATTTTGTGATTCCTTAAATGATATGTATGACACATTTTTGTTTTGCGAATTTGTGTTAAGAAATCGCAATTTACCACCAACTTGTAGTTGGTGGTAAATTGCGATTTCTCTTAAAAATGCCTAAATTGGCATTTGTAAGGGTGGCATGTGACACTCATACATGCCCATAGGGCATGTATGTGTGCGCATGCACACACATGTAGATTTGAGGGGTGCAGCAGGGTGTCTTTGAGACACCCCTGCACCCTTGAAATAATTCTCAAATTGCGATTAGCAATTTGCGAATTCGCAATTTGAGAATTATTGCACTATCATTCCTATGAGCCTCCTGGCCCATAGGAATGCATTGAAAATGATTCTTTATTTGCGAATTCGCAAAATGCGAATTTTCAAATAAAGAATACTAAGGAATCGCAAAAAATTGCGATTTTGTACATACATACCGTTTTGCGAATTCTAAATAGCAATTCGCAAAAAATCGCTATTTAGGATTCGCAAAACGGTATCTTGATACATCTGGCCCTAGGTGTATAGGGACTGAGTCATCCTACCACCTTAGTACCAATAAGCCCAAGACCGACTAGCTATAGTGTCTGACTTGCTTTCCTACTCACTCACAGAGAAACAAGTGATTAGACAGCCCAGAACTCAAAGCTCCCAGATCTCTCAAGAAAATACAGTAACAAGACACACCCTTCTGCTCGCACGCTTGTACTTGTCCTCACTAAGATCTGAGAGAGACATGAAACAGTTTAAAATATTTATTTTAACTAACGTGCCCTAACATGTAGTATACATGCCACAACAAGCAGAAAAACTGCACACTGCAAATACAATCAGCATAGCAGGTAATCCATATGTCATGAAGGGAGATGTCATTATGAAAAGACAATAGAAAAAATACCATAGAGCCTAACCTCCCTCCTCTTGCTAAGAAGTAGTATTAATATATATCAGAAGATCTCTGGGCTTAGTCAGGAGGCCCCATACCTTAGCCTATAGATAGTAGGTCTACATCATAGGTGCTGTCTCGCTCTTCCCCCTGGAAAGGTCCCTCTCCAAGTGTGTGCTACCTACTCGTGTATTTCCACAAGACCAAAGTACGTTGTCCCAAATAACAGCTGCATAGGTATGTTTTGACTAGGCGCTAAAGCCTGACCAGAACAAAATAACAAGGGGCATTGTTTATCGACCTTGCTCACAATGTTCAGACTAAATCCCAGGAACCAGCAGAAAGTGAACACAGCGCTGAGTTCTCATGTGAAAGTAGCCATAAAAAGTGTTACAAAAACAAAGTTGTGTAGGAGCGTGCGCAAAGCAGCAGGCAAGCTGCAATGTGCTCATGCTAACTTTAGAGAAAACGACAATGTCCCCATGGGCCATGTGACATACTTACATTCAGATGATCTGGTATTGAAAAATAGAGACTAGAAATAAGTTTGGTTGCCAACAGTAATTTCCAAATTTGGATGTCTGGCAATGTATATCATTAAACGTAATTAGCCCATTATGTAACTTTTTCAAAGAGTTATAAGCTTTGCCTGTGGTTATTGCTAATAGAAACTTTAAGTTTATGAGAAACTTTAAGAGGAGGAAATTATATGTGTCTTTTAATTGTAATTGTAGATTCCAGTTTACATCAATTTTTCAAACTCTAGAAGTATTCATCTGCATTCCATTTTCCTCCTTTAAAAATGTGAGTTGCTCCTGACTTCCTTCACAGATATATTAAGCTGCACTCAGATACCTGCAGTGTTTAGCGCTTAAAGTAGCCATATATAATGGAACCAATCACTCATATGGAAACATTAGCATTTCAGTACAAGTACTTTTAAGCTATTTAAAATTCACAAGAAAAGTTCCTCCCTTTTTCACACCACACCTGTTCGGACAGATTAGGTAGTTGTCTGGCATTTTTGTGACAATATGTAGAAACTACCCTAAGAAGTCCAGATTTCCATGTATTCCACGTTTAAAATGAACATTCAAGCACATTTGCACATAAAGTGGATACAATATTGGAAATGTTTGTGAATGCTCACAATTTTGTGAATACTCACCCCTCTACCACTTGTCACTACTAACACTCTCCAGTAACTACTAATGTCCCCATGCTCTTGACCATGGATGTAGGAGACCCTTAAATTCTGGGAGGGACAGGGGAACCCTTCAGTCATTAGTACTGAACTAGTTCAAATTGCTGATTGCTTTAGTATCTCAAGCATCAATAAACACATATAGTAACAAGGTCCTGAAATTACATAGTGAGAATAGAAAGCACTGTGAGCGCACAGCTAGTTAAAACACCCACTTGTGCTGTTGGATCACATTGTTCTACAAATAATAAATATGGTTATATCCTCATTATAATTTAATTATGCAATTGTTGTTTACATGAAAAATATATCAAATATATTTTAAATATCATTTACTTATATTATTCTCAGTATTAAATGCTCAGTGCTGCAGGTGATCACACAATAATGTGCATAACAAAGAAAATAACAAAATGCACTACAAGCTTTCATATGCCTTATGTTCATACTAAATCTGCGTCACATCAATTTGTGGCATTTCATTTTGTTATTTATTCCAAAGTATGGCATAAGATTTTTCTTTTCACAATAAAAAAAATATGATTTGCATTGATGCAAGAATTACAAATTTAAACCTACCAGTTTGCTCTGCAGATGTTTCAAACTTACCGTCCCCTGAAGAGCTGGTCAAAAAGCCTCAAGAATAGCAGATATTTTGCTATATGCAAAAAGAAATTGTAACATGGACCAGCCTGCTTTGGCATCAGGCTATATTCCAAACCCTAAACGATCCAACAGTCATGCACAGATTTGTCATAAAAAATGTCATTCCAGATGTCTTCCCTTATGTTATCATTGATATCATAGAACATGAGGTCATAAGCAGTGCATGGAGAGGGTGCAAGTAATAGTTAATTTATTTAACTATAACTGGTGAATTTGATAGTTTTTTTAAGTTAAAATGTTGCATTTAAACTGACATTTCCACCTAACGATGATGTCACTTAAAAAAAAAAATCCAGTGAATTTCTGATAATTTTATGTAAGATAGGATGTTATTACCATGCGCAGTTTTCTCATCAAATGAGAAATGTTATCTATGATGCCATAGAGGATGTTATGAGTGATGTAATATCTGGGGTATTTAACAGTGCATAGAGGGGCGCGAGTTATAGTTACCTTAGGGCATAAGTTATAATTAATTGAGATAACTCTAACTATAACTGCTGAATGTCTTATGGCTGAGATACCCGCCACCCCCTCTCAACACAATCCCCAAGAATGGGAATACGGAAACGGTTCTGAACTTTTGGAAGGCGGGAGGGAGTTACCCTCCCGGCCGTATTTATTAAAATATGAAACAAAATTAAAACATTAAAATAACAGTTTCATATCATGTACAATTTCATTTCCACATTACGATGTTCTTGGCTGACCTTAACACATCTCTAATACAAAGGTTCTCCTAGCCGATACTAAACATCCTGCAAATGCATTTCTCAAAATTGAAATTGTACATCCTAACATTACGGGCCAACGGCAAGGTCGTAACCGGTGTCAGATCCCTAATACCAGAACTCCCCCCTCATTTGTGAGGGGCGGTCGCACAGAGGACTGTACCTTTGTGCCTACTTCCAATTTCCCTTGTCTTAGCGGGGGCCCCTGTTAACTCGACGCCATCTTAGTGGTCGTCCGAGGACTCGTGTGAGGTGTCTAGAAGGTAGCGTAGACCCCCCTCCCACCCCACACAACTTACCACATCTGCCGTCGCAGATGTCCTGGCCCCGGGAAATTCCCAGGAGGGGCCCGCAGCCCCTCCTCCCCAGGGAGGGGCCTATGGCCGCCTTCCCTTTCGGCGTCCCAGTCCTTAGAGGGGACCGCCTCCCCGTTTGAGGGGCCAATGGCCGCCTTCCCCCGGGCGCTCCCATCCATAATGGGTGACGCCCCACCTCTAGGGATCTTCCAATTACTGCTCACCGATCATGACCTTACCGCCCGACCAAAATAAATACGACAATCTAAGACTAAAGAGGAGAAAAGACAATTATACTTAAGCAATTCAAAGTATAACTCTACAGAACATCACTGTTCAACTCTGGTGCAACTACTTTGCTGAATAAAACATGCTGAAAAAGAAAATTATCAACTTTATTTCATACCAAATCACCAACTTTATTCAGAACAACCTGTAAGAAAAACAATACCACGTCACACGACTTTATTCACACCAATCGCTGTCATCAGGGGCTGGTGGGTGGGTCAAAATTGGCTCTTCGTTCCGTCTCGAGCTCACGTGCAACGGGGAGGTGCAGCTTCAGAGCACAGGAACAAGAGGATGCTTCCTTGGCTTGTCGCTCCTTTTATCCTTCTTCGGGTGGGCGTGACCCACCTCCAATCCGCCTCCGGGGCGTGGCTAGCGGTGTCGGTGTCTAGGACAACCCACTCTTGGGCGGGAAAAGGCGCGCCCCGGCTACGCCGCTTCGGGCATACCAGCCGAGACTCGCCTCCCGCCCAAAATGGCTTCCCGGGGGGATCGGGGTACTCCACCATACGTTCGGGGGGACCGAGTGGTCGCCCCTTTCCATATGGCCGAGATACCCGCCACCCCCTCTCAACACAATCCCCAAGAATGAGAATACGGAAACGGTTCTGAACTTTTGGAAGGCGGGAGGGAGTTACCCACCCGGCCGTATTTATTAAAATATGAAACAAAATTAAAACATTAAAAGAACAGTTTCATATCATGTACAATTTCATTTCCACATTACGATGTTCTTGGCTGACCTTAACACATCTCTAATACAAAGGTTCTCCTAGCCGATACTAAACATCCTGCAAATGCATTTCTCAAAATTGAAATTGTACATCCTAACATTACGGGCCAACGGCAAGGTCGTAACCGGTGTCAGATCCCTAATACCAGAACTCCCCCCTCACTTGTGAGGGGCGGTCGCACAGAGGACTGTACCTTTGTGCCTACTTCCAATTTCCCTTGTCTTAGCGGGGGCCCCTGTTAACTCGACGCCATCTTAGTGGTCGTCCGAGGACTCATGTGAGGTGTCTAGAAGGTAGCGTAGACCCCCCTCCCAGCCACACAACTTACCACATCTGCCGTCGCAGATGTCCTGGCCCCGGGAAATTCCCAGGAGGGGCCCGCAGCCCCTCCTCCCCAGGGAGGGGCCTATGGCCGCCTTCCCTTTCGGCGTCCCCATCCTTAGAGGGGACCGCCTCCCCGTTTGAGGGGCCAATGGCCGCCTCCCCCCGGGCGCTCCCATCCATAATGGGTGACGCCCCACCTCTAGGGATCTTCCAATTACTGCTCACCGATCATGACCTTACCGCCACAGGCCGGATAGTTGACCGGCTCTGGACCCCCCCACAAAAACTCCCACTTAAAGGTCATGGCTGCAAACTCTTTAACCAGGCTACGAGGTCTCCTATGAGTAAAGTATTCCCCACCCGGGACAATTGGACCCCATCTTCTAGATACATATGGTCCCCCCTGATACATCCATGAGGAATAGAATGCAATGTACTGGTACGGAACAATCTACCAAGTTTGTTATTCACTTTCTTCACCGAATGATTTACAGCAGACACAGAATTAGCCCCCCGCCACACCTTCCGTGGAATCATATGGGACCATGCAATCGTGCACCCCGGAACCCTTCTCGCCAACCAACTTACTGTGGATAGTATCAACTCGAGAAGTACTCGTCGACCAGTGGTCACCAAATCATTGCCCCCAAGATGCACTATGATTACAGATGGCGGTGACCTTGTCCGCCCTAACAAACCCTCCATAAAAGTTTGGAACTGGTCAATACAGAGCCCGCCCCTTCCGTAGAAGGTCACCCTGTACCCGTATTCCCCAGCCATGTGAATCATGTCACCTGCTTTGAATACGTCTGTGGCACGCCTCGCGTATGAGTGGCCCACGACCCACACCATTCTTTCCTCAGCCGGTGATCTTTGACCGCTGGTTCCCAGGTGTCGGGTCGACTGCACAGTCCGCCCCACCTCGTAAGCTCGCGAAACTGTAAACCAAACAAAAACAAGAAGCGTGAGTGCATGACATTAGCTTCACAACATGTGCAACCGCACATACCTTTTATAACAATTCGAGGACCAACGCCCCAACTGTTTCACTTTTTCCACACTCAGACCCCTGGCTGTAGCCTCTGTAGCAGCCCCTATCCGGAAGGAATGGGTCCCAAATTCGCACGGGTTCAAGCCCGCAGCTGCGATTGCCATTGCAAGCACCCGCTGGAACTGAAACCTAGTCAGTGGGGTGGCGTCGGCGTGCCTCAGCAAGCTTCCCCCCCATGATGCCGCCCTCTGCGCCAAATACTCCTCAACGCATGCTACCGGGCACATGGGAGATCCCGGAATCCGCTGGACTACTACACTGTCCCCAATCGCTCCCTGATCGGTCTTGGACCTGGCAAATAAGACTACCATTGTCTCCCCCTTAATTTGAATGTGCTCTCGGCACAGACCTCCCCCCGTATCCTGCTTGTTCCTTGCTACCAGTTCGCTTACCCGCATAGCCCCATAGAATGCTAATGCAAAAGCGGCCCGGAATAGCACTGTCTCTGATTGAGATGAACATGTCGCAGGGAGTACGGACAGTAACAGGGCCAACCTTTCCAGACCTATCGGGTGCCTCTCATCCACTCTGCGACCCTCAAGGCATTGCCACCCACGCAGCGCCTTTTGTACCAGAAAAGACGCTGTGGGGTCCTGGATACCATGAGCCCGTGCCATGAAAGAAATGGCTGCCAGGTGCCTATTGGCCGTAGCCACTGATTTGCCTGCCTGATGTAATGATAACAGAAATTTCAGGACATACTCCTCTTGGCCCCAAAGCTCCCCCCTAGCTGAACCCAAAAAGGACCAATAGGAACGGAACGCCCCTTCATATGCCTTCCTTGTCCTGGGTGCTAGACTCTCTCCCACGAGGTCTTGTAGTCCGGGGCACCGAGAGACCAGAGAGCTTCGGGAAATGGTGCCGCCACCGGGTCCGCTGTGGGCAGAAAACCCCAGAAGGCCTGCATGCGGGAACGAGAAAGCGCATCAGCTGCCTGATTTAACACCCCTGGAACATGTCTTGCCCTAAAGTGGACGTTTAGTCTCATACACAGCAGAACAATTTCCTTCAGCAATCTCAAAATCCATTTGCAGCGTGCTGCCTGACTATTGATACACTCAACCACGGTCATATTATCAGACCAGAACACCACAGAGCGATCAGGAAACCCCTCAGGCCATGTTTTTAAGGCCACCAGAATAGGGAAAAGTTCGAGAAACCCAATGTTACCTGTGAGCCCACACTCGTGCCACCATGACGGCCATGTTCGTGCTGACCAGTGATTACCAAATATGGCGCCAAAGCCCACACTCCCTGCCGAGTCTGTCCACAACCCCAGCTCCTCGGAGGAAACCGCTGGTTTGTTCCACACGACACGACCGTTGAAATCCGCCAGGAATGCCAACCATATGCGCATGTCCTGGCGAACCTCTGCCGAGAGCCTTGTGCGGTGGTGCCCTTCCTTAAGGCCAACCATGGCTTGAGCAATAGAGCGGGAAAAAGGGCGAGCCATTGGTATCACCCTAAGGGCAAAATTTAGCTGACCCACAGCCTGCTGCAACTGATGCAAATTTACTTTCGTCTCGCTAATACATGTTTCAAGCGAGGCCTTAAATTTCATTACCTTTTCCTTGGGCAACCGGAAGCACCCCTCTTCGGAATCGAGCTCTATTCCAAGAAACTCGAGCGAAGTAGACGGCCCCACTGTCTTACCTGGTGCCAATGGTACGCCAAAGCGTCTCATGAGATCACAAAATTCATTCAAAGCCTGTGCACATTCCGTGTCCCCGGCTGCCCCCAGGAACAGAAAATCATAAAGATAATGCATAACATGCGTAAACCCCGTTGTTCTTGTGAACGCCCATTGCAGAAAACTACTGAATCTTTCAAAATACGCACAAGAGATGGAGCAACCCATTGGCATACATTTATCCATGTAATAGCGTCCCTGAAACATGAAACCAAGGAGACGCTGATCATCTGGGTGTACCGGGAGCAACCGGAACGCCGACTCGATGTCTGATTTAGCCATCAGCGCTCCGGGCCCCAGGCAATTCAAAATGGCGACGGCCTCATCAAAAGATGCGTACCGCACCGAACAAACTCCCGGGTCAATCGCATCGTTCACCGAAAGACCCCTTGGAGCCGACAAATTATGTATCAACCTGAATTCCCCTGGATCTTTTTTGGGGACCACTCCCAGAGGCGAACAAACAAAATTAACAACTGGCGGCATGTCATAAGGTCCAGCAACCCGACCTCGGGCCACCTCTTTCCCACCGCCGTATTCTGCTGAACCGATAGTTGGTTCCTACATTGTGCTTTTCCCTGAAAATCCCCCGCCGGGATGCGCAAACCATACGAAAAACCATCTCGCAACACCCCAGCGGAGACATGATCCGGGTATTCGTTCAGCCAAGGAATCAATGCCATGATATCAACAGGGGTAGGTAGAGGCGCCCCTCGGACTATTTCAGACCTGTTTGGCGCCTCCTCTACTTCCCGTATCACCAGTCTTGGCTCTGCACATAGTCTCGGGATGCGAGGACTGTCCGCACCCTGCACATTCATGCCTGAACTTGCAAGACCCCTGTGGCCTAGTACACTAGTACATTTGCCTCTGTTAAAGCCCCAGCAGACCCCTTTTTTACCTGAATTGCCATTATTCCTTGCGTTCTGATCATTGGTTGATCCCACCCGAAAGGGCGCCCCTGACGAATGGCGGGAATACTCGACCATGTTTCCCCCTAAAGATGGCGACTTCGCCGTGCCTGCCTTCTCCATTTTTTGCCAGGAAATGGAGTCGGAACAATCCCACGTCAGGGATGAGTCGTGCTCCTTGGACTTACGAAATATGCTATCATAACAAAACCATTGACTACCCCCATAAGTTTCATAAAATTCCATGATACGTGTCTGATACACGGCCAATTCCACCAATAATTCGGGCCTACGTTCCCCCATAATTGCAGTGAACATCCAAACGCTCTGCCCCAATTGCCTATCGATTCGTCAACTCTGAAAGCGGCCATCTTTGCGCGCCATACACCAGGATGCAAAAACTCCTTTTGATTTTTCACATGCTCAATCTCATAGTGATCGGTCAACAAGGAAAACATGTTCACATATTTATCCGCCCATATCCTTTCATTTACCTCAATCGGGATACTCTGGACAACTTTTTCCCTCCTTGAAGGTACCGATCCCTCCCCCGCCATCGGCAATGGCTGCTTACCTGAACCGGTAGCTGCGACCGTAGTCCCTGCCGAACCAACGCCCGATACTGGTTGTTCCACGGGAGCCTGCGGGGAAACAAAAGGACACGGTGCCTTCGCAGCATCTTTCGATTGCCGCAACTGCTTCATTATCGACCTGGCTTCTTCAGCCGTGGCCCCCTCGTTCTCTTTGCCCAACCATGCCGCCAACTGGGCAGCCAGCTCAGGAGGCATATCTTCCCCGTTCACAGGAGTGACCACCACAGGGATTGGTTGTCCCGCGTTCGGGACCGGAGTCGGGGCCTCGATCGGGGTGACCGGGTGCGTTGGAGGTGCTTCGGGAACCGGGGCCTCCCCACCCGACGCTCCCCTCTTGGCCCTTCTACCTCTCCCGTTAGGGACCACTCCCGGCAATGCTGGTCCGATGACTCTCTTTGGTCCCCCCGCACCATTCATTGCCGCCATCTGCTTCTTCATGTCCGCCATGTCCTTCACCAGCATACGAAGCATCTGCTCGGTCCCGACCCTCTTTCCGACCTTCTTGCTAGGCATCGTCCACGGATACTCCTCAAGGTCCTAGGTCAGGAAGCTCTGAACACGCTGAAAGAAGAAACACACAATTAAATTCTCAAAATTGGCTCTTCGTTCCGTCTCGAGCTCACGTGCAATGGGGAGGTGCAGCTTCAGAGCACAGGAACAAGAGGATGCTTCCTTGGCTTGTCGCTCCTTTTATCCTTCTTCGGGCGGGCGTGGACCCACCTCCAATCCGCCTCCGGGGCGTGGCTAGCGGTGTCGGTGTCTAGGACAACCCACTCTTGGGCGGGAAATGGCGCGCCCCGGCTACGCCGCTTCGGGCATACCAGCCGAGACTCGCCTCCCGCCCAAAATGGCTTCCCGGGGGGATCGGGGTACTCCACCATACGTTCGGGGGGACCGAGTGGTCGCCCCTTTCCAATAGTTTCCGATTTCTCTGCAGCTTTAATTTTTCTGTTTTTAGCCCTCCAGTGGGCTCCAGGCATGTGAGCGCTGTCAATTTTCATGAACGCTGTAGTGCTGTCAACTTGCCCGACTTAGTTCGAGTCCCGGCAGATGCATCATTAATTTCGATGGCGGTGCAATTTCCTGCGGTTTGGACGTGCCGCATACAAACATTTCACCAAGGTGTCCAGCTGCTTAGAAACGCACTCCACTCAGCGAGTCTGTTCAAGACATTTTATTGGAGGAAACAGCGTTCTCATGCCTGTGTGTTCATTGTCTCTTGCCTGACCGGTTTCGGAGCCTCCTGCACCTTACTCATAGGCTTGTCTGCAGCACCATCGGCCATCTCCGTCTGTGAAACCCAAAGGCAGCATGCTTCTCCTATTTCAGTGACTCTCAGTGGGTGTGGTCCTTCAATGGGCGTTTTCTTCTCCCAGGTGAGTCGCTAAGCATGTTGGGACTTGTGGTTCCTTTTCACGGCATGACTTCCCCATTGGTGGGATTCTGATTTCTCTGCAGCTTTAATTTTTCTGTTTTTAGCCCTCCAGTGGGCTCCAGGCATGTGAGCGCTGTCAATTTTTATGAACGCTGTAGTGCTGTCAACTGGCCCGACTCGGTTCGAGTCCCGGCAGATCCATCATTAATTTCGATGGCGGTGCAATTTCCTGCGGCTTGGACGTGCCGCATACAAACATTTCACCAAGGTGTCCAACTGCTTAGAAACGCACTCCACTCAGCAAGTCTGTTCAAGACATTTTATTGGAGGAAACAGCATTCTCATGCCTGTGTGTTCATTGTCTCTTGCCTGACCGGTTTCGGAGCCTCCTGCTCCTTACTCATAGGCTTGTCCGCAGCACCATCGGCCATCTCCGTCTGTGAAACCCAAAGGCAGCATGCTTCTCCTATTTCAGTGACTCTCAGTGGGTGTGGTCCTTCAATGGGCGTTTTCTTCTCCCAGGTGAGTCGCTAAGCATGTTGGGACTTGTGGTTTCTTTTCACGGCATGACTTCCCCATTGGTGGGATTCCGGTTTCTCTGCAGCTTTAATTTTTCTGTTTTTAGCCCTCCAGTGGGCTCCAGGCATGTGAACGCTGTCAATTTTCATGAACGCTGTAGTGCTGTCAACTGGCCCGACTTGGTTCGAGTCCCGGCAGATCCATCATTAATTTCGATGGCAGTGCAATTTCCTGCGGCATGGACATGCTGCATACAAACATTTCACCAAGGTGTCCAACTGCTTAGAAACGCACTCAGCTCAGCGAGTCTGTTCAAGACATTTTATTGGAGGAAACAGCGTTCTCATGCCCGTGTGTTCATTGTCTCTTGCCTGACCGGTTTCGGAGCCTCCTACTCCTTACTCATAAGCTTGTCCGCAGCACCATCGGCCATCTCCGTCTGTGAAACCCAAAGGCAGCATGCTTCTCCTATTTCAGTGACTCTCAGTGGGTGTGGTCCTTCAATGGGCATTTTCTTCTCCCAGGTGAGTCGCTAAGCATGTTGGAACTTGTGGTTTCTTTTCACGGCATGACTTCCCCATTGGTGGGATTCCAATTTCTCTGCAGTTTTAATTTTTCTGTTTTTAGCCCTCCAGTGGGCTCCAGGCATGTGAGCGCTGTCAATTTTCATGAACGCTGTAGTGCTGTCAACTGGCCCGACTTGGTTCGAGTCCCGGCAGATCCATCATTAATTTAGATGGCGGTGCAATTTCCTGCGGCTTGGACGTTCCGCATACAAACATTTCACCAAGGTGTCCAACTGCTTAGAAATGCACTCCACTCAGCGAGTCTGTTCAAGACATTTTATTGGAGGAAACAGCGTTCTCATGCCCGTGTGTTCATTGTCTCTTACCTGACCGGTTTCGGAGCCTCCTACTCCTTACTCATAGGCATGTCCGCAGCACCATCGGCCATCTCCGTCTGTGAAACCCAAAGGCAGCAAGCTTCTCCTATTTCAGTGACTCTCAGTGGGTGTGGTCCTTCAATGGGCGCTTTCTTCTCCCAGGTGAGTCGCTAAGCATGTTGGGACTTGTGGTTTCTTTTCACGGCAAGACTTCCCCATTGGTGGGATTCCGATTTCTCTGCAGCTTTACTTTTTCTGTTTTTAGCCCTCCAGTGGGCTCCAGGCATGTGAGCGCTGTCAATTTTCATGAACGCTGTAGTGCTGTCAACTGGCCCGATTTGGTTCGAGGCCCGGCAGATCCATCATTAATTTCAATGGCGGTGCAATTTCCTAAGGCTTGGACGTGCCGCATACAAACATTTCTCCAAGGTGTCCAACTGCTTAGAAACGCACTCCACTCAGCGAGTCTGTTCAAGACATTTTATTGGAGGAAACAGCGTTCTCATGCCCGTGTGTTCATTGTCTCTTGCCTGACCGGTTTCGGAGCCTCCTGCTCCTTATTCATGTCCGCAGCACCATCGGCCATCTCCATCTGTGAAACCCAAAGGCAGCATGCTTCTCCTATTTCAGTGACTCTCAGTGGGTGTGGTCCTTCAATGGGCGCTTTCTTCTCCCAGGTGAGTCGCTAAGCATGTTGGGACTTGTGGTTTCTTTTCACGGCAAGACTTCCCCATTGGTGGGATTCCGATTTCTCTGCAGCTTTACTTTTTCTGTTTTTAGCCCTCCAGTGGGCTCCAGGCATGTGAGCGCTGTCAATTTTCATGAACGCTGTAGTGCTGTCAACTGGCCCGATTTGGTTCGAGGCCCGGCAGATGCATCATTAATTTCGATGGCGGTGCAATTTCCTGCGGTTTGGACGTGCCGCATACAAACATTTCTCCAAGGTGTCCAACTGCTTAGAAACGCACTCCACTCAGCGAGTCTGTTCAAGACATTTTATTGGAGGAAACAGTGTTCTTGAATAGACTTGCTGAGTGAAGTGGGGACACTTTGAAACGCGTCAGGCATCCAGGGCAGTTTGAACAGTTAAAGGATATCGCTGTGCTGAAGGCGTTCTTACCATGTAAGGCTCCTTGTGGGCAGCTGAGGTCCGGGTGCTCCTTTGTACGCTGGGTACTTTGGAGCTGGAATATTTACGCGGCGACCCAGGCCGCGGAAGGAGCACCACCCTGAAAGAACCGGGGGCCATGCGGTCTTGACTACGGGCCGAGAACATGGGACAGCAGCACATGGATCTTGCACGAATTCCACACAGCGAGGCCCATCTATGAGCTTGAAATGTTACCGACTTAACATTAGCGCGACGTGAGGCACTACAAGTCCCATAAGTCCCATCTTGGGCGTGCATCTAAGCAAGAAGGGGTGTGGTGCCTCAAGCGCTCCTTCATAACGCCGAAGCCTCTGAAGAGAAGTGGGGACACTTTGAAACATGTCAGGCATCCAGGGCAGTTTGAACAGTTAAAGGATATCGCTGTGCTGAAGGCGTTCTTACCATTTAAGGCTCCTTGTGGGCAGCTGAGGTCCGGGTGCTCCTTTGTACGTTGTGTACTTTGGAGCTGGAATATATATATATTATATATATATAGTAATATATATATATATATATATATATATATATATATATATATATATATATATATATATATGATAATGAGATCTTCCAGCAGATGCGTGGTGTTGCCATGGGTGCGTGCTTCTCCCCCAGCTATGCGTGTTTACACGTGGGCTGGTGGGAGAGGCACGTCCTTGGTGGGCTTCGCGACTGTCTGGAGGAGGAGGAAACAGGCATTGTTAAAATGTGGTGTTTTATTGATGATGTTTTTATAAATTGGCAAGGTTGCAAATCATCAGCTGAAAACTTTGTTAGTAACATCAACAACAACTCTTTAAACCTTGAATTCACTGCCAACATTAACAATGCGAGTGTAAACTTCCTAGATGTAGAGGTCTACATTAAAGACCATAACATCATGACCAGAATGCATAGGAAGTCCACAGCTGGAAATTCTATTTTACATGCACAGAGTAACCATCCCCATCACCTTATTAAAAGCATCCCTTATGGGGAGTTTTTAAGAATTAGACGCATATGTAACAATGAGAGTGATCTTATCAACTGTCTCAATTGATCCTTTCAGAGATTCCTACGTAGAGGCTATGATAAAAACACCCTTACTAGCTCTCTTGAGAAGGTTATGTCCAATCAGACAGTGGTAACTGCTGAGGAATTAACTTTAGACATACCAGAGGAGGTTATTGTTAAGACTGATAAACCTACCATTCGTCTCATTACCACCTTTAATAACCAAGAAAAGAGGATCTAACAAATCATGAAATCTAATTGGCCCATCTTGAAAACTGACATTATCTTAGGCCCTTGATTGGAAGACATGCCCAGCATCACTTTCCGTTGAGCGCCCTCGATGAGGGATGCTCTAGTAAAAACCAGCCCTGAGACCATTATAAAATCTAATTGGTTCTCAAATAAAACTGGATTTCGGAAGTGTAGTTCTTGCAGGGCCTGCACGTTTGGTGTCAACACCACAGAATTTGTTGAGGGCTTGACTGATGCTGTGATCAAAATTAATAATCTGTATACCTGTAAGACTGATCATGCGGTTTATGTTTTAAAGTGTACGTGTGATTTGCAATATGTTGGCAGCACAAAACTGCAAGTATACAACCGCATTTTGCAGCATCTTCGTGCCATAGTAAATTCTGACCCCAACTATCCTGTGGCCCGTCATTTCAAATTGGTCCATAACAACAATTTGAATGACTTACAATACTTTGTTATTGATGCGGTCCCCTTATATAAAAGAGGAGGCGATAGGGAAAAGAAACTGAGACAGTTGGAGAGCCATTATATCCTTCGGTTAAATGGTAAGATTCCAAATGGCCTTAATATGGGGGAAGATCTTAACAACTTCTTGTAAATAATTTACTCCATCATATGCATAGTTTTTTATATGGATTTTATACCTATTTATATGTTTTTTATCTATTTTTAACTATGTTGAGGATGGTTTTAAACTTTATGAATTGTGAATCTCTGTGGTCCAAATTGTAATATGATATATAGGCACATATTGTCTGTAATTTGATTTGATAGCATGTTCTGAAGGTTTCGTCCTATTTTTGCTGCTGAATGTTATTCGTCACTTTAATTCTTACAGTAACTTTGCACTTTATCCTGTTTTTTTTTAAAAACAATATAAATTCCTTCCCCAAAATGTTTACTAAATTGCCGTATTTTGCACATTTTTGCACTTTGCACTTTCTTCACTTTTGTAACATCTTGCTACAGGTTTTATGCCGAACATCATACTGCTCTCTCCCAAATGTTTGGGATAATGTACTTTTGCACTATTTTTTTTGCACTATTTCTAATATGTGGTTTTTACTTTTTTCTACTGATTTTATACTACGGCCTCATAACTACATTATATGCCATTTTATCTTTTGCGTAGTTTGCACTGGCGATTTACAGAATTGGGCACTTGCCCTTCATTGACAAATAGTTGTTTTAATGTTTAAATTGTAAATACTCTTTTATATTGTATACAATTTTTGTATTTATCAGCCAAGTTTGTGATAAATGGTATTTCTTCTATGTTATTTGTATTATGGGAGGAGCCGAGTGTTAGTGCAACCAGTACTTAACCACATGATTCTCTGGGTTTGTCATGTGATCAAGTCCGGGTTTCCCGGACGAAACGCGTCATGTTGCCGCCCCCATCGATGGAATAAAGCACTGCATTCACCTTTAATCCTCGTCTTGTGGTCTGTACCTGGTTCGTGTCTGTGCGCTGTTGCTGGCACTCAGGATTGTGGATTCTTATCATTTGACGAATTGGCCGATTTCGTCTCTTACTGACCCTCTCGTCTTTCACATTGTGGCTGGTTTGCAGTTCTTGGCCGACATCGCCTTCGGCGATTTTGTTTCTAATCCGGAAGGACTACTGCGTGCTCCAGCCCCGCACGACCCGGAAGTGAAGCGGATTTGCTACGCGACTCGGCTTGCTGGTAGTTTGTCTGTTTTTGTGAGGAATCATTTGGTTCGGAGGACCCGAGTTTTTCTTCATCAGCAGCGAACGGATGTGAGCCTTTTGATGCGATTTGCAACCGCTTGGTTATACGTGGGTTTCACGAGATGTGAGGAGATATTTGTTCTATTTTCATTATGTGTTGAACATTACACGTGGAGAAACCTTTGAACTTGTGCTGAGTCTTGAAAAACTTTCCGTAATTAAGATGGCGATGGCAGCTGACATCTTCAGAGATAGAGAGCAAGCAGCAGATGCTCTTTTTTTAAACTTACCGGCAGTCGTCACCCTTGGGGGGAAACCTAAGGAGAAAACCAATGAAGGCGACGATGTTAAGTCTAAGTAGAAAAAACTTGAGAAATTGCTCCGGACGGAGCTCACTAAGTGGTGGGAACAAAAAAGTTTTGAAAAATATAAGGAAGTGAAAAGGGTGCCTCGTGGCTTGAGAGTATTAATAGCACCGTCATTCGAAAACCCTAATCCCCTCATGCTGAAGGAGTGGGCCCAGCATAATCTTGATGCATCCATGGGTATGGTATGCATCCTAATCAAATACGCCGAAATCAATAGAGTTGAACTAATGTCCCAGATTGAAAAGCTTAACCTTGAACTAAATGCTTTGGAACATCAGGAGGTGATAACTAAAGGTCGGGAAGAGATCAAGAAACGCCTAGATAAATATGAAGAGACTATCAAATCCCGAAAAGCATTTAAGTTCGCTAGAGATAAAGCCGACTATGAAAATGGGAGGATATTTACATTCTCTAGGAAGTTTGAATCAGTTAAAAGACAGGCACTAACCTCATCTGTGCCAGTGTCAGCAACTACATCTCAAACTCCACAAAATCAACAAGCGGCAGCCCCCGAACGATCTGATACTGATCTGAGTTCTGTTTATAGTAGTGGGGGTTCTGATGATGAAACCAACGAACAACAAATTGGGGTTAGCAGTTTCACTCCATCTGGGGAATTGGTTTTTATGGTGGAAGATCGGCGAAACACTTTAAGGTCGAGGGGGACACAACAAGCAAGAGGAAGAGGCGAAACAAATCCCGTAAAGAGAGGAGGAAACGCCAACAATTACACAAAAAAGAGAAAAGGAAGGGGGAATGCTCAAGCGAAATCATAACTAAAGGTATGAGTTTACCCACCACATCATCTTCAGATGACATGACTTCGTTTACTGGATTGGTGATTAACAATGATGAAAATGAAAAAAATGGAAATAACTTTGAAAATTCAAAAGAAAAAGATAAAACTATAAAAAATGTAAAATTTCATCCCTTTGATACTGATGCAGAGAATACTGTGATTAACTTGACGGATCTTGACCTTAATGCAGCAGAAACCCAGCTCTTATCTTTGGGACTTTCTTTTGGTCCTAACAATGGATTCAAATATGTCCAAGCGAGAATTGACACCTTTAAATTTATTAGGAAATTGAAGCTTCTCAAATTTCACACTACTAATACAAAGAGTGAAAAAGCCAACATTATTTTGAATCAATCTCAGAGTAACAAGAATTTCTCAATAGCTGACACTGAAGCTTTGAAAGTTGCTCATTCTCTTGCCAATGATGAAAATGACTCCACTACCAATACCCAGGAAGTTTTGGGATCTATGGGAATCAGCAGTGGTAGTGCTGGGAATAGTCCTTTTTGTCCCAAATCAACTTTTGTCCCGGTGATGCCTAGGGATGCCATTGACATTTTTAGTGATCGAGTCATTGAAGACTTAAAAGAACTCAACCGAACTGTGGCTAAGAGTAAGAAACAGAGAAGCTTTAGAGATAGACAATATTCTCTGTTGATTCGAAAAATCAAATCTAATGGCAATATTATTGTCAACAAAGCTGACAAAGGTGGGAATATCGTTTGGTGGCCACGTGCATTGTATTTACAGGAAGCTGAAAGACAATTAAGTGACTCTGCCTGCTATAGGAAAGCTTCATTCAATGAACTTAACAAAGTAAAATGGTAGGTACACACTAACTTGTCATCTTGGAAAAGGGAAGGATTGATTAGTAAAAAAGAATTTGATTTCCTCAAGAAGGACTTCCCTATCACTCCTACATTATATCTATTACCAAAGATCCATAAAGGCATCACACCTGTACCTGGGCGACCTATTATCTCTGCCCAAAATGGACTCTTGGAGCCCCTTTCCAAATATGTCGATTATTATCTTCATGACTATATGGAGGCCTTACCTAGTTATTTAGGAGACACTGGTGACTTCCTTATGAAATTGAAAGAAGTTGTGTGGAAACCTAATTATTTGTTTCTTGTTATGGACATTACGTCTCTTTACACTTCTATTAATCATGTTGATGGATTAAATGCAATTGAATATTTTTTGTCCACAAGAGACATCAAGTATTATGAACACAGTAAAATGCTTATCACCATGATTGATTTGTGCCTTAATAACAATTTTTTCCTATTCAATAACGAGATCTTCCAGCAGATGCGTGGTGTTGCCATGGGTGCGTGCTTCTCCCCCAGCTACGCGTGTTTACACGTGGGCTGGTGGGAGAGGCACGTCCTTGGTGGGCTTCGCGACTGTCTGGAGGAGGAGGAAACAGGCATTGTTAAAATGTGGCGTTTTATTGATGATGTTTTTATAATTTGGCAAGGTTGCAAATCATCAGCTGAAAACTTTGTTAGTAACATCAACAACAACTCTTTAAACCTTGAATTCACTGCCAACATTAACAATGCAAGTGTAAACTTCCTAGATGTAGAGGTCTACATTAAAGACCATAACATCAAGACCAGAATGCATAGGAAGTCCACAGCTGGAAATTCTATTTTACATGCACAGAGTAACCATCCCCATCACCTTATTAAAAGCATCCCTTATGGGGAGTTTTTAAGAATTAGACGCATATGTAACAATGAGATTGATCTTATCAACTGTCTCAATGGATCCTTTCAGAGATTCCTACGTAGAGGCTATGATAAAAACACCCTTACTAGCTCTCTTGAGAAGGTTATGTCCAATCAGACAGTGGTAACTGCTGAGGAATTAACTTTAGACATACCAGAGGAGGTTATTGTTAAGACTGATAAACCTACCATTTGTCTCCTTACCACCTTTAATAACCAAGAAAAGAGGATCAAACAAATCATGAAATCTAATTGGCCCATCTTGAAAACTGACATTATCTTAGGCCCTTTATTGGAAGACATGCCCAGCATCACTTTCCATCGAGCGCCCTCGATGAGGGATGCTCTAGTAAAAACCAGCCCTGAGACCATTATAAAATCTAATTGGTTCTCAAATAAAACTGGATTTCGGAAGTGTAGTTCTTGCAGGGCCTGCAAGTTTGGTGTCAACACCACAGAATTTGTTGAGGGCTTGACTGATGCTGTGATCAAAATTAATAATCTGTATACCTGTAAGACTGATCATGCGGTTTATGTTTTAAAGTGTACGTGTGAGTTGCAATATGTTGGCAGCACCAAACTGCTAGTATACAACCGCATTTTGCAGCATCTTCGTGCCATAGTAAATTCTGACCCCAACTATCCTGTGGCCCGTCATTTCAAATTGGTCCATAACAACAATTTGAATGACTTACAATACTTTGTTATTGATGCGGTCCCCTTATATAAAAGAGGAGGCGATAGGGAAAAGAAACTGAGACAGTTGGAGAGCCATTATATACTTCAGTTAAATAGTAAGATTCCAAATGGCCTTAATATGGGAGAAGATCTTAACAACTTCTTGTAAATAATTTACTCCATCATATGCATAGTTTTTTATATGGATTTTATACCTATTTATATGGTTTTTATCTATTTTTAACTATGTTGAGGATGGTTTTAAACTTTATGAATTGTGAATCTCTGTGGTCCAAATTGTAATATGATATATAGGCACATATCGTCTGTAATTTGATTTGATAGCATGTTCTGAAGGTTTCGTCCTATTTTTGCTGCTGAATGTTATTCGTCACTTTAATTCTTACAGTAACTTTGCACTTTATCCTGTTTTTTTGTAAAAACAATATAAATTCCATCCCCAAAATGTTTACTAAATTGCCGTATTTTGCACATTTTTGCACTTTGCACTTTCTTCACTTTTGTAACATCTTGCTACAGGTTTTATGCCTGAACATTATACTGCTCTCTCCCAAATGTTTGGGATAATGTACTTTTGCACTATTTTTTTTGCACTATTTCTAATATGTGGTTTTTACTTTTTTCTACTGGTTTTATACTACGGCCCCATAACTACATTATATGCCATTTTATCTTTTGCGTAGTTTGCACTGGCGATTTACAGAATTGGGCACTTGCCCTTCATTGACAAATAGTTGTTTTAATGTTTAAATTGTAAATACTCTTTTATATTGAATACAATTTTTGTATTTATCAGCCAAGTTTGTGATAAATGGTATTTCTTCTATGTTATTTGTATTATGGGAGGAGCCGAGTGTTAGTGCAACCAGTACTTAACCACATGATTCTCTGGGTTTGTCATGTGATCAAGTCCGGGTTTCCCGGACGAAACGCGTCATGTTGCCGTCCCCATCAATGGAATAAAGCACTGCATTCACCTTTAACCCTCGTCTTGTGGTCTGTACCGGGTTCGTGTCTGTGCGCTGTTGCTGGCACTCAGGATTGTGGATTTATATATATATATAAATATATATGTGCGCGTGATGCTTTCAAGCAAACTATGGATTGGAAATATATATATATTTCCAATCCATAGTTTGCTTGAAAGCATCACGCGCACACTCGGTAGTAGAGATGCAAATTTTTATTCTCGAAAACCGTTACGCGTTTCGACACCAAGTGTGTCTTGTTCACACGTTACCTAACACAACATTTTGCTTGCTTTAAGTAAACACAAAAGATGGAAGGTGTAATTGACAGTGAAAACGTCCACATAATCTGGCATGATGTTAATCCAGGTAAAGGGATCGGCCATTTTGGAGTGGTATTTTACTCAATAGTTGAATATGGCATTACAGATATATGTTTCTGAAAAGCCTACCTGTCATGTATGTGCATAGCAGGTAATATAATTATATATTGTCAATTACAATCAATGGTACATTGGCCTCAGGAAGTGAACAATGAATCACTACTAGTTACATTTAAGTTAACTGAGTATTCAAGTGTTCCATGGTCGAACTATCGCTCGCTTCCTGTGTAAGCAAATCAATTACAAGGTCTAGTGCCTATAATCATAACCATTGCATTCACTATGTGACAAATGGAAATAAAACAATAACACCTCACATGTTTCTTGCGGTCTAGTGCCCTAGAGTTCAATTACCAAACATATAAAGGTTGATACCCTTATCCAGGAATTGCAGATATATTGCTGTCCTATCCAAGTTCTGCGTCAATTTTGTAAAGCAATAGGACCTTACAAGGAATATAAAGTCCTACAAAAATGTGTCCAATATATAACAGTGAAAAATTATATAAAGTGAATTCCTTATCTTAATGAAGTGAAGTGGTTTCATCTCACACCAGAGAAAAGGGTAGGGAAGATGTGTAGTGCATAATAAAAGTGATGTATCCCTTCCTTATCTCCTGGAAAAAACATATACATAGGATTAAAATATGCATTAAAAATAAATCTATATCAAGACTAGCTTGAAC
This sequence comes from Lissotriton vulgaris, assembly GCF_964263255.1. NCBI lineage: Eukaryota > Metazoa > Chordata > Amphibia > Caudata > Salamandridae > Lissotriton > Lissotriton vulgaris. Next base: position 163,920,031 of record NC_141695.1, on the reverse strand, counting down.
AATCTCATTAAATACAGTTCAGTTTAGACAACAAGTATCGACAGACTATTGTTATGACCCATATGTACATTATACTGAAGCATGATCTGAACCCCTAAATATGATGATTACTCTTCATATAAGTGAGTTGCAAGTTCTTCGTCTAAATTATGACCCCCAGGAAATCTGCTTTCTAGCTCCATGATCCACTTGGATTCTCTTTTTCTGAGTGCTAGAACACGATTGCCTCCTCTCTTGCCCACATTAACTTGTTCAACCGCAAAATATCTAAGCAGAGAGGAGTTGGATTGGTGGACCTCCTGAAAGTGTCTAGCAACTGGATAATGGGCATCCACATTAGTTATTGCTCTTAAATGTTCTTGTATACGTTTCTTGGCTGTACAAGTTGTGCTGCCCACATATCTCATGTTTCATGGACATTCGAGTACATAAATGAAAAAACTTGTATTGCAGGTAAGAAATAGTTTGATTTTACGTTTTTGTGGGTGTCCCGGAATATTAACCTCTTTTACCATGTAGCTGGATTTACAAGCCCGACAGTGTCGACATGGGTAAAAACCTTTGAGGCCCTGCACATGTTGTTTTTTATTGTCAGAAATATCACCTTTCACCAAAATGTCTCTGAGGTTTCTCCCTCTTCTATAGGTGATCTGGGGTCTTTCCTTGAACTCTTGTCCTATTATACTGTCTGGCTTAAGAATATTCGAGTTATCTACTAGGATTTTGCGAACTTTGTTGGATCTCTGATGAAAAGTGGTTATGATTCTAGTTGGATTAGTTTCACTGTCTATGTTAGGTTTGGGGATTAGGATTTCTGATCTTTCTACTTCTGCAACTTTTTTCACAGCTTTAGTCAACACCCATTCAGGGTACCCTCTTTCCCGGAACCTAGCTAGCATGCATTCTTGTTCTAAAGCAAAACCATCATTATCACTACAATTTCTTTTGGCTCTAAGCAATTCCCCATAGGGGATGCTCCATTTTAAGGGGTCTGGATGAGCACTCAGGGCATGGAGGAGACTATTCCCAGCCGTCTCTTTCCTATGTAACTCGAAATTAGTCTACCTTCAATCACATTGATTTCTGTGTCTAGGAATTCTGCACGATTGTCACTTATGGTGTAGGTGAGGTTTATATTGTAAATGTTCCTGTTGAGTTTTTCAATGAAACTAATAGCTTCCTCTTTAGTACCGCCCCATATCATAAACAGATCATCAATGTACCTGATCCATGTTTGTACCTTAGTAAAGTCCTATGTATATATATTACTATATCTCAAAGTGCAATTCCTGAACGCCAATTCTTAGGCGGAACCAAGTAGGTGCGGACCTCTTCCCCCAAAGTTTCATGTACAATGACGGGCCACCAACACACTAAATTGTGTGAGCAGTATTAATTTATTTGCATTTTCTTGGGACGAATGTACCCCATTACGCGTTTCGCCCCGTAAAAGGAGCTTGATCATTATATTACTATATCTATATATATATCTATAAATATATAGATAAATATATATATGTACACATTTGTAAAAATAGGTAGTAAAAAATGTTAACGGACCCTGGGGGGTGTTGTGGGCCCCCCCAGGGACTCCGGGGGAATGGGGGGAGCACATGGGGGGTACCCTGCGATTCCATGCACAACATGTCAGGCACCGCGCGGTACCTGCCATGTTGTGCATAGAAGTGCACAACATGCCTCCCTGGTATTGTGGCGGGTGGTGCTGAGTGCACCGCCCGCCACAGTGTTAAGGATGCAGGATGCGCCCGCCACTGTGGTGGGCGCATCCTAATGGCACATACGGTACCCCCGCGGGCGGTCCCTTGTTACGACAGGATGGAGGGAGGACAAAGTTCGCCAGCCATCCTAATGTGCCCCCAAGTTCCCGCGTGGAAACAAGCATGGCCAACAATGCTCTGCAGACTCTGTGGACAGGCAGAAGAATCCCTTATAAACCTAGTGTGCATCTGCCCAGTGGTAAACCATTTGAGAAGGTATTACCTACTTCAGGCATTCCGCTCCTCCCAAGTTAGATCTTGCCGACCGGCCTTAATGCTACTACTAAACAGCCACTCATTGCGGATCTCATTTCTAGGTTTCTGCAGAAAGTCAATCAACTTTTAATAATCTCAAACACATAGTGCTCACAGGTACATCGCAGGAGCACAACGACAAGTAACAACAAGAATACAATTTTCTCATATACGACTTCTCAATCATACTAGCATTTTGCACAAAACCTTCAAATCTCGCAATAGACGATCAATAAATGGAGGTTGCAACATTTAGGTTACATGTGCGCTTTGCACATCATTCTAGTTGAATATTCGATGCCTTCGGCACACTCAGAACCTCTGACAAATACATGATTCTTGCAACATTATAGAGAATCTGCACAAACTGGCACTTTTCGCACACCGAAGCAAAAAAGAAAGTGGATAACTGCCAAAAACGAGCGACAGCATCGCATTGTGAAGGCACAACACTGCCCAGGATTTTAGCACACGTTTTAAAATATATGTAAAAAGATGGATTAAAAAGAGAACTAATATACACACAGAGTATTGTTGAATAATGTTGAATATTGAAAAAAGGGCTTTTCTCAATTTTTTTAATTACTCACTGTTTCTGACAAAGCACAGCTTTTTTTAACACAATTTGTAATGGTTTTAATTAACTACATGTAATAAAACTACCTTTACCTTTGGGATGCTGTAGTCCTCAGGGACACCCTCAGTTGATCTCCTCACGGCCTAGGGGTTTCGGGTGCAGGGGTGTCCTTTGACGTTGGGTTTCTCTTAAGGGAGCTGGTTGCCATCGGGGGGAGGCCTGGACATAGGCCGGAGGTGTCGGGTGCAGAGTGGTCAGGAATCGCGGTTCGGAGGACACCAGAGTCCTTGGTAATGATTCTTGTAGACAAAACCGCTGTCCAAGAGTTCTGGTCTTTCTCAAAGGCAGGCAGAGCTCCCAGGGTTGAGGAGGTCACTGGCTACAGGGCAGGCATCATTCTCTTCACAGGGTCTTTGAACTTGAAGCTGGAAACAGGCCGGTAGGGCTGGGGCCAACTCAGTGGTCATTGTCAGTATTCTCTGCATGGCGTCATCTTCATCTTTTTTCTTCGTAGGTAAACAGGAACTAGTTTTGGGGTCTGTGGAGCCACCTAAATACCAGATTTAGGCGTATTACAAGGGAGTAGCAGGCAGGGACCTTGGGTTGCTTACCTGTGGTGTCTACACCCACTATTATGCCACCCTCTTGTGAGAGTGGGCATAGCCCTAGCCCTGATCGGAGAAGTGCCACTACTATTCTGACTAAGTTTTCCCACCGGGTCTCCCCCCCAAAGTGGGGATTTTAACTGGGGGATGCCATTTTCTGCTTGCAGCAGTGGCTGGGGGTCACATTACAAAGGCAGCAAGCCTTTGAAGCTCCCCTCTTGAGCACTATACCCAGAGTTGTCGAGTTTTCCATGTACTCTCTATGGAATAGAGCTAAATATTATAGGGGCATATCTGTTCAGGCAGATATGCCCACACATACGATATAGTGTACGATATAGTGTACCCTGCCTTAGGGATTGTAAGGCCTGCTAGAGGGGTGGCTTACCTATAACGTAGGCAGTGCTGATTGGCATAGCACCCAGGCAGTGTGCCATGTCGACTTTGTTGTTTTTGTCTGCACCGGGACATGCATGCTGCAGTGGCAGTCTGCATGGACTAGGTGAGGGGTCTCTAGGGGACCCTCTTCAGTCCTGGTGCCCAGTGGTACCCAGCTGCCATTAACTAGGATCTTACAAGGGGCTTGAAGGGCCAATTGTAGAACAGTCTTAGGGAAAAACACTGACACAGGGGTTCTGGTTGGCAGGGACCCTGTGTACTACAATCAAAACCAAATCATTTTCCATGTCAAAAGAGGCACTTTCTCACAACCAGGTTTTGGTAATTTTCACCGGAGGCAAGACAAGTCTAGACCTAATTACTGCGGCTATCCATATTGCCAGAATGGGTCTATTTGAAAGGCAACATCTTGATGTTTCCTTGATGCAATTTGGGGCATTTCCCATTGCAGGCGATAAACCCAGTGACACAAGTGGGTACTGTTTTTATTAGGCTGTGTGTGGAAACAGGGGCGCAGCTTCTGATAGTGCAGCAGTGCAGTGGTGCCTGGGCCCACAAGCCCCTGAACTCAGATTGTTGTTGTATTTCACAGTTCAAACAGCAGCCAGGGATCCCATTCAGTCGAACATGCTTGTAGGGCTGATGACACACTAGTTATGTCACTGTGTGGAAACATGCAATAGTGAAACATTTGGTTATTATGAATTGAATTTCATTTTATCTGTAACCCCAAATTGTACAAATAAACACTATTCTTAAACACATGATCTTAGTCACATTTAAAAAGTGCTTGGGTTTCCTTCATACCCATTTTTCATTCACTAGATGTTGCCATATAAATTGATGCATGGTTGGTACTCAATGAAAAATCACTCTAAACTGCAGCTCAGTTGTTGAATTTGGGTGTCACATGTTTCCTTACACCTAATGAACACTACATATCCCTGTGAGCAGATGAGTCTGATGTACGTACCGGAATGCTGCATTTGTAAATCAACCATCGGGGGAACAAATCACAGATAAAAACGGTTTGATTTTTTTTTTTTTGCAACTCTGGCTCTTTCCAACAATAGGGAAAATGGTGATATTAGCACAGCAAATATGTTGTTAATAAAATATTTAGAAAAAAACATGTACTTTCTTGCACCGTCCTTTTTTGATTTTGTTTCAAAGAAGTCCAACTTTTTTTACATTTGGATTTTTTTCAGTTCCATACAGGAATTCACAAATCCTGGGTGCCTTTACATTCCCCAAACTGTGAGCAAAAGGACACAAATTTGGCCTAAATAACTGTTGTATAAAAAGTTACAAAGTTTTTAAGCACAAACTGCCCCAACATCTAAAAATAGAACTCAGAACTAGGGGAGGGGCGGCCTGAGCACTTAAGGGATTAATGATAACTTCACTAAATTGATGCATACTCTGTGCTGAAAATCATTCTTGGCCCTCTAAAACAAGTCATTAGTATCCCAGTTCAAAACAAAACTGAAAAGATCCAGTTAAACTTTCTGCCTCTAATTTGCCTTAGTATTGCCATATCACAGTGAGCAAAGTGACACAACTTCTTCAAGAATAAGTTGAACAGAAGCATCTCCTTTACGACATCCAGTTCCCATTGAGACTTTTTGAACAGCATGCAATCCAGCGTGGGCAACACCAGAGCCAATCTTCTCTCTAGAGTCGAAGGCACAAAAAACGTAATTCTTCTAGAGACAGTGGACCATGATATTCTTATGAAATAACTGGAAATGATGGCCTGGCCTGGCCTGGATTCAATCCTTTCTGTCTGATGAAAGCCAAAGTAAGGATTTGTTCAGTCTACCTCTCAACCAGTCAGCTTTATCCTGCATACCTCCAAGATTTACCCCTTTTTGCCCAACTTTGAAACATTTATATGAGCCGTCGCAAATGGGTTCCACCCATTTAATCCACCAGGATTTTTCGGTTTTGACTGTTCAGCTTTTAGATTACTATTTTTTTTTTTTTGTGTTCAAAAGTTTTTTATTAGGAGCTTAAGAGATATACAGCTGAACAAAAGTTAATAACAGAATAAAGAGTACATACATAAAGGGTAAATAAAACAGTAATAAAAGTTGGCATATGGGGCATACACATGAGTCGTGTCAGCAATTTACAGTAAATTAAATAAAACATAAGTTATACATTACGTTAAACATACAAGTATACATAGGAGAGTTGCATCTAATATTACATGACAGTAGGTATACAAAGTCATAGAGTGATAACGTTACCACCACAGCAGGCTAGTTAGGAAGGTGAAAGTACGGGATGGTCGCGAGGCTAACATGCATCAAGGAGGCTTGTGTAGGTCAAAGTATTTATCTAGCGAGGACCAGAGTCTCCTGAGTGGCGGACGCCACGGGGTTGAGGCGAGGGCTATATTGTCAGCCCCTCTTAAGTTGGTGACCCAATTCAGCCAATGGGGGAAAGAAGCTTTGTTTGGGCTTTTCTAATTATTGAGTATGATTTTAAATGCAGCCGTCAGCAATAGGTCGAGTAGGGCTTTGTCATTATCATTGAGTGTGGCGGCTTTGGCAAATCCGAAGACGAGCGTTGAGAATTCCCTTGGGAGGGTGAAATGTAGGACTTTTGATATGAGGTCAAAGATTCTGTCCCAATAGGAGGAGACGCGCGGGCACCTGAAAATTAAGTGTTCAAGGTCCCCTCCCTCACCATTGCAGTTCCAGCATGTGTCATCGTCCTTGATTTTGTGCAGAAACAGCCTCCTAGGTGTCCAGAAGGCCTTATGAAGTAGCCAGAACTTGGTTTGTGAGAGTGTAGGGCTTATTTTGTGGTGAGTGGTGGACTCCCAGGTTCTGGCCCAGTCTGCCTCTGAGGTAGGTGTGGTTGAGAACAAGTCCCAATAGAGCTGGAGTGGCTTGGTTAGGGAGGACGATTGAGGTCAAATAAGTTTATATATTCTAGAGACTTGGGCCTAGATGTATCAAGATTCCATTTTGCGAATCTTAAATAGCGATTTTTTGCGAATCGCTATTTAGAATTCGCAAAATGGAATGTATGTAAAAAATTGCATTTTTTTTGCGATTCTTTATTTATCTTTATTTGCGAATTCGCATTTTGCGAATTCGCAAATAAGGAATAATTCCCCATGCATTCCTATGGGCCAGGAGGCCCATAGGAATGATTGTGCAGTAATTCTCAAATTGCGAATTCGCAATTTGCTAATCGCAATTTGAGAATTATTTCAAGGGTGCAGGGGTGTCTCATGGACACCCTGCTGCACCCCTGAAACTTACATGTGTGTGCATATGGCACACATACATGCCCTATGGGCATGTATATGTGTCACATGCCACCTTCAAAATAGTCATATTTTGTTTTTTAAAAGGATTTCGCAAATTAACACGAACCTCAAATTGGTGTTAATTTGCGATTCCTTAACCCAAATTCGCAATTTAAGAAAGTTTCATACATGCCATTTAAGGAATCGCAAAATTGCGATTCCTTAAATGGATAAGCAAAATAAGGAATCGCAATTTTTTTGCGATTCCTTATTTTGCTAATTTCTGATACATCTCAAAAGATGCTAAATGTCCGGTTGCGATTCCTTAAGGCCGAAATTCTGCGAATTTCGGCCTTAACGAATCGCAAAAGGCTTGATATATCTAGGCCCTGGTGGCCAAGTTTGTTAAGTGAAGTGAGGAAGCCGGGGAGGGAGGGGGTGACGTCCTTCAGGTCCGCTCTTGCTAGCGCTACTTTAATATGTAAAAAGTTATAGAATTCTATGTGGTGTAGGAGGAATCTGTTCTGTAGTTCACTAAAGGTAAGTGGTAGCGAGTTTTCTGTGAGTTGGTGGGGGAATAGTATACCTCTTTCTATCCAAGAAGAGTAGTTTAGAGTTTTCCCTTTATATGTTAAGGCGGCATTGTGCCAGAGCGACTCCCAATTTGAATGCCGGAATTGATGTGGTAAGTGTTTGCTAACTTGGAGAAGAGCCATTTTGGTGTTTTTGAAGATAGGGCCCGGGCCTAAGTTGGGACGGAGTTTAATGGTGAGCAGGGCGCAAAGGTTGGGACCTTTTAATATGGACCTTTCGACAGAGAGCCACACAGGGGTATACTCCGTCTGTGAGGTTAGCCAGTACGATCCTTGTTTTGCCAAAAAGGCAATTTGATATATTTTGAAGTCCGCCAAGTTGACTCCCCCTAATTTTTTATCTAATCGTAATTTCTTTAAACTAATTCTGGCTTACTTGCCCTGCCATAGAAAGGAAGAGATCAGTTTGTCTAATTTACTATGAAACTCTTTGGAAAGCATAAGTGGAAGCATTGTGATGAGGTAGTTGACCAAGGGGGATATCATCATTTTTATGGTTTCTATACGACCCGACCAAGTAATGAACCGGAGGGAGCAACCGTCAAGCAGTCGTTTGATTTTGGCCAGGGTTGTGGTTTCATTATGTTTAAGGGTACTTAGAAGGTCATCGGTAAATTCTATCCCCAAGTATTTAATCACGTTAGTTTGCCAAGTTAGGCCAGAGTCGCATAACACTTCCCTAGAGGTGTGGACATTTAGAGGTTTTACCTCGGATTTATCTCTATTTAATCTGTAGCCGGATAGGGAGGAGTATTTGTCAATTGAGGACATAAGCACAGCGATGGAGTTAGTAGGGTCTTCCGTTGTAATTAGGATGTCGTCAGCATACGCTCCTAACTTAACTCGTGTGTCCCCGAAGGAAACACCCGCAATGTCTCTATTATTTTTGATGTCTGTAAGGAGGGGTTCAAGGGCTAGGAGAAAAAGAGCTGGGGAGAGAGGGCAGCCTTGTCTGGTTCTCTGGTGAAGGCGGAACGGGTCAGATAGGGTGCCGTTTATAGCTATCCTGGCAGATGGGGCAGAGTATAGAGCCATCACCATCTTGGCAAAGGAGTCGCCAAGGTTGAAGGAGTGCATGCATTGCCGGAGGAAGGACCACGAGACCTTGTCAAAGGCCTTTTCCGCGTCCAAGGTTATCGCTACCGTTGGGGAGGAAGAGGTCTTTGCTTTCTCTAGAAGGTGGCACAGCAGTCTTGTGTTGTCGTTTGACATCCGGTGTTTTAGGAAGCCAACCTGCGCGAGGCTAATTAGTTTGTGGAGGACGGAGTTTAGTCTGGTCGCCAATACTTTTGCATATATTTTGCAATCAAGGTTTATCAAAGAGATGGGGTGGTGGTTTTTAGTGAGGAGGGGGTCTTTCCCTTCTTTGGGTATTACTATGATCGTCGCTTCGCTCATCAATGGGGAAACACTGCCGCTGGACGCTGTAGAGTTAAAAAGGTTGAGGAGCGGAGGGCTTAGTTGATCTGTAAATGCCTTAAAGAAGGACGCCGTGAAGCCGTCCGGTCCGGGGGCCTTCTTATTTTTTTGTGTGGTGATTGCTGCCCTGATCTCTGTGCTAGTGACTGGGGAACCTAGGTGAGTCATATCTGTTTCTGAGAGTTTGGGGAGGTGGAGTGATTCAAGGTAGTCAGTGCAGGCTGATTCATCTAGTGGTTTGTCGTTTTTTTATAGGTCTTCGTAAAATGATTTGAATGTGTCAAGGATATTAGATTGTTTAGTATGTGTGTTGTTTCTAGAATCTTTAATGGACGATATGGTGGACAGTTTCTGTTTATGTTTGAGATAGGAGGCTAGCAGTTTCCCTGCTATGTTGCCCTCGCAGAGTTTTAGGGCCTTGAAGCGGTTGATCCATACCCCCGCTCGTTTGCTGGTGATGGTGTTGTATTCGTACTTTTTTTTGGTTAGTGTTTCTAGTAATTTAATGTCCAGAGGGTTGGACTTATGTTGGGATTCTAGTGTTCCAATCTGTTGTTCCAAAGATTCTAGCTCTTTATTTAGCGTCTTGTTCGTCTTGGCTCTGATGTTGATGATGACCCCTCGGATTGTGGCTTTCAGAGCATCCCACAAGGTGTTGGGTGTAGTGTCGTGGGTGTCATTTATGGTTAGGTATTCATCAATGGCATTAGCTATTATTAATTTGTTTGTGGGATCTGATAGTGTTTCATCATTGAAACGCCATCTCTTGGGTGGGAGAATCGATTTGGAGCCAGCCTGCTTGGTGCGAATACAGGCGTGGTCAGAGACCAATTTAGGGGCTATTTCAGTTTCCTCTATTAGATGTGTGAAGGGGCTTGAGATCAGGATGAAGTCGATGCATGAATATGATTTGTGTGGGGCGGAGTAAAAAGTGTAGTCCCTACTGTCTGGGTTTTGGAGGCGCCAGGAATCTTTCAGACTATATCTATCACAGAGGCGAAGGAGGGCGTCATGCGAGCGGGATGGGTGAAAGGAACATTTGGATTGTCTGTCTAGAATCGGGTCAAGGGGGAGATTGAAGTCGCCTCCCACTATCAACAGGTCTTCTGTAGGGATGGGTTCTAATGAGCGGGAGACCGAGTCCCAGAATTCCGGGTCGTCAGCATTTGGGCCGTAGATATTTATTACATGAATGGGGTCGTCCTCCCTTAGTAGGTGTGTAACGGAAAGTCTTCCTACTTCGTCATGAGAGTGCGAGACTAGTGTTAGATTCGTTTTTTTTGCTAGTAAGGTGATTACCCCTCCTTTTTTATGAGTCGCTAGTGAGTTCAATATGTGTGACGCCCAATGGATGTTCAGGAAGCGTAGGTCATCTTCAGATAATTTGGTTTCCTGGAGTAATATAATGTCAAAACACACAGAAAAGGTAGATACGGGTCAGAGGCCAAGGTTTATAGACCAACTAGAACATGCAGCCCCACATAGACATGTAAATACAGAATATGCTCTAGCGTCTAGGATATGATGGAACCAGAAGAAACAACAAACTCATCAAGAATCAAAGTGTGGTTTAAAGAGATACATAAAATATTATGTGTGCGGATTCCCATCATACACCAGGAACGGTGATCAGCTTCATCATTTGGGTATCCTTTGTCTATAAGAGTGACAAATATGCTCTATGGAAATCAGAGCTTACAGGTGTTACAAAGGTATAGAAACCAAGATGAGCAAAGTAAAGTGTATGGGAACAGATATATGTGCAGTGCAAGTGGTGAAGTGCAGAGACTAAAAATGGTGCGTGAACAGACTGTGAGTTTTTATTAGTGTCTGTCACGATCAAAAGTTAAAAACCGTGAATACTAGGACCAGTTTTAACCAATAGCTGTCCTAAATACTAGTGGTCAACATGTTTCAGCACGTCTGGCCAGAAATTAAGCCAAGTGCTTTCGTCAGGACCTCTAAAGAAAAGACAAACATACTGTTATAGCTGCCAAATAGTCATAAAGGATATAGTGTGAGATAGAACTCTCACAATCCAGTATTCCTCCTTGTCTCAGCAAGTTTCTCAAGAGTATGGAGGACCAAGCCTCACCCCACCTGGCAACAGCTCAGGATAAAGGAGGCACAGCTCTAGCCGTCGGTACCCTTTCCTGGTGTATGATGGGAATCCGCACACATAATATTGTATGTATCTCTTCAAACCACACTTTGATTCTTGATGAGTTTGTTGTTTCTTTTGGTTCCATCATATCCTAGACGCTAGAGCATATTCTGTAATATAATGTCCCCCTTTGATTTGGTGAGATACTTGAAAACTTTCCTCCTTTTTACCGGATGATTGAGGCCCTTAACATTAAGAGAGATTATCGTGAGATCATCGACTAATGATTTTGCATTAGACATCGGAGTTGGGTATCATCGCTGAGAAGCTGCGTGGCAATCTAAAGATACCTGTGTGTAGTGCCGTGTGCTGGACACCGTGTGGGCCAGTGTGTGGAGATACAACTCTAAGAACAGGGCATAAGATACAGCATTGTAATAGGGCTTTGGAATGCAACGAGAAACGTGTGCCATATCTGTAGTAATTAAACATAAACAAAATACAGTACAAAACAGAAAGAAAAACTGAGATTCTTTGAACTCTTTTAGCTCCATTTTCTCCCCCTCCTTTCATAGCAACTCTCCACCCCCCACCTCCCTCCCCTTGCCCCAAATCCGTACATAGGGAGTGCGACGGCAGCACCGTGCTAGGTGGAGCAGGAGTACTAAGTTGGTAGCTAGTAAATTCCCTAGACATTGAAAATAGCATAGTATTAATAAACCTGAAACTTGTTTTACACGTCAAGCTGATTTTGCGGCTGAAAAAGTACTATTAAATATATCAGTAAACATTGGTAGTGGCGTGAGAACATAAGCAGTTCACGCTAAGGCGAAATGAGTTAACGAATAGCATTAGCAAATAACAGTATTGAAGAACATTAGTGAGTAACAGTAGTGTGACATTATATTGAGGCACGAGGCCTGCTTGCATTAAAGTGGTAGAGACCTGCAATCGCAGAGTAGCAAACTGTATAGGAAATCAATGGCACAACTGTAAGAACAGAATACTCACGATACAGGAGAGTGAACATGTGAGATGAAGGGCTTCAGTGTTGAAGCGGCCGTTGTCCGATTACAGAGCATGGCGCTAGAACCATAACAGCAATCAATATGTTGACTTAAGAGGTGGATGAGTTCATGTTTTCCTTTTGTTCAAGAGGCCGGACGATAGGTCCATTTCTTGTTCGCGGCGATCTTCTAGTAGGTCAGCAAGGGCTCTGGGGTCCGTGAAGAATTTTGGATGACCATTCACTACAATTCTGAATTTCGCCGGACCGGCAAAAGAGAATGTAATATTTTTGGATCTGAGCTTGTCTCTGAGTTCCAGGAAACCTTTACGGATCGCCACCATGTCTTTTGAGAAGTCTTGCTTGATTCTATGTCCTTCCCACGTGATGGAGTGGTTTTTCCTTGCGAATTGAAGGATCATCTCTAGACGCTGAAATCTGAGTGGTTTGCAGATCAACGGTCTGGGGCCTTTGGAGTTCCTGGTAGCGAAGGTGGGGATCCTGTGTGCCCTGTCCAGTTCAAGGCCGTGTGGGAATTTTATGTTGGTGATCATGGGTATCCATGATTCAAGGAAGGCCACGCAGGAATCTGCATCTTTTTCGGAGTTCTCTGGAACGTCAAAAATTCTTATGTTCCCTCTTCTGTTCCTATCTTCCAACTCCGCGTTATTGCGTTTAAGTTCGTCCGTGGTGTTTTCTAGACGTTGGATCTTGGAAGCTGATTGTCGCGCCAGGTCCTCCACGTCGCTAATACGTTGCTCGGCTGCTCCCAAACCTGTGTTTATTGCATTCATATCGGCTCTGATTGCAGTAATTTCTAGTTGCACAGAGTCGGTATTAGATTTGGTAGATTTTGAAAGTTCGTGGAGGTCTGCCAGTTTTCTGAGAATCATATCCATCGTGGCAGCCATGTCCGATTTGCTTTTAATGGGGGAGTCCAAGATAAGTGGGTCCGGTTTCACCTTTTTGGTGTTGTTTCTGTCCTCCCTGTACGCCATTGCAGCGTGTTGTGGGTTAGCTGCTATAGGAATCTGGGTGGGCCTTGTAGAACCGGTAGGAAGACACTGTGGACTGCTGAGGCTGGACACCCACTGAATTAGGACCGTCTGCTGATCGTCTGCTGTGTTTTGGGGTCTCGTGAGTGGTTCGGACACAGGAACTAAGGGTGGAAGGACAGTGGCTACAGTCTTATGAAAGCGCAGAGAAAGCGCAGAGAGGTACGTAAGCACAGTAACTGTGAGCGCTACAGCAGTAGGCAGGCTCCGCTGCACAATTAGGCTAGGAGTGTGTGCCTCCGACCATGGGGAGACTCTCGGTAGTGAGGCAGATCTTGGTGGCCACGTGGCAGGCAGCACAGGGCACAGGGCACGAGCAGTCGCTTCTAAACTTGGTTAGGCAGGGTGGAGTCGCTCAGATGAATTAGAAACCCACTGGGACGGTGAAGTTGGGCATTGAATAGGAAGAAGAGCTCACCGTGTGACCAAGCAGTGTCTTTTCGCAGGGATCGCCGCCGCCATTTTGGGGTCAGGCACGATGAGCCGGTTGACAGCTGTCGAGTCGTCTACTTGGCATCACACGACTCAAGATTCCTTTAGGGGTCGATTTTAAATGCCTGTGTCACTTCCCCGGCTTGTGGTGGACGTCTGTCAGTGGTAGAAGCGTTATTTTAGCGCTCTGGGTCAGGCGTTGTAGCCGCGACCGGGCGCCGCCATTTTGAGCACAGCCCGGGTCGGAGAGCGCTCAGCTGACAAAGTTCGAAAAATACCGCAATTGTCGCCTGCAGGTGGATTTCAGCCCACCAGAGGGTTCTTCATGGTTCTAGATGCAGGATCCTTGATTTTGGGTCGTGTTCCAGTTTAGGAAGCAGGGATGGCTGAGGTTTCGCTCTCCCGATCCGCGGAGCTCCCGGTTCAGGCGGCCATTCCTCCTGCCGTCCAAGCCACGCCCCCAGCTTTTAGATTATTTTGTTTGTGATTCTCACTACCCGTGTCTCACTTGGTAAATTAACAGTATCTAGACGGAGCAGGCTTAACGCAAGTGTCTGCTACTTATGGTAAGTCCACTGCTGCACAGCTGGGTTAAGATGCTCAGGACTGATTACAGTAAACATGTTGGTAACATTGGTGTCCACTTGTAAGGGCTGCATGTGGTAGATTACCATCTTGTGTAGCCTGGTATCGCTGCACAGGTAGCCCTTCTCATTACTCTGTTCTGCAGCAGAGGGACCAAGGGCATCCCCATACAATAAAATACTTAACAGAGCTTGCCCCAGTTCCTGAGAAAAGGAAATGTTGGACACAAAATCTGCATATGTAAATTAGCTTGTCACATTGCAACTGGGCTGGAGCAGCCAAGGCCCATTGGATTACATGAGGAAGGCTCACCTCTACAACCAACTGATTCACTAGGAAGGGTGTCTTCAGGACCAGAGGTGCAGGCCCCCTTGGGTGTCCTGAGGAACAGTTGGGGGACTAGCCCTGCTTGGGAATTCTGTGGATGGGTCCTATGTCTCACCTGTAAAGAAGCCAGGCAGCTATGGGGCTGTGAGGGTGCAGCACGAAGGATGTTTTACTGGCTGGTTACAGAAGGAGCAACAGAATTCAGGCAGACGACAACTATGGCAGAGGGAGCCAGGAAATCCAACCCCCCATTAAAAGCAGCTGCTTTAGAGTCCAGGAGGCCTGACAGAAATGCTCCTGGTGGCTTGAACTGACCACTGGAGCAAAATAAGGCAAAAAGCTATAAAACCTGACCCAGGGGACAAAAGAAACGTGCCAGCAAAGTCTAGTGGCCATAAAAGAAACAGAAATTATGTAATAATGATAAGCTATTTGGGGCCTCAATGCCCAAATGCGCAATCCTTTACTGAAAGATTTCCAGGTCTGTGAAAAAGGTTCAACCTGAGTCAGGTGTTATGTAACTATTGATACCAGATATATGTATATTGTGCAGAGCCATTTTTAGTGATAAGAAAATTTAAATAAGAATACTGTGCTGCAAAAAGAGTTGAAAATATCCCAATTTCTGGTGGAAGCTCTAAAAATAGAGTTGAATCCCCCGGCTGAACTTTTGATCACAGAAATGTGAGGAAAATTTGTTTTTTTACAATGTTTTAGGTTTTCAAGGGATTCTGGGTAACAGAACCTGGTGAGAGCCACACAAGTCACCCCATCCTGGATGCCCCTGGGGGTCTAGTTTTCAAAAATATATAAGTTTGCTAGGTTTCCCTAGGTACCAGCAGAGCTAGTATTCAAAACCTACAGCTAGGTACTTTGTAAAAAAAGGGTCAGCTTTCACTGTAAAAATGTGGTGTGTCCACGTTGCGTTTTGGGCCGTTTCCTGTTGCGGGCACTAGACCTACCCACACAAGTGAGGTACCATTTTTATTGGAATACTTTGGGGAATGCAGGTTGGGTGGAACTTTGTGGATCTACACCATTTCCAGAACTTTCCATCACAGAGTTGTGAGGAGAATGTGATTTTTTTTTACACATTTTGAGGTTTGCATGGAATTCTGGGTAACAGAACCTGGTGAAAGCCACATAAGTCACCCCCTCCTGGATTTTCCTGGATGTCTAGTTTTTAAAAATGTATAGGTTTGCTAGGTTTCCCATGATGCCGGCGGAACTAGGCTTCAAAATCTACAGCTAGGAACTTTTCAAAAAAAGGGTCAGTTTTCACAGTGAAAATGTGGTCTGTCCACGCTGCGTTTTGGCCCATTTCCTGTCCCGGGCACTAGGCCTACCCACAAGAGTGAGGTACCGTATCGGGAGACTAAGGGACTCACAGAATTGTAGAGCAACTGTTAAAAGAAGTCACTTTGAAAAATTTCCAATAATTCACTGCTAGTCTGGGTACCTACAAATGTGGAGATGTGCAAATAGCTACATTTCGGAAATACATAGGCGTCTTTGATACCTATTTTTCACTTTTTATATTTTACCAAATGAATTGCTATATACTCCGTACACAAAGAAAAATCATTGAAGACGATGCTCAGTTATTGGCTCTGGGATCCTTGGGTTCTTGGTGAACCTACAAGTCCTATATATACCTACAACCAGAAGAGTTAAACGGATGTAACAGAATATTGCTTTTAAACATCTGTCATACTTAAAAGAAGTTACAGGTGAAAACACTGGCACAAATGCCTGTCTTTTTCAACTCATTTCAATTATCTTCATTTCAACTGTTAGTTTCTATGAACAAAACCTTGGAGGATCTAGACAAATAACCCCCTGCTGAATTCAGAATTCTATCTACATTTCATAAATGTATAGCTTTCTGGGATCCATTATTGCTTTCACACCCATTTCTACCACTAACTGGAAGGAGGTTAAAAGCACAAAAAGAGGCAAAAATATGCTATGTCCCAGTAAAAATTCCAAAACTGTGTAAAACATTTTGGTTTTCTGACAAAAGTCTGCTTGTTGCTGAAAACTGGGAAGATGGTGATTTCAGCTCAAAAAACTCTTTGTTGTTTTCTTCTGCAGCTCTTTTTCCTATTTTTAAAAACAAAACCAAAGTTTTGTTGTATTGTGGCTAATTTCTTCGTCCCCTCCAGGGGAATCCACAAACCCTGGGTCCATTTGAAATCTCCATGATAATGGAAGAAAAGGACCCAAATTTGGCATGGATGCCTTATGTGGACAACTAGTTACAGGGGCCTAAGCGCGACCTACCCCAAATAGCCAAACAAAAGGCTTAGCACAGGGGGGGAAAGGCCTAGAAGCAAAGGGCTTAAAATAAAACCATAAGCAAATATCAAAAATACTAATATAACACAATGGCAACAATGAACAAAAATAAACATTTATTCAATGAAAAGTTAGATATGCTAAATCCAACTTAACAAGCACAGTTAAACTAAATATCAAAAAATTCAACTCTGTTAAAGTAAAAATTAAACCAAAAACATGAAGAAATCAACATCTTAATTCCAAATTAACTGCCAAAAAAAAACTATTTTCAAAAACAAAACTTTCCACTATCTTCTCAACCTAACAAACTGTAGGAAAAATATTTCATTTTATAAAGATGAAATATACTATTCCCCCTCCAACCTAGCCTACAAAAGGGAAAGTATTGGAGTTTGGAAGAGTCCGATTTACTAATATGATTGCCACATAAGCAACAGTAGCAAATCCGTTGGGGTTTTGTGGGGGGGTAAATTTACTATTTGCACTCGAATCTAGACCTAGTAAGGAATGTACTGGACTTTGAAGTGGTCAGATTTACTATTTCCATTTCCATCTAAGCAAGAGTAAGGAAGTAAGGAAAGAGTTGGACAGTCAGGGTGCGTTAAGTTTAAGATTTGCACAACATCATAAGCAACATGAGTGGACGTATTGGACATTTGAGGGTCGACACTATTTCCTCTGTAACCTAGGGAACAGCAGTGAAAGCATTGGATTTTTTGGGGGGGATCTATTATCCACACTCCAAAGTAAGTAATATTGGTTGAAGCACTGGACTTGTATCAGTGAGATCTGTACCCACTCCAACCTAATGAATGGTGGGGAAAGCACTGATCATTGGAGAGATCAGATTTTCTCTTTCCAATCCAGCTTAGGTACCAGTAGGCCAATGTTGGACATTGATGGTGTCAGATTCACTAATTTCACTTCACGGTGAGCAGCATTGGTGAAAGTACTGATCTTTTGACGGGTGAGATTTACTATTCCTATTCCACCCTAAGCAGCAGTACAGAACGCGCTGGACTTTAGAAGGGTCGGATTTATTATTACCACTCCAACCGAAGCTACAATAGAGAAAATGTTGTACTTTGGGGGCGGGGGATCAGTTTTACAGTTCCCACTAAAATCTAAGTAACAATAGAGAAAGAGTTGAAAAATATCAATTAATGTTTATAAAAAATATTCATAAATTCATAACAATAAAAATGTATATTAAAAATTATAAAAAGAATAATTAAAAGTTATTTCAATGAAAAACAAAATTCTAATACACTAATACATTGCTTAGAAAATAATTGAAAAAAATCATCGGCACATTTCTTGCCAATTTATATATCATTTCAGGTGTAAAAACACTAAAAGAATTTTTATTAAAATCACTTCCCATCCTACTCCCTTGCAACAGCCCACAAAATTGTGAAATGATTCTTGATTTAAAAAAAAGACCTAGATCGCAACAGAAAGATATTTAAAAAATAGAATATTTTAAAAACAAAAAACATAGCACACTAAAACTAATAATTAATGTAATGAATTTAATCATTTGAATATCTAATAACATTATTATACAATTAAACATAAACAAGTTATTTAACAAGCTAAAAAATAATTAATTAATTAATTGAAAGAATGCATAGCTAGCAATATTATCAAACGTAATGAAAAAAGACAATTTTTATCATTTAAAGTACAGTAACAATTAAATAATTGATGTCGTTTTTAATTTAATTAGCCAGTTACATTTTCCAAACTGTAAAAAATGTGTTAAGAAGTTGAAATAGATCAAATGAAATATCTTATCACATCACTCCCCTACAAATCTAATAAGAACGCCAATAATGGAGAAAATTCAAATAAAATCAAAACAAAACTTTACATACATTACCAAAACAATAAAACTGCAAAAAAATTACAAACTTAATAATAACTTAAAAAACAAAAAAATCCAAAAACATTACAAAAAAATACAAAATTTATATTCTATTCAAGTAAAGTTAAAAAAATGATATTCTTACTTATGATATTCTATAGCATGAAATTCTTGTAACCACAAAATTTGTTGCTGATCTTTGTGTCTTTCAATATGTTTGAGACAATATTAGTGTAATACAACATCCAAAATTTTGCTCAAAGAAATTACAATTTCCTCTAAGTTGCATTGGTGAATGGCTGCAATATTCTGACTCTATGTCAGCCATCAACCAGGAAAGCTTACCAACCCTGGGATTTCTGAAACCTCAAGACCTATGGGAATCTAAGGTTATGTGGCTTGTGTACATCTCAGCACAGTTTGTTACCCAGGTTGCTAGGAGAACGTCCAAGTATGGAACATACAGGCTATTTTACCCACATTTATATGACAACAAAATTGTGCACTACCAGCCAACGGACAAAATCTTACCGACCTGCATTACCAAACTGTGTGGCCATACTTCTCTCAATTGAAACTGCCTGCCATGAGTCGGTGACCAGATGCACACTTCATTGAAATGGGACAAATCTGTAAACATGGAAATATTTCCTTGACCCAACATTGTCTTCACACTGTATAAGTTCTGACAGGTTCTAGCCAAAGGTGATAGGCCCTGGCACACAAGTGGGGTACCATTTTTATTGGAAGTCGTGTCGGAAAGCTGGGTGCTAGGATAGCGATCGATCCCGCTGAGTGCAAAACTTACCCTCACAGAATATGCTTGATTTTAGCCAAAGTTTGATATGTGCAGGGCATTCTGAGTGAGAAAATGTAGTGGGGTCCATGTAAACCACAACTCCCTGAGCTCCCATGGGTGTTTAGTTTGCAGAAATCAGTGCAGGGAGCTGGCCCTGTATATGGTATACCACTAGGTGGCAATACCATGCACAGAGTCCATTTATTCCCCCAGTAGTGTAAAGGGCTCAATGCAAACCCAAAGTGCTCTAATTCTGGTAGTGTGGACAAGCAGCCTTAGGTCTAAAACAGAAGAAGTGGAAGACATTTGTTGTGCACACAATGACCAAAAAATGACACACGACTCAAGAAGGAGATCTAGACCAATTTTATAAAAATACGTTTTTCTTAAGATTTATTTTAGGACCACAATCTTCGCAAAAAGGTAAGTACATTTTCAAATAAAAATACTTTTCAGTTTCAAAAATGGAGACTGCAATTTTTGATCTCTCCAACCTATCAAGGAAAACAATAATGTGATTGTACAGGTAAGAAAGCAACTTACAAGTCCAGCCTTCAGGTTTCAGAGTCAGCAGAGGGCAAGGTTAAGGTATGCACAAACACTCAATCAATCAATCAATCAATCTTTTGTAAAGCGCACTACATACCCACAAGGGTCTCAAGGCGCTGGGGGGGGCGCTACTGATCAGCCAGGTCTTGAGTATCCTCCTGAAGGTCAGCAGTTCTTGGGTCTGTCGAAAGCTCAGTGGGAGGGTGTTCCATGTCTTGGCGGAGAGGTGGGAGAAAGATCTCCCACCGGTGGTTGTTCTTCGGATGCGCGGGATGGTGGCGAGTGAGAGGTCGGTGGAGCGTAGCTGGTGGTTGGGGATGTAGAAGAAGAGCTGTCTGTTGAGGTAGGCTGGGTCGGTCTTGTGGAGTGCCTTGTGTGCGTGGGTGAGTAGCTTGAAGGATATCCTCTTGTTGACGGGGAGACAGTGCAGGTTTCTTAAGTGGGGGTTGATGTGGTTGTGGCGTGGTACGTCGAGGATCAGTCGTGCCGAGGTGTTTTGGATGCGTTGTAGTTGTTTGATGAGCTTGGTCGGGGCTCCCGCGTAGAGGGCGTTTCCGTAGTCGAGCCTGCTGCTGACGAGGGCCTGGGTGATTGTCTTTCTTGTATCTATCGAGATCCATTTGTAGATCTTGCGGAGCATGCGGAGGGTGTTGAAGCAGGAGGAGGAGACTTGCTTGATTATTTAGAGCGTTGAGTAGAGGATGATTCCCAGGTTGCGTGCGTGGCCGATGGGTGTCGGGCTGAGGATGAGAACCTCAGTTTTGTCCGAGTTCAGCTTCACACGGCTGGTCTATATTCAGTTGGCGACGGCCTTCATTCCTTCGTAGAGGTTGGCTTTGACGGTGATGGGGTCTTTGGTGAGGGAGAGGAACAGCTGAGTGTCGTCGGCGTAGGAGATTATGTTGAGTTCGTGCTGTCAGGCTACGTGTGCTTGGGCCATGTAAATGTTGAACAGCGGCGGGCTGAGGGAGGATCCCTGTGGTACGCCGCAGATGATATCTGAGACTTTGGAACGGAAAGGGGGGAGGCGGATGCTCTGGGATCTGCCAGAGAGGAAGGAGTTGGTCAAATCCAGAGCCCTGTCTCAGATCCCTGCGGCGTGGAGGCGTGCGCATAGTGTGCGGTGGCAGACGGTGTCGAAGGCGGCAGAGAGGTCTAGGAGGATGAGTGCTGCAGTCTCGCTGTTGTCCAGCAGGGTGCGGATGTCTCGGTGCTGTGGTTGCTGCCGAACCCTGACTGGGAAGGGTCCAGAATTCTGTTTTCTTCGAGGTATCGGATTAGCTGTCTGTTGATGGTTTTCTCGATGACCTTGGCCGGGAAGGGGAGCAGAGAGATGGGTCGGAAGTTCTTGAGGTCTCTTGGGTCTGCCTATGGTTTTTTTAATAGGGCGTTGATCTCTGCGTGTTTCCAGATATCTGGGAAGGTCGCGGTCTCGAGGGAGAGATTGATGACATTGCGCAGGTGCGGTGCGATGGAGCTGCTTGCTCTGTTGAAGACCTGGTGCGGGAATGGGTCTGACGGAGAGCCGGAGTGGATTGTGTGCATGGTCTTGATGGTGTCATCGATGCTCACACTGGCCCAGGCTAGCAGGGGGTTGTGGTCAATGGTGTGCGGAGGGTCTGTTGTGTTGCTGTCTGTTGGGGCTGTCAAGGTGTTGAAGCTGTCGTGGATGTCTGCTATCTTGCCGTGGAAGAAGGTGGCGAGTGAGTCGCACAGGGCTTGCGACGGCGGGATGTCGTTTGTGTTGGAGCTGGGGTTGGATAGTTCCTTCACGATGTTGAAGAGCTCCTTGCTATTGTGTGCATTGTTGTCGAGGCGGTCTTTGAAGGAGGTCCTCTTGGCCACCCTGATGGGGTGGTGGTGGATGCAGATGACATTCTTGTGTGCTGCGTGGCTGTCCGGAGTTTGTTCACTGTGCCATTTCTTCTCTAGTTTCCAGCAGGCTTGCTTGGAGGCTAGGAGTTCTGGGGTGAACCAGCTGGCCCTCTAGCTGATGTCTCCGTGGGGGGTTTCTTCAGCGGGGAAAGGGTGTTGGGGCAGTCCTCGATCCAGCGTCTGAGGTTGTGGGCAGCGTCTGAGGTGTGAGAGGGTTCGTGGGTCGGCTGAGAGCGAGGTTTGCGTGTAGTTGGTCTTCGATGATTTTGCTACTGCAGCGGCGCGGGATCTGTTGGGTGCAGTGGTGTGTGGTGGGTTTCTGGAAGGCAAAGTGGATGCAGCGGTGGTCGGGCCAGAGGAGTTCGGTGGTGTGGCTGACGGAGATGTGCAGACTTGAGGAGAACAGGTCAAACAAAGAGGAGTGATTCAGTTTTGAATCTGACAGAGGCTGGAATCCTAATGTATATTCTAAAACAAAAATGCCTTTGACACCATAGATCAAACAGCCATTATTCTGTCCCAAAAGATTTTTTTAACTATCCTTGGGGTATAATCATATATACTGTCTGATTTTTCACATTTATTTTACAAAACATTCATGCCTGTCACTAGGCAAACTAGACAAAGTTATCTTGCCTTCTATTATCTCTTCTATATATGTACAGGTCAAACAAGTAATCAAAGCAATGTGCCCAATGATTATTTAAAGTGCAAATAACTTTTTAGAAAACATATGGTGCGTTATTCATAAAAAATCATAGTAAATCAAACAATGATGCTAAGGTACATGTGACATCCTAAAACCTTACATCAGGTGAAGACAGATCCTATCACAATCTATCACCATGAGATGAAAGAAAGGCAAGTTACTACTTTTCTTATCCTTGAATTGTAATATTTTTGTGGCCAAAGGAGAGGTCAAAGGTGGAGATCAGAACTCAAGAGTAGAGCCCTTGCCTGTAAGTCCTGCTAGAGAGGTGACTTACATTTGCCTTGGGTTCTGGCAATGTAGAGGCGAGATTGTCATGTTCTGTTTGAAAAACGACTTTGGTGTAATTAGTTTAGAGACAGAGGGAGTACTGATTTGTAGGGGAGAGAAGTGCAGATAGTAGAGTGGGGGTGAGAGGTGCACCATGGGATACAGAGTTTTTAGTTGGAAATCGGCTCGTAATCGGGCGTTGTCAAGGGAGAGGCAGGCACGTGCTGATAGTTAAGCTTACGCAGGGGGTTCGACCTCGGACCTGGGGATCTGGGTTCGAGTCTCGGTAACAACGCCAAAACCTCCTGTGATTCTGGGCAAATCACTTAATCTCCCCGTGCCTAAAATGAATGTGTGTCCATATGTAACGTAACTGGTGATATGTAAAGCGCTCTGATACCTGATTCAGTTCGGGTCTGGTTCGCGCCATATAAAACTCTGCAAAAAAAAAAAAGACACAAGAGTGAGAGTAGTTGTTTTCACTAACTGCTGAGAGCAGCAAGGCAGCAGCGTAAATGGAGAGCGGCACGAGGAGGTTAGTTCGGACAAGGTTTTCTTAGGATCCATAGTGAGGGAGAAGGATGGGTGGTAGAGAGAAGAAGGAAGGATTACTATGAGAGCTACAGGTTTTTGGTAAAATGGGGGTTAGCACGAATTAAGGCATCGGGAATATGTTTTTTATGGTAACAGGGTTGGCACATGATGGTTTAAGATATTAGCAGCAGAAGTAACTCGATGGGGCAAGGGTAACAGCAAGTTATATAATGGGGTTGTGGGTTATGACTATAATATAGTTTTGGCTCTTATATACTGTTTCATGATGAATGGGTCAGTTAAGCTTTTATTTTATTTGTTGTAGAAACCCCTGACGAAGAGCCTAAGGAGGCTTGAAATGCATTGGGTACATGAAGGTTATGCCTATTTCATATTACGATGAATCTGCTCATACCGTTGTAAAAAGTCTGGCTTGATATGCAGCTGGTATTAGAAGTGTTTAAATAAAGATTGCAGATTTTATCAGACTGTCTCCGGCGTGATGAAAAGACACATAAGTAAATCACAGGAACAAGGAATGGAATATGTATTGGTTACAATGGTTAAATAATTGAGCACTTGGATTAAATGGACAGAATTGAAGGGAGCAGTTCCCATTTTTTTGCAGTGCGACTGCGCGGAGCACAAGTGAAGTGCTCCTTGTTGAATTCTTCTGAAAGAACAGTGGATTGAGGCGATCCACTGACACAGTTCGCACGCACCCACCTAAGAGTTTTTCAGTTAAAAAAGCATCGAAATGAGTGCATTCTCTTCTCTGAAAATGTTCTGGTTACATTTACCTTAGGCATGGCTGATTGGCATGGCATACAGGCAAGGTGCCATGTCGACTTTGTCATTTTTGTCTGCACCAAGGCAAGCATGCTGCAGTGGCAGTCTGCATGGCCTAGGTGAGGGGTCACTAGCGGACACTCTTCAGTCCCAATACCCTAGGTACCCAGGTACCATTTTCTAGAGACTTACAGGGGGTCTGAAGAGCCAATTGTGGAACAGTTTTAGGGAAGAAGCACTTGCACAGGGGACCTGGTTGGTAGGGACCCTGTGCACTGCATTCCAAACCTCATCATTTTCCAAGAGCAAAAAGTGGGGGGCTAACCATGTCAAAAGATGCACTTTCTCACAACCAGATTTTGGTAATTTTCACTGAAGTCCAAGCCTAATTACCAAAGCAATCCATATCGACAGAAAGGCAACATCTTGATGGTTGCTTGATGCAAAATGGGTAATTTCCCGTAACAGGCGATAAACCCAGATACACAAGCGGGGTACTGTTTTTAATAGGTGGTGTGTGGAAACAGGGGTGCTGTTTCTGACAGTGCAGCCGCAGCAGTGGTGCATGGGCTCAGAGGCCCATCTCCCCCTGAACTCTGATTTTTGCTGTATCTCACAGTTCAAACACCAGCCAGGCAGCCCATTTAATTAGATTACTCTAATTTGCTTTAGGGCTAATGACACACTAGTTATATCACTGTGTGAAAACATACAATAGTGAAACATTGGTTATAAACAGTTAAATGTCTCTCCATATTTTTTCGTCCAAATGAAATTCAGGATGTGTAAAAAAGAACACCTTTTGCAAAATAACTTCCATTTTATCTGTAACCCCAAATTGTACAAATGACCACTATTGCTAAACACATCATCTTGGGCATATTTCAAAAATGCATACGGTTTCCTTCATACCCATTTTTTTCACTATATTTTGCCATATAAATTGATGCTTGGTTGGTACTCAGTAGGAAATCACTCTAAGCTTCAGATCAGTTGTTGACTCTGGGTATAACATGTTTTCCTACAACTAACAAACACTACCTATCCTTGTGAGCAGATGAGTCTGATAAGCTTACCAGAATGCTACATATGTAAATCTACCATCGAAGAGAAAAATCACAGATGAAAACGTTTTGATTTGGTTTTTGTACAACTTTGGCTCTTCCCAACAGTAGGGAAGGTGGTGATCCTAGCACAGCAAATAGTTTGTTAATGCAATATTTAGAAAAAACATACACTTTCTTACACAGACCTTTTTGGATTTTTTCAAAGAATTCCAACTTTTTATTACATTTTGATTTTTTTCAGTTTCATACAGGAATCCACAAATCCTGGGTGCCTTTACAATCCCCAAAATGTGAGCAAAAGGACAGAAATTTGGCCTAACTAAATGTTGTGGAAAAAGTTACAAAGGTCTTAAGCACAAACTGCCCCAAAATAAAAAAACAAGCATTTACAATGCAATGTTCTCGAAGAGTGTGTACACTGTTTGATGGGACGGCAGCCTCACGAGACCCTATGGCTCTAATATTGCTAGATGCCGAAAAAGCATTTGATTAGGTCTCGTGAAGTTTCCTTTGGGCTGCACTAGGGAAGGAAAATATAGGTAATGTCTGCATCAGGGCTTTGAGTGCCTTATATAAGAATCCGACGATAAGACTAAGGATTATGGGAGAGCAGAGCGGGACAATAAATATTGGATGGGGAACTAGGCAAGGATGCCCCTACTCCCCGTTGCTTTTTGCCTTTTATAAAGACACCTTCATGAGAAAGATAGAGTCGAACGAAAACAACTCACCAATTGTGCTGAATGGATTTGAAACAAAAATCTCAGGGTATGCCGACGACCTAGCCATAACATCAACTGACCCGGCAGCCGCATTATTGGAAATAGAAAGAGAAGTAAATTTGTATGGGGCCTTCTCGGGTTATAAATTAAACCAGAGCAAAACCCAAATTGTAATTAATAAAAAGGTAACAATGGTAGATCAAAGAATAACAGACTCAGCAGTCTACCTAGGGATAACAATAACATCAGATCTCTCTAAGGTAGTCGAAATGAATTAGGGGCTGGTGATCAAAAAAGCAAAAAGGGATCTAGATAGATTAAACAATCTGCATCTAACAACAATTGGCCGTTGTAACTTAATAAAAATGATATTTTTGCCTAAAATATTATATTTGTTTCGCACTATCCCGTTAAAATTCCATAATAACTGTTTCAGTGAAATAGAGAGAGTCACAAATCGTTTTATATGGGCCAAAGGTAGAACACGGCGAGCATTAAAATTTCTGTCACTACCAAGGGAACGAGGGGGTCTTGCGGCACCCGACTTCAAGGCTTATTATTGGGCGTCTGTCTTGAAATATATCAGAGGGCTAGTGGGCGGGAGTATGGAGGACCGGTGGAGTGTGGGGGAGAGTGTCCCTGACATATATGAGTTATTAATCAAGGATTCCAATAAGTGGCTCCTTTAGTTTAATGAAGGTAGCTACTACAAGAAAGTTAAGTTCAAGACCCTTGGGGCGGCAATATCAATTTGGTCGACTTTCAGGAAGAAAATAAAAATGGGGAGGATGAACTATTATACGCCCTTATTCAAGAATCCGCTGCTACCAGCGATATTCCATGATCAAGTAATAAAGAGGTGGGATACGCTGGGGGTAAAAACTATTGGGGACCTTATGTATATGACAAGCCTTATGACATTCGACCAAGTACAGCAGCTATATAACTTAGATCGCAGTGATTTTTTTAAATATTTACAATTAAGATCAGCACTGGTAAAAAAACAGGGAGGGGACATTAACTATAAGAGAGAGGAAATCATGAATTTTTAAGGGATAAGAAGGGTTGCTCGATATCGCAGATTTACGGGGAATTGAGCCAGTATTAGGAGGACGACTGTGGAAGGGTTGTAGAAAAATTTAATACCAATCTGGTAATGAGGTTGAAAAATCGTTCAAGCTTTTAAACTCAGTGTTAAGAGTAGCCAACTTACAAGTCCAGCAATATAAGACCATGTATGAGCTCTATTATACACCACATAGAATTGCTCAATAGGGCGGAACATCGGGGGTAGTCTGTCCTAGATGTCAAGCAACGCAGGCGGACACCATACAAATGTTCGCAGCATGTCCATCCCTGGACTCATTTAAAAGCTCATTAGAGAAATTTTTCGATAGAGCATTAGGGATTAAAATTAGTATAACTAATGAAGTTAAGGTTTTAGGGGTAACCAGGGACGGTGTAGAAATACCTCAATATGAGCTTGTATACCTAGCGATGACTTTAAGCCGGCTATGTATCGCAACACTGTGGAAAGATCCAAATCCGCCAACATTCCAACAATGCTATCACGGTTACTAGCGGTATATGTATTAGAGAAAGCGCTGTATGACAAAAAGGGCTAGAAGACAAAGCAATTGTGGAAACGGATATGGGCCCCTATAGCTGATTGGAAACATTGGCTTGAAAATGGTTAGAGGAGTACACCCCCTTCTGGCTTTTCCTTTCTTTCTTTTCTTTTTTCGTTTTTTTGTTTGGGGGTAATCGGATACTCTTGCTAGCAACCAATGTATGCTGTCTAATCATGTAGAGATTTATTGTATATTTTCCACTTTTGCATATTCTTTATTTTTACAAGACTGTGATGTATAAGCTGGTGGAAGCAATAGAATAATCTAATGTTTCACTTGATGATGATGAATAAAAAAAATAAAAAAATTTAAAAGCAATGGTCTCAGCATTGTTAAAGTTAGAGCTATTGGCATTGCTCATGACATTATTTTAATTTATGTTTTTGTTTTTAAAACATATAAATAAATGGCATTGTCATTTACAATGCCAATAGCTTAATCTCTCGCAAATGTGAGACCTATTGCATTTTCACCAGCACACAGAGCCACCCACACCCACATACAGAGCCACCCACAGAGAGCCACCCTCACAGAGCCATTCACATAGAGCCACCCACACACACACAGAGCCACCCACACAGAGCCACCTACACACCAAAAAGCCACTCTCACACAGACCCACCTACAAAAAAATCTACCCACATATTACGGTCTGTACCAGAGTGTTAGTAAGATTTCGAGACTTCCATACACAGCGTGTATATAATTTGCCATGTGCTATTAGAGAGTAAAAGTGCTATTCTAAAAAAACGAGGGGCGTTCAAGTCTAGCAATGGAGAGCTGGAGACTGAACGAAATTTGTACTCCTATATTACGATATACATACAAATAGATTTGGTATGGCTTTTAATTGCCATCCGCATCTAGAGACATCTTGCAGACCCAAAGGATCCAAATGATGGCTAGAAATGCAATGACAGCTCTGTCAACTGTTGTGCCTGCCTGCCGATCCTCACAGAGACCACTGGAGGGAGCCCACGAGCCGCGAGCTGCAACGGAAACGCCAGAAACACCCACATCGCCGGAGCGAGACGGACGCTGTGGCTGCCTGCCTGCCTGCTTGCTCCTGTCTCCTGACTGCCGCTTCCTGAGCCGCGAAAGTCGTGAAGCGCTGAGAACGCCAAGCCGGCAGGAAGAAAAAACTCGGACACCGGAGGCTGCAGCCCGGCATACTCACGGTCGCATTTATTCACCACAAGCGGCAGGTGAGCAGCTGGGCGGCTCGGTGTTCAGGCGGCACACGAGCGCAGCTGGGAATAGAGTCATCCAGGACTGGGAGCCAAGGGGGGGGTAGCAGAGCGCCAGAAGCAGGCTGGGGCTCAGCTCTTTCTTCTTCCTTCAACTCACCCCCAGCACCTGCATTACCTGCCACATTAAAGTCATCCCCCCCAACGTGGCCCCTCCACAGCCAGAGACCCGTGGCAGGGTTCCTTGACGGGGACCCCTTGGAAAACTCTGCCGCACCCGCTTCCCCCCACCACAAACAAGTGTCTATCAAGGAAAGACCCCACTAGAATTGTATTGAATCGACTCTGGCAAAATCAGCGGGTCTGAGAGACTGAGAGACTGCGAGCGCGGCTGCCGTTAGAGGCAGCTGCGAAGTAAGAGCCCGGGGGCGGTGGCCTAGGCCGGTCTGACTAGGTCCGACCTCGCCAGTAGTCCCCCCCTGTGTGCCCCGCTCGCCCCAGCCAGATCCTCAGTGGTCGCCAACAGTAGGGCAGACGCCGGGGAAAACCCCTTGCTGTTTGTCACTGATACATCGCAGCGACCTCC
This sequence comes from Lissotriton vulgaris, assembly GCF_964263255.1. Classification (NCBI taxonomy): domain Eukaryota; kingdom Metazoa; phylum Chordata; class Amphibia; order Caudata; family Salamandridae; genus Lissotriton; species Lissotriton vulgaris. Next base: position 163,890,745 of record NC_141695.1, on the reverse strand, counting down.
TTGCTGCAAAAAAAAAAAAGTGACAACCAAAACAGAGAAACAGAGAAAAACAATGAGGACTAGAAACTCGTCCTTATTGCAGGCACAAGAAAAGCCCCGACCACACAGAACAGTCAGAAGACGGAAGGCAAAACTCTTCTACCCCCCAGGCATGGGTGGCCTTTACTCCGGACCTGGGCTGTCAGAGGGGGTACCCCGGGAACTCCGGGTGCGACTGGTGCAACACCGACGTCCCTAGGATTACAATCTGCATTCCCTGCACTGTCATCGTCGCAAGCTGGGCAAGATGGGAAACGTCACAAACCGGTTCACCCTACTCTTAGCCCCGGGGCAGACATCCCTCCAGGAAACAGAGACATAAGAAGCTTCTTTAACCCTCTGGCCACAAGCCCAGGTGCACCAATCAGATCCTCAAGCTGTACTCCACCTAACAAAGCCACAGAGGACAGCCCACCCTCCAGCCGCACTGCCTCACGGGCCCCAGGAAGGCCCCTGTCACCAATCATAACTACGCTACAGGGTGGCATACCTTCCAAGCCAGAGGCTTCGGGTAGGGTTGCACCTACACTCGATTCAGATAGGCCAGCAACGCCCCTACATCGCTCATGGGAAGATTCTCACTTGAACTCGATCCTAGACGGGGCCCTCACGGCTGATATATTGATCAGCACATGTAGTGCGCTCCCGGCAATCGGGGGGCACACGCCTGATGCAACCAGCCACACACATTAAATTTTTGAGGGAGGAACCATCACAGAAATACTGGCCCGGCACTCCCCACGTGCGAACTTGATGCCTCGGAGCACGCAGGCCCAAGATAAAACTACCTTGTCACCATCTTCAATGAGTAGAAGCTCGGATAGGGGGGAGAATCCCCCAGTGATCACAGACCATCTAACTTTGATCAATGAGACACTCATCTCTATGACAGGTGCGGCAATAATGCACTCCGACAAGCTCGATGCCCAGATAAATATCCTACAAACTGTCGCAAACTTAATTTCTGGAATCGACTGTAAATTGGACCATCTCAACTCCCTGATTCGCAGAGCACAGGACAGCACACACTTCAAGCCCGTACCGTGCTGCTGCAGTCCAATCCTGAACAAGCTAGGTAAACTTCCGGACATTATGACCACACTAGTTGAGGACCTCAAGAATGAAGTCGGCAAAATCAAGGATCCGATCTCTCAGGAACCACCTCCGCAACCTTCAAAAACAGAAAGTTTAAGAAACCCAACAAACCACTTTACACAGATTAACAAAGAAGATATAACGGCCTGGGAGGCACCATTACCCATGCCCAGCATGAGCAGGCCAGACGCTACTACAACCAAAATACAAAATCATGCGCTCCAGCATATTACCACATCAACCAGCCCAGATGTCCGCATCTTATCTAGGAAAAACAAGAAAAAACTAAAAAAACTCAACAAGGTAAACAGAAACAAAGCTCTCGCTCCCAGAACTATCTGGGACTGGCTACGGCCTGAGAATACAATGTCTTCCCACATCGTGAAACAGGAAACGACCAAACTGGGAGCAACAGTGAAAACACCGGAAACAAACAAGTCAAACGCTGAAGACACTCACCTGACCAACCCAGCAATAACCTTGCCTGTCACCCCCCAGCCAGTCTTAACAGCACCACATCCAAGACAAGCAATGGAGCCTTATGGCCAAAGCTCCGCTGAAGCAACTCAAGCAAACCCAAACAGATACGACCCTCAGGTCGCTGCTTTATCAACATCTGCGAAGGGCTGCGCAACACAAGCTTCCCTGACTATCACGGATTTCAGGGAAATCGAACAGCCGCTACTAACCGTAAGCGCCCCCAGTCTGTCACAGATGGAGGCCCAATTGCGACACTTGGGACCACTGGGGTTAAACAGACAGGACACAGTACAAATACCACAAATAGGAGGCCATGGGGCGGACTCCCTCTGCCAAACAAGCCATCCCCAGGATTGCAAGATAACGTTGTATCCTGACTAAGCCTCCCAGGGGCCGTGGGATATTCTTAACCGTGGCAACTTATTAAAACTTTTTGCAAATATCCCAGGATTGGAGGGAACTAATACTACAGACATTGACACCATCTCTTTTCTCGAGCCAGATGCGGAGGAGAAAACCGAACCCACGGAGCTAATCTTCGTGAGCCCGCACAAGGCCAAGGTCCTGAGAAGCCAGTACAAGCTATTGGAAAGTTGGGGCATAATAATAAAATCTTCGCGCACACAAAAATACCCATTCCCTCTAAAAACTCAAACCGCACACTCCTAGATGGGAAGCATAGTTCAGCGAACTGGAGGGACCTCATGCCTGAATGCCCATCCCATTGATGGGCCACATATGGTGTCCACCCTCCAGGGGTCCAAAGGTGCTACAAATACTGGACCAACCATCAGCACCCCAATTAAAATAACAACTAACACGAACCAGGGCACACGCATATGCGCAACCTTGGGATGCGCAAGTAAAGATTGGTCTTGGCTGTCGCTAGCATTAAACCCAAGACCCTAACACAGCCACTATGGCTCGAGCCGCCTCTCTGCTCCATGATTATCGCCCAATAAAACCCTCCAGACAGGGATCATCCCTGGGCTGTCTGAAAATCATGACCTGGAACGTCGCAGGACTCAGGAGGCTGCTCCTTAATAAAAACGCAGTGACATTCATGGAAGAGGCAGACATCCTCTGCACACAAGAAACCTGGCAGCTCCAACCACTTTCAATAAGAGGATACGCAGAATATGGAAAACCTGCAAAAAAGCTCAACATATTCAGAAGACCTTCGGGGGGGTTATGCGTTTACATAAAGCATTCACTCAATCTGGAATTTGAGGTAATTCCTAATCTCCCAGACAATTTACAGGCAGGCATCCTGAAAGGCTGTCGCCTGACAAATTTCCTTAATGCGCTCTTATTAATCAACCTCTATCATAACTCACATGGGCCTATATTTAATCTGGCCACCCTGACAATGCTCCTTGAGACCTTAATCCTCCAACATCCGGCCCTGGAATGCATCATCCTCGGTGACTTCAATACCCATAATATAGGGATATTAACCACACGAAGACTTCAGCCAGGGGCTACAAATGCACTGAATGATCTATTAAAAACTTACAAGCTGGCGACAGCCCACTCGGTCCTCTTAAATCTGAGCCCAGGGTCTTTTGTCGGCCCTACATATAACAACCATACAACGATCGATTACATTATCCTCAGTGAAAAACTGCAACTTCTCATGTCAGACTTCACTGTTCAGCCGCGCAACGACAGCGACCACGCTGCCTTAACCATCACATTGAACCTCATCGCGGATACTCGCCACAGGCTCGAATACATTGGCGCATCAAACGGCGAAGATCTGATAATGCTGCCCAGAAGAATTAAATGGGCACAGACGTCTATTACATCCTTTAACAACTGGGCAAATCAGTGGCCAGGCTGGCCACAGGTAAAGGGTGCAATAGCAACCTGGAATACCACCACTGAGACCCTGGCTGCGATCCTTCGTGGAACCTCAAACAGCACATTTAACAGGGACCCTCAATCCACATACGGACACAAGGCGGAACTTAAAATCAGCGCCAAACAACTGAGCAAGAAACGTAAACTCTTCTATAAACATGGCACTAGCCAAATGAAGAAACAACTCCAAGAGGCCAGCAAAAGTCACTCAAAGAAGGTCTGGGTGGCTAAACGAGAACACTGCGAAGCACAATGGCTGAAAATCTTTGACCTACTGAGCCCAGGAAAATCGCAGGAGTTTTGGCACTATATAAGCACACTCGGACGATGTACAAACCACCGAGAAAACTCCCTCGAGGCTCCTATCTGGGTCGCTCATGTAAAAGCACTCTACATTGAAACCGGCCCTGTCATCAAGCAAAATGAAACAATCAATGCTGGAGCTGACTTAGATCTAATCACTGAGATGACTGCCCCGCCGGCAAAACTGTTGGTGTCAAAAATCCTAAAAAACATCAGACAAAATGGTGCCCCGGGGCCTAATGGCCTTCCCGGACACTTATTTAGGGCTAACATCGACTTCTGGTCAAAGACCCTGACCCACCTGCACACCGAATGCTGGCTTCTGGGGGATGTCCCTGACTCATGGAGAGGCTCGCTACTACAGCCAATCCACAAAAAGGGCCCCAAATCTGAACCATCAAACTATTGCCTGATTGCCCTTCTAGACATCGAGGGCAAAGCATATGCCAGTGCGATCCTGAGGGACCTTACAGACTGGACGAACGCTGAAGGTCTCCTGCCATTCTGTCAAACTGGATTCAGACCAGGGTCCGCCACAGTTGACAACATTACTGCACTCGCTTATCTGGTCCACCACGCTCGGACACGCAAAAGCCCCCCCTTATTCGCCTGCTTTATTGACTATTCGGCGGCGTTCGACGGGGTAGATCGTGCAATCTTGTGGAGAAAGCTGGCCCAATGGAACATCAACCCAGCTTTGTTGAGGGCGATCCAATCTTTGTATCACAAAACGTGGGTAAGAATTAAACTCTCGAGGGACCATGCATCAGCAAAGATCAACACGGATCGTGGGCTAAAACAAGGGTGCGTGCTAGCTCCAATGCTATTTAATCTATATACAGCTGACATGCAGAGAGCCTTGTCTGGAGCATCATTGCATATCCCAAAGATCGGCAGGACAAAAATTCACTTTATGCAATACGCCGACGACCTGGTGCTCTTGGACCACACGAGAATTGGGCTACAAAAGGCGTTGACGGCACTCGCCGCATACAATGACAAAAATAAGCTTGTAGCAAACTCGTCTAAGTCCAAAATCATTATCTTTGGAAAGCACCCAAAGAAAAAATCATTAAAATGGCGGCTTGGCAACCTTTTGCTGGAAAGCACTCAGCGGTATACTTACTTGGGAATTTGCTTTCAGGAGTCGGGGCTCTCTAGCGCACACCTAAAGAATATTCAAGGCAAAGGCAAATCTATAACCTACGCCATTTGCAAGCTGCACGCCTCTCTATATAGCCCGTCCACAATGGCTATCCAACGTGTACTCAAAGCAAAATTATTGCCGGCCCTAAACTATGCACTCCAAGCATTTCCAGGGAATCTGCATAAAGAACTAGAAAAAATCCACTGTAGAGCCTACAAGAGATTATTCCATCTTCCGAGGTGTGTCAGAAACACTCTCGTCCGATTGGAGTTCTCACTCAATCAGCAATACTTGGAAGAGATGGCAGCCCTAAGCAAGTACTACTTTTTAACGACGACGGCCAAGGAGAATACACTTAAGGCAACACTGAATTGCATCTTCAGAGAATCGGGGAACCCTTGGTCGGCCACTCTCAAGGCGGCGAAGGACCAACTCAATCTTGCCTTTGAGTCTTGGAATCCCGAACATGTCAGTTACAGTGCCATCAAAAACTCCATCAAAAAACAAGTACGGGCACGGTCAATAGAATTGGACCTGGAGTCGCTGGCAAAAAAGAACCTACACGGGACTTTGGTCCTACCACATATCCTGCATAATCCCAAACATCACCTCAAGCAGGCCGTGGGCCGCGCAGCCCTTCATAAGATCTTAGCCTACAGATTACACCCGCTGCCTCTCAAAGAACTTTATGCCTTCGCCACGGCCTGCTCAGGATTTCAGGAATGCAGGCTCTGCAGGTACAAACGTGAGTCACTGGCCCACTTACTATTTTGTTGCCCGGCCCTGCGCGCGGCCCGCAATCTCTATCTTAGGCCAATTCTAAGACAATCAGGACTCCGCACGGCAAAGGAGGCGACCACCTACCTCTATACCTTGACAACGGTAAAGCACATGGCCTCCTTCGGAAAGTTCATTTATCAGACACGAACTCTGCTAATGGCACGGGAGGGCCTCCCCCCATAGAGACTTAGAAGACCCGTGCCTTAATACGACCCTCCCTCATCGTCATCCCGCCCCATCGGAGGCACAAACTTCTTTGGTTTTAACTTTTGTAATTTTATAATCTTGTATTTTGTTTTAATGTAATGGTTTTGAGTAACCAAACAATAAAAAGAATTCATTCATTCATTCAATTCATTCATTCATTCAACTTGGCTTACTAGGAGCAGATTGTAATCTACTATTATAAATATAATTAAATCCTACTGAGTAACGGCAACAAACAGCAACACATTATTAGAAGACTACAGTATCTCAAAGGTAATAATTAAGGCTGTATACTCAAGGACTTCAAGCAATTTCATAAGTGAGAAAATACGTTTTGAAAAATGCACGTCACAGCCAAGAGGCAAGTTATTTTACATTATGCAAATTTTAAACATTTAGATTTAAATCCTATCGAGTACTGGTGTCACTTAAATGTTGAGCACTAAATATTCCTGTTTTTTTTTAAGCGCCTGTAGTAGTCAACAAGAAACTAAAGATCTGTCCTGATCCCCTATGCCAATAAAAGTTATCAGTGTTTATAAATATCGATTTCTGAGTTGGGACAGTTATACTTTTAACACTTTACATTTTGTATAAGCCGCCGTTTTGTTTCTGTATTTATGTCTAACGGAAGTCAGAGCGTCTTTCAAATTTATATCATTGCCCAAAGTATTCCACTAAATCATTTTCGAAACACACCACAGAAATAAAATACTGAGAGAAAAATAAAAGGTGGTAGTTGTATGTTTTATACACTGTGCCTTTGAAACTCCTCATTTGCATTCTGTCACCTACCATCAAGAGTGCCTGCCACCCCGGATTGTTTTTTACCTGCTGTTGATGACAAGTAGAGAGTGCTCGCCTGTGATTGGAGCCAGATATAGGTGGCAGCCTCTCAGGCTCTAAACAATGAAATAATGCCCCTGACGTTGGAGTCCCCTCTCTGGGGACTCGGGAACCAAGACAATACCCAGGAGCCTCTCCGGCTCTAAATAACCATGTGCCCCGTTGTTGGAGTCCCCCCTCTGGGGACTCGAAATCAACAAATGTGCCCTGAGCCTCTCGTAGGCTCTTAAGAACTGCCCCCGTCGTTGGAGCCTCTCGGGCCCTGAAGCAATTGTGGGCACTGTGGGGAGCAGGGACTGGCCTCCCCCAACGTCGGAGTCTCACTCTGGGACTCCCTCCAAGTCGATCTGGCCCACGCGATGCTAGCACCCGCAAGAGGGGGGGCGTGCACCGGCAATGTGCCCCGACGCCCTCCTCCTCTAAAACAAACAGAAATGAATCCCGCGGCCTCACTCACCGGCTCTCCTGGTGCGGCGGCTGCTGTTGCTACGGGGCTCTCTCTCCTTGTGACACCGAAGCCCCGCCTGCTCCTCCAGGCAGCGGCTCCTCTCCTGGGCTGCGGGCTCACCGGTGACTCTCAGCCTGGGCGAAGGAGCACGGGGTAGGCTCCCGCTGCTTCCTGCTTGGCTGCCTGTACTTCCGGGTCCTGAGGGGAAGCACTTCCGGGTCGCCGCGGGCAACGTGGCGGCCCCTTCAGGTCACTGCAGGCGTGTGTCAGAGCGCTTCACAATAGGAACAGTAATGATACATGAGAAGATTACGAGTGAACAAATTACAAAAGTAGACGTTAAGTCACATGAGGCAAAAGTGACAATTGTGAGCAAACAAAATACAAGAGGTAGCAAAAGGTACATTACAGGAGGAATAGACTGGGACCTGGGCAAGAGGGAGGGTGTAACGCCCACCACTAGAAAAGGGGCGGGGCTTAAAAAAAGCAAAAGACGAGAGAGAAACGCCCCGGAATCTGGAAAAGACGGGGCTTGAATGGAGTGATGCCCCTCTCCTCCAATGGCTGGCCTCCGTTTAAGAAGCTAGCCAATGGAGAAGAGGGGCGGGTTCAAGCCCCACTGTAGAAAACATCTAGAAAACATTAAATCTCAGAGCTCCGCCCACACTGCTGCGCAGTGCGATGCTAGTCCGAGACCTAAAAACCTCAGAACTGGGGGAGGGGCACTCTGAGCACTTAAGGGATTGATGAAAACTTCACTAAATTGATACATACTCTGTGCTGAAAATCATTCTTGGCCCTCTAAATCAAGTCATTATTAACCTAGTAAAAACAAAACCTTTAGATTAAAAGATCCAGGTAAACTATCTGCCTCTAATTTGCCTTAGTATTGCCATATCACGGTAAGCGAAGTGACGTAACTACTCCAAGAATAGGTTCAACAGAAGCATCTCCTTTACGACATTCATTTCTTATCGAGACTTTTTGAAGAGCATGCAATCCAGCGTGGCCAACACCAGAGCCAATCTTCACTCTAGAGTTGAAGGCAAAAAAAACACTTAATTCTTCTAGAGACAGTGCACCATGATATTCTTATGAAATAACTGGAAAAATCTGGCCCGGCCTGGCCTGGATTCAATCTTCTCTGTCTGATGGAAGCCAAAAGTAAGGATATGTTCAGTCCACCTCCCAGCCAGTCAGCCTTATCCTGCATTCTGGAAGATTCAATCCTTTTTGGCAAACTTTAAAACATTAATATGTGCTGTAGCAAATTGGTTCCACCCATTTCGTTCAGCAGGTTGTTTTGGTTTTGACTATCCGGCTTTTGGGAATTTTTTGGGGTGATTCTCACTACCAGAGTTTCACTCACAGTAAATTCACAGTATTTTGACTGAGCAGGCTTAAGGCAAGTGTCTGGTACTTACGGCAAGTCCACTGCTGCACAGCTAGGTTAAGGGGCTCTGGGCTGGTTACAAATGAACATCTTCATAACATTGGTGTGCATGTGTAAGGGCTGCACCCATTAGATTACCGTCTTGTGTAGCCTGGTATCGTTGCACAGGTAGTCCTTACTGAGTCAGTTTAACTGCTCTGCTCTGCAGCAGAGGGACCAAATGCCTCCCCATACAATAGAACACTTAACAGAGCTTGACCCAGTTACTGAGAAAATGAAAGGTTGGGGACAAAATCTACGTATGTAAATTAGCTAGTCACATTGCACCTGGGCTGGTACAGCCCAGGTCCACTGGATTAAATGAGGATGGCTCACCTCTGCAGCCAACAAGGGTGGGAGCTCGTCTGATAATTTTGGGGTTTAAGGAATTAGGGGTGGGTGGAAAACTCTGCACCTCTGGTAGAGTTCACAGAGTTTTGCCGACATCGTGCTCTGCTTGGAGTGCAGAGTTTCAGAAAAACTCTGCCAACTGCCATCAGACAATGTTTTTTCTCATGCGTGGCTTGCCAACGGTGAGTGTGTGCAAGAAAATCAAGAAGTACACCATCTCCAGGTGAGATTTCTCAACGAGGGTGGTTGTGGTAGGTCGCTACTGCTCACATTGGCAAAGCTACCGCTCGAACGGCAGAAAGAAGTAGCGCCCTCTGGCACGCTGCGTGGTGGTGTTTCGACTGAGTTTACAATGCAGGACAAGCTCCTGACACTAAAACCAGCGCGAGCAGCATGGCATGCCACAACTCTGCTGCTCTCGGAACTCCACGGAATCTTGCAGTTTTTGGGTAACTCTGCGGAACTCTGTGGAGTCAAATTCCACGAGTTCCACCCAGGCCTGATAGGGGATAAGGCAGCTGTGTCATCAAGAGGCAGAGCTGAGGCTTTCATGGAAGATCTTTCCACAGGAAACTTGAATTTGCAATATTGGTTTGTCCCAGAATGCTGTGCAGGAGAGTTTGAACAGGGGTAGAGGGATGATGTGGCATCATACAATTGGCCAGAGGAGCCTCACTTCGAAAACCTTCCAGGATCACTTAAAAACTCCTGCTCAATGAAGAGACAGTTAAGAATGTCTGTGAATGATAAATGCAAAAGGATGTCCAGCTGGAAGAAGGCGCCTGATGCCCTGCAAGGATGGACTCCAGCTGACCCCCAGGACAAGGAAGGGTCCCTTCAGGACCAGAGGTGCAGCCCCCTTATGGTGAGGAACAGTTGGGGGACTAGACCTGCTGTGGAATCCTGGACGGTCCCTCTGGGAATTCTGTGGACTGGTCTTCGACTCCAATGTCCCACCTGTGCCCCCATATTGTCACTTTTGCCTCATGTAATGTAATGTTTGCTTTTGTATTTTGTTCACTTGTAATGTTCTCTTGTATCATTTCCGTTCCTATTGTGAAGCGCTCTGACACCTTCGGGTAAAGTCAGCGCTATATAAAAACACATAAATAAATAAATAAATAAATAAATAAATAAATTGTTGCAGAAGGGCTGTGCAAGATGCCCTTATGAGCAGTAAGAGAGCAACAAAATTCAAGCAGAGGACAAATATAGCAGAGGGAGCCAGGAAATCCAGCACTCCATTCCTAGCGGCTGCTTTAGAGACCAGGGAGCCTGATAAAAATGCTTCTGGTGGCTTGAGATGACCTGTGGAGCAAACTAAGCCAAAAAGCCTTAACATCGAACCTATGGGACAAGAGAAACGTGCCAGCAAGGTCTGGTTTTTATAAAAGAAGCAAAATGACGTCATCATGACAAGCTATTTGGCGCCTCAATGCCCAAAAGGGCGAGCCATCACTGAAAGATGTTCAGGTATGTGAAATTCTGAGTCAGGGTTTATATAAGTAGCTCTTGATAATTGGGAGATGTATATTACGCCGAGACATTTTTAGTGATACGGAAATGTAAATAAGAATACCGTGTTGCAAAAGTCGGAGTTTGGAAAGAGTTGAAAATCCTCCAATTTCTGAAGGAAACTCTAAAAATCAAGTTGAATCCCCCTGCTGAATGTCCTTTATCGCTGTGGAGGTCAACGTTTTTAACAGACATTTGACGGTTTTCAGAACATTCCAGTCTCTAAAGGTCCAGATTTTAACAGCCCACATTCCCTCCAAGAGCGAAAGCAGGGCAAAAATTGAAACCTCCACAAACATTTCTAAAAAATGTTATCGCCCTTTGCTTAAAAAATATTTTAGACACGTTGAACGTTCATTTTGTTATTTCGGAGACCCAACTTTGGTCACCCTTTTAGGCCATATGCTCGAAATTCTATTTCTTAAGCATTTAACTATTGTATGGCCGAGAGGGCATTAAATGAAAGAATTTTCTTGAAATGTTTCAAATAATATTTGGCAAACAACCCATAAGTACATCCATACATGTTAGACTTCCCTTAAAACACTCGGCAGCTTATTTAGAAGCCCGTTGCCTCGCCAGTACTCACTTTTTCCCATTTTAAAAGTGACTCACCAGCGGCGCAAGGGCCTTGTAAATAAGTCACCCGGTGTTTGGTGCCAAGTGAACAGGGCTGGCTTTAGCACTGATGGCACCCTGTGTGACAATGTTTGTTGGTGCCAGGGGTTGCTTAGCTGTGGTAGGAGATGGCGCCAACAAGAAGTGTGCGTATGGTTTGTCCAATGCTATGTGAGGTGTTGGAACAGGTGAGGGAGACCCCCTAAAATGCCCTAGGAGATAGACCAAAGGTGGCACCCTGTGTGACAATGTTTGTTGGCGCCCCCCAATGACCACCTCTGCCATGGATTCCCTCACTAGCACCCTTTAACAGTGTCAGTCGAGTCTTAATAAGCACTGCCTCTCAGATTAATTTGGTTTTATAGCACCACGCATAATAGTGTAAGGTGCAGGCGCGCAACACCCATTGGGCTCACGGGGCTTCAGTCCCGCCCCCCCCCCCCCCCTCATGTATGTCAGCCCGGGCGGAGACAGCTTCGCAAGCTGGCGAGCATCAAATTGCAGCCGCACCCGAGTACTTAACAGTTCTTTAAGAGACCATTTACTTGTAAATGAGGCTTTTGTTATGTGTCACCCCTTCTTACAGCAACTCTGTCCGTGGTTGGAAGAATTAGCCCCCCTCGAAATATATTCCAGACCCCCCTCCCCCCCTCCCCCCCCCGAAATTTGGCTCTAGTTGCTCACCTGGTAAGGTGTCAGAGCACTTTACATCACACAGACATTGCACAGAGACAAACATATGTGTGTAAATCAATATATAGGAGATGTTACATCAGACAGGACTACAAGGTGTAAGTGTAGGAGTTGCATGCTAACAATACTGGTAGGCAATATAGTTTAAGGGTCCATACTCTGGAAAAGCACAAATTCTGAATTTGAAACATAAAAACATTGTTAGGGGTTCTCTTTAATAATAAGAATAGTTTTCTACCAAAATGAACCCTTTTGGGAAGATTAGGATAATGAAAGACTGTGCAAAAAATACATCAAGCTCTAGCATATACCTTGCAGTTTGCATGCAGCTCTTTAGTGACAGTTAATAGCTCAATGTTCTATGTTAGGATTTTGACTTATAATATACAAGTAACAAAAAGAGCTCTTTTATAGAAGCAGTAACCCACTGCCCTATACATTATATGCACTTTGTGATCGGCATGGTACACGTTCTTAGCAGCAGGCAGTTTAACCCTCTGCACTACCTTAGGATGAATCAGAACTTCCTCTAGACAGAACTCCAGCCTCTTTCCAGGAAGACGATTAATCATTGGAGTTATCTTGACATTTTAATTGATGCCTGAAAACTACTGGAGGCCAGGAACACAGCAGCAGGTGCTTTTAAAATGTTAATGTCCTTTCAAAAATGACTCCCCCCCCCCCCCCCCCCCCCCCCACACACACCCCATGTCACCACCCGGTGTCGTGGCACCGATCGCACCGCCCTAGAGTTGGCCCTGCAGGCGAATATTTCTTCTTTGATCCCAAAGTTTCCAGTCTACGCATTGACTGTGTTTGGGTGGAGCTCATCCTGCCAATGCCCGCTCGCTCCAAACCCCTTGCCCCCACCCTCCCCACGCAGAGGCCCCGCCCGCGAAGAGCTGGACATCATGCAATTTGTAAGTAATGGCGCGTGGGATTCGCGAGTACAGCGTAGGGATGCGTGCTGAGGTATGAGGGGTATGTTGAGGCAACAGGCATGAGGTTACCGCCTGGGAGGGCGCGTGCTCGGGGTGACGGGAGGCGCGTGGCTAATGGTGCAGCAAGTACAGTGGCACCGGAGGTTACCGGCCTACTGAACCATAGTATTATATTACTCAAAACAAGTGACCAAAGTGCATTTAATTGTTTGCCCCAGAGACCATAGCACCCTTACTGTGCCGCTGAGTGAGAGCTCCGAGGGACAGCTGTGCGACTGCCCCCGTCAGGGGACCTTTCAGCAGCGACAGCGGTTTCCTGTTGCCGAGCGAGACTCTTGAAGTGACCACTTTCTCTTTAAACTGTCCAAGCCTGTGAAGGTGTGAGAGAATTGGAGTACAATACGGTTGTAACAAGCGCGCAGTCACTTCGAGCAATGCCGGGGCTCAGATAAAGCGATTCCGAATACGCCGGCTAGATGAAAGCAGCAGCAGAACCAGCCGTGTTTACCTTGTCAGGTAGTGAATGCGTGCCGTCTGCGGCCATTCCTCGGTGCTTAATTTGTGTCGGCGTTTGCCGGTATTTGACACCGGCAAGTATTTTTAATTGTATGGGTATAAATTGAGCAGTGCTCATCAATCTAGTGTTCAAAAATCTACAAAAAACAATGAACGACAATCCAGGCCACCCTTATAGCTTGAGGTGACCTGGAACAGTGGCACGCACGGTGGCCTCTTGAGAAATACCTCGGGCTCTCAAAATGATCAAAAGTCACTAAAACGCGGTGACACGCGCCGCCGCGCAGTGGGAACCCCTTCGCAGGGCTTGAATGGTCACCTTTCTGTTACTTATTTCCATATTTTGGTGTCAAATTGGCACTAATGAGGTGAAAACTGTGTCCAGATTGCGTTAACGTGTAAAAATGCCAAAATAATGAGGCTATACTAGCCCAAAATATCACATTATGCCGCATGATTTGCCTTTGTAGCCGCATAGTTTGGTCAATACTGCCAGAACATTCCCTGACGCGTATTCCTAGTGGCCCTGGTATTACCACAATAAAATGCCGGCTTCGGAAGAAACAGATTTAGACTAAGTAAGAAGGTGACAAAGGTCAACCCTTGTCGCTGCTCCAATCAGAGCATAAACGTGAACTCTTCGGCGTGCACGCCTCTGTTGAGGTGCCACACAGGAAACACTTTCTTTGACGCAAGTACAGCGTCCATCACAGTGGCGTGTTTAGTGGGTTAACCCGCCTACAATTCCAACAGCCCTCGAAGGCCCCCGCACGTGTTACTAAAGAACCATTAGCTCCTCAAACGCTTTTGGCAAATGAATGTTTTCTATAAGTAGTCCCTGGAACATGAAAGGTGGGCAGGCAGGGTGAGTCTGCGCACGCGATGCACCCCCGTGCAAGCAGGAGATGAAAAGTACTCGAGTACCACTTTGACAATCAGCGACAGCAATGTGCTGGAGTCGTTAAAGCCAATAGGCGCGCCCAACAGCAGACCTCCCTGAATGACCGGTGCTCTGCCCTGGCACAGCTGCTGGTGACACCCAACGTGGCCGAGGAGCCGGTGAAACACAGAAACGAAATGCGATTCACAGAAAAATGTCAGACGTACTCTCTCGGTTTCCTCCTAAACTTGGAGCATATTCCAAAATTGTGCGAATTCCTAAACGAGTTAACGACTGCACCGTGGAAGCGCCGACAGTCACAGGGTCGCTCTAATTCTTTTGGGAATTACATGCACGACCACGGGAAGCTTGTTTGCATGTCTAAATGTACAAAGTGCATTAAGGAATGCGTAAATGCAAGGTGATGACATTAAGGTGATGCTATTTCCACTGCTCTGGATAATGCAGTGTGTTAACCAAAGGAGAATCCATGGATGGAATGTCCTTGATCATTCTATCCCTGTGATGAGGAAATTCCACTGGTGGGTGGTGATCTAGAGTTAGCACTGCCCCCTGTGGTGCCAACAACCTCTATACTAAGGCATAGACTGGGAGAGAATTAGGATAGTGCATGTGCGGTAGTAACCATCCTTCCTTTATTCTTATAGACCAGGAAATGTTTAACATCAACTAAAGCCTTCCTCTCCTCTCTATCATTTCCTCGTCGTTCACTTTTTTGTAGTTTTTTATAGCACAAACTCTACCGAAAGGTATTGGAGCGCTTCACATGGACACAGTCATTTTTTTATGCTCTGGGAGATTACATAATGTGTCTAGAATCACAGGATGTTGAGCCAACGCAGAGACTCAAACCTGTTTCCCAAGTTCCAAACTGGACAGCTCTGGCTTTTACGCCACATCCTCTACCACTTCCCTGTCTCCCTCGTCTTCACTTTCGCTTCCCCTTTATCTTTAACAATATCTGCCTTTCTCTCCACTGTCTTCCATCACTTCTTCTCCCTAATCTCTTCCCCTCACCCCCTCCATCTGTCTGCATCTCCCTACTCATCCTCTCTCCTCTACCTTTCCTTTCTTCCTCACTTCATTTCCTTTCCCTCTTCCCATATTTTTGTCATTCTTCTCCACTCTGCTGTCTCACTTCTCCTTTTGTCTCTCTCCCTATTTCTCTCCTCGCTTATTCCATTTTGTTATTATACTGTCATATCTATTCACCCTTTCCTTTGTCATTTTGGTCCCGAATGAATGTTTTCACAGTAATGTTTTTTTAAAAAAAATGTTGCTTTGTCAAAAAAAATTTCTTTTTGCTCATTTTCGTTGTTTGCTTTATTTTTTGTTTTCGTTCTGTGGTGAACCGGAGTCCACTCCCAGTTTTTAAGATGCCACAGTGGCAGCGGGCACCTGTGGCTCATCTGTCTGCTGCTGGAGACAAAGGTAGTGCCTTTTAGATGGCCGCCACACATCATCTGTCTCCCTGCACAGCCCCTTCTCGCTCCAACCCCAGGTAACATTACCAGGGCTGGACTGGCTACCGGGCATTTGGCATGCTGCTGAGCAGGGGACTGATTTCACTGCGGTGGGGGCTGATTTCGTTGATGGGGACCAGCGTGTGCTTCGAAATAAACAAATCAAAACGAACGTTGTTCAGCACACGCAGGTCCCCATCAACGGAATCAGCCCCCAGCTCGGCAGCATCCCAAAAGGCCCGGTAGCCAGTCTGGCCCTGAACATTAGAGCTGGCCGTGATGCTCAAAGAGACTACAGCCACTCCCAGTGGCCTCACTGTCCCTGAGAGACTCGCGAGAAGAGGCTTGTCTGCTCAGTTTGGCCAGTTGTTCTACTGCACGCGACAATGACCCAGACATTCTTTGTGCTTCGTTATAATGGGCTCCTATCTTCGCACAAAGGCTACAGCAGCCCTTAAGGTCAAGCGCCAGCAGGCAGGGAAATGTGATTTTATCTACCGCTGAAAAACCGTCTCACCAGCTGGCCTTTGCCTCAGGCCCCTCAGGCAACGGCCGATTGCCCGCCTTGCCAATCCGACGCTGAATATGGGCCCCTTTCACGCATTACTCTGCGTAAAAGAGATGGTCCATGGGTGTTGCTGTGGTGTTCCCACGCAACATCCTTGCAACCTGACACACTACCAGATTTACAATTTTTTTTAGGTTTAAATCTTTTTATTGAAAGACAGTGTGACAAGGTACATTGTTCACAATTATCATACAGGTCGAAGCCCATAGGGCCCAATAAGGAGAACAAAAGGCTCAAGAAGGCCCTGGTATTTATATCAAAGTCCAACCTGTCTGGGAGAAAGCAGCAACATGCAACCTCATATCTTGTAATTACCCAAAGGACAATCCCCCCTTAAATCCCACCCGCCTCCCTACCTGAGCCCCTCCCCCACCCCCACCCAGCCCGCGTCCAGTGCTCATATCATCACCCGGCTGCTTGAATTCCCAGGCCGGTGAAGTCCTGCTAGTAGCGGGTGTCTTAAGGGTCTGTGGTCGTTGGTCCAGTAAGACGCAATAAACGGAGGTAATGGGGACATGTGATTTCTGTGAATTCCATAAGCAGCAGGGATCGAAAAGGTTGCCAAAGTTCTTCAAATTGGTCTCTATCCCCTGCCAAGGTGAGGGACAATTTTTCCATACCCAGCACATTCCACAGCCTGTGGAGCCAACTGTGGTGGAGGGAATCGTGGTGGAGCGCCAATGTGTGAGGATATTTTGTAGCGCTGATCCTAGTCCAATGGCCATTTGGCGTCCCCTACGAGAACGCAATGGATATGTCAATGCGTTGGGGAGACCCAGCTGAACGTATGCAGGGAAGCGTGGTATGTCAGTTTTGAAATGGTTATCTACTTCGTCGAGTATGTGCGTCCAATATGATTGGAGGTGGGGGCATTCCGTTAATAATTGTACCAGGGTGCCTACTTGGCCGCAACCTCTCCAACAAAGCCTATCTCTGGTGTGATCCATCTTGTGCAACCGTTCCGGGGTGCAATACCAGTATGTGGTGATTTTCGTGAATGTCTCAGTGAGCCCCGTATGATATGCAGAATGACGCGCTCTATAAGAAATCTTTCCCCATTCTTTGTGGCTAAGTGTCCTGCCCAGCTCCCTCTCCCAACGTTCTCGGCCTGGATTGTGAATGTGTGTAGGTGGTGTCTGGATCAACTTATAGATGTCCAAGATAAGTTTGGAGTCGGAGGTGCGCGTTATTAGCCACCACTCACATGGTGCGAGACGCCTCTCTGCGGTCTCCCGGACTTGTGGTTGTAGCGCCCAGTGCCTCACGTGGAGGTATCGCATGCGTTCTGACTCGGGGAAGCCGTATTCCTTTCTGAAGAGCGGAAAAGGGAGTACCCCGTCTAGGCCGTAGACATGATGTAAGGACCGGCAGCCCGCCGGGTGCCAGTGCGCAAAAGTTCCTTTCTCCATACCCGGGGTAAAGTCCGGGTTATCCACCAGTGTCGTGAGTGGGGAGGGAAACGTGGTCAGTTCATAGGTGCTATTGGTAGCATACCAGACCTCCAGGGGGACCAGGGTAACGTGGGAAGCGTAGAGGTTTGCCGGCCTGTGCGTCTTCGGAAGGAAGGGGATCTCCTGCAGTGGACGTCCGGCTACCGCCTGGTCCTGAAAGAGCCAGTGCTTTTCTGATTCCCACCTGTTCCACTCTACTAAATAACGTAGCTGCGCCGCCTTGTAATATTTATGCAGCTCAGGGATGCCCAACCCTTCGGCCTCCGGGGCCAGCATGGCGATCATCCTCTGCAATCCGGGCCTCCGGCCTTGCCAGATAAACTGGGCTAGGTCCGCCTGTGTTTGCGAATCCATTCAGTGGGAGGTCGTAGCGGCAGGACCCGGAAGAGGTAAAGGATTTGTGGCAGGATGGTCATTTTGACTGCGGCTATTCTTCCCAGCCAGGATAGAGGAAGATGTTTCTAGCGGTTCAGTTTCTCCCGGACCCGCTTGCGGAGGGTAGCGTAGTTCACCACTGTCATGCTGGCAAGTGTAGGGGCGAGCTGAATCCCCAAGTAGGGAACAGTATCAGACGCCCACTGAATGGGGAGGAGGTTTTGCAGGAAAGCCCTGGTTGAAGCGGAGAGGGACAAGTCCAACGCAGTGGACTTATCAGTGCTCATTTTTAATCCGGCCACCACAGCAAAGGTGTCAAGCTTGGCGATGCAGGCCGTAAGAGCAGGCGTGGGTGATCTAGGGAGATCAGAATGTCATCAGCGTAGAGACTGATGGTGTGTGTGTCGCCGCCAAATTACAAAATTTTTTAAAGCTGTGAATGCATCAGAGTAAGAGGGGATCTTGTTTTCCCTCTTTCTATGCATACTGCATTATGCAGCACATATGGAAAGAGGAAAATGCCTTCAGCGCCATCAATGATTCATTCCCGCAACACGGGTCCCCTGCTGGCAAACTGATGCACGGGGGCCTGCACAGGGGCATGGCAGCCAATTGTGCGTCGGTGCAGGGGAAAGTACACGGATGCGTCTGCTCAGCAAAATGGCTTCAATGCGTCATTTTATAGTAAATGAGGCCCCTTGTTTTCTAAATTCTTGTTGCATCAGAGAAAGAGTTCTTGGAACTTAAGTTATTTCAAAAAGGCACTCTAGAAAGGATCCCAAACAACTTGTATCTCTTTTTAAGGTCTTATGTCTTGAGCCTCGCAGTCCCTCGTAGCAGGAACTTTACTTTCCACATGTAATGCACAAACATGTTCCGGAGGGCTCTCCTCATAATAAAAATGTTCTGAAGACTGTTATAAGGTCTTTCTCCTCTTCCTCTTTCCACCCTGCCTTTCCTTCTTGTTCAGTCTGGGGACATTTAGATTCTTCAATGATGTCACTGAATCTGACGTGACTCATGTGAGTCAGTTGACTCCTGGCTGAGCTGAAGGAAGCAGCTCCTGGTGGGGCCTTCACACCACCTACATCTTGGCCTACCAACTACCTTGTACTACCTACCTACCATCTCTGTACCTCAACCTGAATAAATATACTTCATGGAATAATTACCAGGACTCCTGAGAGGTATTTACTTTCAACAAAGACCCCCAGCGGACACAAAATAAACCCCACCGAAGGGCAGAACTAAAACACCATTGAATGCTCAAAATAAAAGAGGCGCACCTTTTATTACAACATACCTACAGGGTGGTTTCCTGCTGAATTCAGAAATAATGCGATCGACAGAAAAGATACGCACAAGTGCACGCTACTTACTTACTGTTTTAATTTTGGAGTTAGAAGGAACAGAATTGACTACAAAAAGTGTTGCCGAGCCTCCTTGACAGACAAAATCCTTATTTCGGTTATTTTTCAATAGAATCTGGGGACGGCATTTGCTTCTTTTTCATAAGAACCCGGGGCCTCATTTATGAAAAGTGACGCATCGCTGCGTGAAAACAGCGATGCGTCCTTTTCACTGCGCACTCCTTGCGACACCAATGATGCGTCATATTTAATGTATGACGCATCATGTCACAAGGACTTACAGATACGTCAGTATGACGTATGGAAGGAAATTTTGGAAAACATATTTGAAAACAACCCCCTATATTTACTGTGGACCCTAGTTGGATTCTATGTATGAGAAAATGCGTCGACGCGTTTTGGTGCGGAACAAATGATACTGTAGCACCTTCTTCAGGACTTCTGTATTTGGGGTCACCGGCTTCGGTAAATAGTGCTTAACACCCTCTCCCTTAGGTGAAGGGCAAAGCATCCAAATGGGTGTTTCTGAAAATCTCGGATAACGTCTTCAGTTCTGGGGAATGGTTGATCCTTTTTCACATGTAAGGAGTTCCCCGTTATGGAGCTTCTTCTCTATTTTCCGAATCTTTAGACACTTTGCTGTATATCTTAAAAGCTTATAAAACCCTTCTCGAACGGGCATAGATCTGTGTATCTCCTTAGGTGAACTGGATATGTTCTTATATTTTCTGGACTCACGTCTCTGCCTCGTTCCTTCACCATCCTGAATGATGCAAGATTTTGACGCAACAGCATCCTAAAAGTGACGCAGTGAAATCTCATAGATTTCACTGCGTCACTATTACGAGGCTTTTGCGGGGGAACGCCCCCTCTGCATACATTATACCTGACGCAGGTATAATGTGGCGCGGGGGTTTAAAAAGTGACGCATCTACCTAGATGCGTCACTTTTTAAATATGGCGCAACAAGGCGCATATTTTACGCCGCTGGTGCGTCACAAAAAGTGACGCACCGGCGGCGCAAAACTGACGCAAGGCCTCATAAATAAGGGCCCCGGTGTTTTCTGCATATGGTTTTGAATCCTTTTTGCATCAATGTGCGTAAAAATGGCAAAACAGTAAAAATAATACAGTCCCAAAATGCTTTGCATAATGCCCTACGTTTTTTCTTTTCATGCCACGTAATTGCCGCACAATTCTAACGGCCCTGGCTGTTGGGAAGTAGTTGCGTGACTCACCTTTAGCTGGTGACCCGTGTAACACTGGGAGCGGGAGAGGCAGTCTCCACGTGGGAAAGAAAGACACTGACAGACACGATTCTCTAATCCCAGATTACTGCAAACAGTGAGATAACCGTGTGTTGGCCAGTCCTAGGAATTGCACACATTTTTTGGGCCTTTGCCATATTTAAAAAAAAAAAAAAAAAGACACAACCCTGGCTTCGCACCCCAGCAATGAAACGGAATACGTGAGGTAGAGCCACCCGCCCACGCCCTGTGATCCTCTGCAGCTCAGCAGTATGTATCCGAGCCAGTCAAAGAGGTGGGTTCGTGTCAACATTAATGAGACAATCTGTCACGTACGGCCATGGGCAGGTCACTAAACGCTGAGTAATTAATGATTCATAGTTCAGGACACAATTGGGTTTGAGAGTTAAGTGGATGATAACATTTTTGGAAACGAAATGATTAAGTCTATTGCCCAATCATTGTATGTTTCGCAGAATATAAATCAAATTTACAGTGCTAGGTGGGTGTGTCCCACGAAATGACCCCAGGTTAACACTGAACCATGGTTCCCCATACCTCCACAGGAAATAACAGCAGATCGCAGGGCCCTGGTTGCCGGGGAGTTAAATGTTCGCCTCTATAATACTCGGTGGTCTGCCGTATCAAGTCCAAATCCAGCCATAGCTGACTCAGCCTTCTATCCTTCCCAGGTGGATCACTGAAACATTATCGATGTCAAAAATATCGATATACCAAAATATCGAGTAAAAAATATAGAATGCCAAAATATCGACTTCCTATCTGGAAACAGGTAAGTACAAAAATATCAAATCCAAAATATCGATGTTAAAAAATATAGACAGTCAAAATATCGACTTTTTTAAATAGATAAATGTAATTTAAAATTAATAAAATAATAAATATAACTAACTTAAAAATACTTAAATAACATCAAAACGAATAGATAATTATTATAATTTTATATATATATATATATATATATATATATATATATATATATATATATATATATATATATATATATATATATATATATATATATATATATATATATCCAAACCAAGGTATCCTGTGAATAGAGGAGCCCACGAGCAGGTAAGTCTCTGCTGACAATCTTTATTGGAAACAGCAGCACAGAAATTCACAGCAGCAACAAATGGAGTTCAGCCTGACGCATTTCATATTTTAACTTCCTCAGAGGCCACGGACTTGCAATTGAGAGGCAAACCCACAGCCGAATGGTTTAATGAAAATCCACAAGTTCTGCCCATAAGCAAAGTCGCGCACTCAAGGAGATTCAGTCATGAAGGTTTATTCACCGGATATCGCTACGCGTTTCGACACACCAAGGTGTCTTGATCACACGATAACCCTTCCCCCGTGCTCAACATGTTAAATACACAGTGAGTATACAAATAGTAAACATAGATGAGGTCTGCATCCCTCCATACATTCAAGTCAAAACATTGTCGGCCATATTGGAATGGAGTTGCTTGCAAGTAATAATATATGGAGTCATATTGTACAGCCATACATTCTGTGGATCGACCATAATTTCAGTGATTCAACATTGATTGACGTAATGCATTTAACGTATATGAGACTTAGATAACTTTCTAAGTGAAAAAGTTCAAACACATGTATTAAAATAAAACAACCTAACAATTAATCTTTACCAATAATATCTTGGCAATAGGTGTAGTTGCATTATGTCAGAAAATGTACCGTGCCGGTAATGACGCTTACACGGGTCTATCAAAGATCCAATGATAGAAAACGGTATTTGGAACTGGCAGCAAAAGTTAATATATTGGCGGTCTAGTGCCCTGCTGATACTGAGTTCATAGATCCCCGGAATTGATGTGAATTCTAAGAACTGTGCATGAGGTCTAGTGCCTCGGGGTCAAAAATAGAGGGATGCATTAAACTGTCACAAAACCATCTATGTAGGCAAAAGAATATTAAAAAAAGGAGGAAAAAAGTGCCCATAGTGAAAGTCTTATCTTTAACGAGGTGAAGTGATTTCTTCCATTCAAACTGGAGAAAGGTGGGGCCGTGGTGAGGTGGTCAAAGAGAGTGCTGTTCCCCATCCTAAACTCCTGAAAGAGACATAACAGTAACATAATTAAAACGATTTAAAACATATACCAGAGTGTATCAATTACACAAAATTACTTTGCAATATTCTCATAAACAACTGTACACAGTGGAGGAACATTATGGTATGACTACAGAATACCTCCAAAATTAAGCATTAAGCAGAACAAAGGCATGCAACATTATTCGTTATGGAGATGAGTTGCTAGTTCCTCATCCATGTTATGCCCTCCTGGGGATCTGGTCTCGAGCTCCATGATCCATCTTGACTCCCTCTTTCTAAGAGCCAGTTCCCTGTTGCCACCCCGTCTTCCTATTTTCACTTGTTCTACTGCGTAGTATCTTAACAAGGAATTGTTAGATTTGTGGAAATCTTGGAAATGTCTAGCTATGGGGTATTTGGCATCTTTATTAGTAATAGCTCTGAGGTGTTCTAGAACGCGTTTTTGGCCATGCAGGTGGTGCTACCAACATATTTGATGTTGCAGGGGCATTCTAAGATGTAAACGACATAGTTAGTGTTGCATGTTAGGAATTGCTTAATCTTTCTACGTTCCTGGGTACCTGGGATTGCAATATCTTTGACCATGACACTGGCCTTACATGCCCGACAATGCCCACAGGGATAGAAACCTTTGAGCCCTTGGATATGTTGTGTCTTAGTCTCAGTGATGTCTCCCTTGACTAGAATATCCCTAAGGTTCCTGCCTCTTCTGTATATGTATACTCACTGTGTATTTAACATGTTGAGCACGGGGGAAGGGTTATCATATGATCAAGACACCTTGGTGTGTCGAAACGCGTAGCGATATCCGGTGAATAAACCTTCATGACTGAATCTCCTTGAGTGCGCTACTTTATATATATATATATATATATATATATATATATATATATATATATATATATATATATATATATATATATATATATATATATATATATATATATATATATATATATATATATATATACTAATATAATAAGGAGAGAGCCCAAACCTTTGAGGCGGGTAATCTCAGGAACCACAGCACCAATCACAACACCCAATACAGCGTTGGTAAGGGCAGTTGCAGCAGAAGGACATAGGCTATGCAGACGCCCACCATATACATTTAAAAGGTAAAAGAACCATGCCAGCAAAGTAGTCCCTTGACGGCGTGTCTGCGTTGTGCTGTGGGCGTGTGCGGGGGGCGTGACAAATACTGGGGGCATGTGGTACGTTCCGCCCTTCATGCCATGTCTCATATCGTGTGCTGTGGGCCTGTGCTGGGGCGTGGGCGTGTGCGGGGCGTGGGATTACGGAAAAAAAAAGCGAGCGCTGTGCCCAATATTTCATAGTTTTTTCTTCCCAGGTTCTGTACATTCCAGCTCCGGGTGTGCTTGCCCCGCGCTCCCAGTGACGTGCACCTCCTTTACTGTATGGAGGTCAGGCATGGCGCTATTCCCAAGGGCCGGAAGGAGCCCAATCAGGGGCCATTGTGCAGGAAATGTAATCTCGCCTTAACCTTCTGGTGACGCCTGAAGCGCACACTGGAGATTTTCCACTTCTGTTGCACACAGGCCTCGCACCACGCACATCTGGACACAAGGCCCGCCTCCACGGAAATAGCAAGAAAGGGACTATCCCTCCGCCGGGAATATGTGATGATATTCCGCAAACCAACATCCCGCATACCATCACTCCGCAATTTTTATAACGCGGGACTATTACTCCGCAAAGACATCATTTCTAAAACTTTTACAACGCATATGATTTTATCACGCATGTCATTATAACGCAAATGCATGTGTGGTAAAGTCATATACATGGTAAAAGTACATTATTAAAACATCAAATATATGTTTGTATATATGTGTGTATATATATATATATATATTATATATATATATATATATAGTCGCTCCAGGTTGGTAGGTGAGGACGGGGATCCGCTTGTAGATGCCGCTCCGTAATGGATCTGGGGGTCACGGCAGTGAAGTAGCAGCCGTACATGGGATCGAGGACGGGCCCACTTGTGGAGTCCATACAGGACTTGATTGTGTGCTTTCCGCACTACACTTCCCAGAATTCTCATTGGAGCCTCCCATTGGCGGGTGAGTTATATGAAATTAGAGAAGTGTGGCGGGTGCGCACACCGCTTCCGTTAAAGCCCCTGAAGAGAAGCAGATGGAGCTTCGAAACGCGTCGGGCAGATCCATTACGGAGCGGCATCTACAAGCGGATCCCCGTCCTCACCTACACATAAATAAAGCTGCTGCTCGCGTGCTACTCAAAGGTGGACAACCTGGGAGTGAGAATATATATATATATATATATATATATATGAACAAACGATCCGCTCCAGAAGAAAAGATCAGAGGACACAGCAGGGGAAGTTCAGGCAGGCGTTTATTCACAGAGTGCAGGGCATGATGCATTTCGGCGGGTGTGCCTTCCTCAGATGCCTGTTGCACTGAGACTCGCTCTGTCCCTTCTTTGAATACTACAAGGCCCTCCCATGGGCGGGAGCCAAGCTGGAATCACTAATGATTGGTAGCAGCTGCAGTCCTGATGTCCCGGACTCCAGTTCCCATAATACATCACTGCAGTGAGTGTCAATAGTGGCTCCTTGTAAGCTGATGTCAGCGCTATGGTGCCTGTGTTGAAAGAAGGGAAAGGTTGAATGGCAACCTAGCAAGTCCCAAATTCGAAGTGTTCCCGGTTGCCTTGGGTCCCCAAACGCCTCAGTCACAGTTCTGGATCCAAAGTGAGGCTGTGATACATATATATATTTACATTTTTTAAATGTAATTTAAACATTTATTCTTTTAAATTGCATTATTTATATTATTTTTATTTATTATTTTATGTTATTACCCTTTACACCCTAAAAACTAATCCCACCCTGCTCCCTTTAAATACCCCTGCATCCCATAATCATATTCATAACCCACCCTTACTCCTTAAAATACCCCAACACTCTTAAATACTAACCCATTTTAACCCTATCAATATACCCTGTATCCCAAAACCCAAACCTATCCCTAAACCCTAAAAATACCCCTGAACCCCAAAACCCAAACCTAGCCCTGAACCCTATAAATACCCCTGTACCTCAAAACCCAAACCTACTCCTGAACCCTAAAAATACCCCGGTACCCCCAAAACCCGGACCTATCCCTGAACCCTAAAAATACCCCTGTACCCCAAAACCCAAACCTACCCCTGAACCCTAAAATACCCCTGTACCCGAAAACCCAAACCTAGCCCTGAACCCTTAAAATAGCCCCCGTTCCCCAAAACCCAAACCTACCCCTGAACCCTAAAAATACCCCTGCACCCCAAAACCCAAACCTTTCCCTGAACCCTAAAAATAACCCTGTACCCCAAAACCCAAAACCTACCCCTGAACCTTAAAATATCCCTGTACCACAAAACCCAAACCTAGCCCTGAACCCTAAAAATACCCCTGTACACCAAAACCCATACCTATCCCTAAACCCTAAAACTACCCCTATACCCCATAACCCTAAACTATATCTGAACCCTTAAAATACCCAAACACCCCAAAACATATTCCTCAGTACCCCCAAAACATATTCCCCTATACCCATTCTATATCTCATCCAAACATAAAAAAACATGCTTTTACCATTCATGCATTTACAACGAATTTCGTTGTAAATGTATGCGTGGTAAAAGCATACAAAATGTAATGCCATGCGTTATAATGGCATTGCGGAGTCATGGTACTTTCTTAATGAAAGTATCCGGAGTGATGGTATGCGGAAAGAAAGTTGCGGAATAATGGGTGTTTACCCTCCCCCGGTGAGTACATTGGTGGCACGGCGGCCCACATCTCCAGCAACATACTCATATTTTTCACCAACCATTTGAAAAATGCACAGGTCTCTCTCATTGATGGCCAGCAACGACATACACTTTTAGACACACCCCCTGCCACAAGTTCTAAAATTGCTAACTTTAGAGCTGGGGAGCTACGTTCGAATCTCGGCATCAGCTCAACATCCTGTGATTCCAGGCAAATCGGTTTGTCTCCCCGCGCCTACCACAAATGATTGTGTTCTTCTGTAATGTAAATTGTGCTCATGCCATGTTGTCGAAGTCACGCTATATAATATTGCAAGGAAAAATAAAGTAGGGAAACTCGAGTACACACACTACTGAACGCGCACTCTTAACTGCATCAGCAGTGCACTGTGAATCGGAGCGTTTCACAGGCCTGTCACAGATAAGAAATGCTATCAAAAAGAAATCCTACAAAACGATATACTACTGGCCGGCAGCAATTCATACCCGGACAAAGTCGGGACGGGCAGCTAGTATATATATATATATATATATATATATATATATATATATATATATATATATATATATATATATATATATATATATATATATATATATATATATATATATATAAACATAGTATTAATAAAAAAAATACAATATAATTACCATAGGCTAGCGAGAGGGTTAAATTTACTATTACCACTCCAGTGAGTGCAACAGTAGAAAAAACATTGAATAGCGTAGCACTAAACATTACTATTCCCAATCCAGTGAGTGCAACAGTAGGGAAAACGTTGGATAGCGGGAGAGTAAGAATTACTATTCCCACTCCAGTTAGTGCAACAGTAGGGAAAGCGTTGGATAGCGTAGGGGTAAAAATTACTATTCCTACTCCAGAGAGTGCAACAGTAGGGAAAGCGTTGGATAGCGTAGGGGTAAAAATTACTATTCCCACTCCAGAGAGTGCAACAGTAGGGAAAACGTTGGATAGCGTAGGGGTAAAAATTACTATTCCCACTCCAGTGAGTGCAACAGTAGGGAAAGCGTTGGATAGCGTAGGGGTAAAAATTACTATTCCCACTCCAGTGAGTGCAACAGTAGGGAAAGCATTGGATAGCGGGAGGGTAGAAATTACTATTCCCACTCCAGAGAGTGCAACAGTAGGGAAAGCATGGGATAGCGTAGAGGTAAAAATTACTATTCCCACTCCAGAGAGTGCAACAGTAGGGAAAGTGTTGGATAGTGTAGGGGTAAAAATTACTATTTCCACTCCAATGAGTGCAATAGTAGGGAAAGTGTTGGATAGCATAGGGGTGTAAATTACTATTCCTAATTTGCACATGGGCTGGTGGGAGGAGCAAGTACTCATGGGAACACATGGCACCCAAATGTCAGAAAATGTGGCTCTGTCCAGTCGCTACATAGACGAGATTTTTTTTATATGGAAGGGAAGCGAGGAAAGTGCAGTTGAGTTTGCTGAACAACTAAACCAAAACACACTCAACCTAAAATTCACCAGCACAACCAGCAAAAGCACTATTACATTTTTAGACCTGGAGTTATTCATTTCCAACAACAAGATACAATCCAGAACTTATCGTAAACCCACTGCAGGAAACACCATCCTGCACGCTTCAAGTTTCCACCCCTCCAGTCTGATTAACAGTATTCCCTATGCAGAATGTCTCAGGATGAGACGTAACTGCAGCACGCAGGAGAGTTACGCGGAAGCTAAACAGGGATTATTTAACAGACTTCCTACCAGAAGCTACCCCAACCAGACATTCGAGAAAGCAGAGGAAAAGTGTAACGGAAAAAGCAGTGAAAATCTAATACTTAAATCAGCAGCAGACTTTTCCCAATCCCAAAACACAGGGGCACTACGTATGATTACGGGCTATAACGCTTACCATACACAATTGCGTAGAATCCTCTACAGACACTGGCCCATAGTGCGCAATGATCCCACCATAGGTAAAATCTGTGCCAAACTCCCACAGCTCACTTTCAGAAGGGCAAAATCGATAAAAGAAGAAATAGTGTCCAACATACCACGCAAAGTAATAAAAAATCCATGGCTGAAAAGTGCAAAAGGGTTTTACAAATGCACTAAGTGCAAAGCGTGTAAACAGGGCGTCAACACTAACAAAGTTCTGTTGCCACTTAGGAAGGCACCATTAGAAATCCGAGAGAACTTTTCTTGCAAAACAGACTTTGCTGTATATGTTTTACAATGTAGCTGCAACAAAAGATATGTGGGCAGCACCATACATCCGGTCCTCGTAAAAATACTCCAACATCTACAGGCAATCAGCAATGATGACCCCACATACCCTGTTGCATGACATATCAACACTTATCACGAAGGTAAAGCAGAAAACATCCAATACTTTGTGATTGACAGTGTAAAGAAAAACATCAGAGATGGAAATAGACAACTGTCACTAAGGAGGCTTTAATCAAGATATATTCTCTTACTCAATTCCAAGGCCCCCAATGGCTTGAACGCTGACGAAGCCCTGAGTGTGCACCTTTGTGTATGCCCTGACACTCTACGCAGCTTCCCCGGACACAAACCTACTCCTCCAGAACAGTACTTACTTTATGTGTGATTGAAATAACTCGTCACCAAGAACAACATACTTTTATGTAATTTCATTTCATTTCACGTTTATTCAATCCAAACAATAGGTGAGAGAAGGTTTACATTAACACGGCAATACAGTCGGTTAGGATCTTGTCAACCCCCCGAACCACTCTTACCAACATCAGTCAAGAACCTCCCTACTGCCCTCACCACAGACATGACGAAGGGTGAAGTTAATGCACATGGTTTGTTTGCGCACTAGTCCCTCTATAGCAGTATATGGCCAGATTAGGAAACTACAATTAGTTAGTAAATAAATCGTCAAGGATACTATTCCTTTTCACCAGTCAAGGCCTGACTGACATGACACTGTTTGCGCATTTATGCGCTGAAAGATGCAACATGTTGGATAACAAACCACCGCAGCACTGACCCACACCGGTCTGGGTATTTCTTCACTAGCACATTACATTCCACATGTGTCTAGTTGTCATGGTTCTTGTTTTCAAGCACACTGCCGCAATGTACCTTAATTAATCTATGACTCACTGATTCACTGTTAAGCCGTTTTTCAACACTGAACTTGCCATGAGGATGTTATTATTTGATATTCTTTGGTTTATATACATTGTGCAACCTAACATGTATAACGTTTTAATATTTAATTCTCTACATATGACTAGAATATGTTTTCGCAATTTAGTTCTGTCCTAACCAAATATGTGTCACTTTGTTATATTATTTAGAAGACAGACTCTATGAGTTGACATGACTCATCACATGTAGTGAAACACAACTCTTCCATGCCTATCTGTCAGGAAGTCACCATGGCAACACACTCTCCCACCTCCTAACCAATCACTGTTGTCTTTGTGTATATATAGCACTTTCACTGTGTATGTAACTGTTGTGAGCAATGCTGTTCTTTGCCGCCGAAACGCGTCAAACCATCCTAATGGAATAAAGAAAACTTTTCCTTGAATAAGTGATCCCACGGTGTCAGCGCCTGTTTTGCATGTTTGGATCCAGGATTGGATATTATATATATATACATAGGATTAATAAAAAAAAATACAATATATTTACCATAGGGTAGCGAGAGGGTTAAATTTACTATTACCACTCCAGTGAGTGCAACAGTAGAAAAAACATTGGATAGCGTAGCACTAAACTTTACTATTCCCAATTCAGTGAGTGCAACAGTAGGGAAAATGTTAGTTAGCGGGAGGGTAAGAATTACTATTCCCACTCCAGTTAGTGCAACAGTAGGGAAAGCGTTGGATAGCGTAGGGGTAAAAATGACTATTCCCACTCCAGTGAGTGCAACAGTAGGGAAGGCGTTGGATAGTGTAGCGGTAAAAATTAATATTCCCACTCCAGTGAGTACAACAGTAGGGAAAGCATTGGATAGCGGGAGGGTAGAAATTACTATTCCCACTCCAGAGAGTGCAACAGTAGGGAAAGCGTTGGATAGCGAGAGGTAAAAATGACTATTCCCACTCCAGAGAGTGCAACTGTAGGGAAAGTGTTGGATAGCGTAGGGTTAAAAATTACTATTTCCACTTCAGTGCGTGCAATAGTAGGGAAAGTTTTGGATAGCGTAGGGGTGTAAATTACTATTCCAACTCCAGTGAGTGCAACAGTAGGGAAAGCGTTAGATAGCGTAGGGGTAAAAATTACTATTCCCACTCCAGAGAGTGCAACAGTAGGGAAAGCGTTGGATTGCATAGGGGTAACAATTACTATACCCACTCCAGTGAGTGCAACAGTGGGGAAAGCGTTGGATAGCGGGAGGGTAAGAATTACTATTCCCATTCTAGTTAGTGCAACAGTAGGGAAAGCGTTGGATAGCGTAGGGGTAAAAATTACTATTCCCACTCCAGAGAGTGCAACTGTAGGGAAAGTGTTGGATAGCGTAGGGTTAAAAATTACTATTTCCACTCCAGTGCGTGCAATAGTAGGGAAAGTTTTGGATAGCGTAGGGGTGTAAATTACTATTCCAACTCCAGTGAGTGCAACAGTAGGGAAAGCGTTGGATAGCGTAGGGGTAAAAATTACTATTCCCACTCCAGAGAGTGCAACAGTAGAGAAAGCGTTGGATTGCATAGGGGTAACAATTACTATACCCAGTCCAGTGAGTGCAACAGTGGGGAAAGCGTTGGATAGCGGGAGGGTAAGAATTACTATTCCCATTCCAGTTAGTGCAACAGTAGGGAAAGCGTTGGATAGCGTAGGGGTAAAAATGATTATTCCCACTCCAGTGAGTGCAACAGTAGGGAAGGCGTTGGATAGCGTAGGGGTAAAAATTTATATTCCCACTCCAGTGAGTGCAACAGTAGGGAAAGCATTGGATAGCGGGAGAGTAGAAATTACTATTCCCACTCCAGAGAGTGCAACAGTAGGGAAAGCGTTGGATAGCGAGAGGTAAAAATTACTATTCCCACTCCAGAGAGTGCAACAGTAGGGAGAGTGTTGGATAGCGTAGGGTTAAAAATTACTATTTCCACTCCAGTGAGTGCAATAGTAGGGAAAGTGTTGGATAGCGTAGGGGTGTAAATTACTATTCCCACTCCAGTGAGTGCAACAGTAGGGAAAGCGTTGGATAGCGTAGGGGTAAAAATTACTATTTCCACTTCAGTGCGTGCAATAGTAGGGAAAGTTTTGGATAGCGTAGGGGTGTAAATTACTATTCCAACTCCAGTGAGTGCAACAGTAGGGAAAGCGTTAGATAGCGTAGGGGTAAAAATTACTATTCCCACTCCAGAGAGTGCAACAGTAGGGAAAGCGTTGGATTGCATAGGGGTAACAATTACTATACCCACTCCAGTGAGTGCAACAGTGGGGAAAGCGTTGGATAGCGGGAGGGTAAGAATTACTATTCCCATTCTAGTTAGTGCAACAGTAGGGAAAGCGTTGGATAGCGTAGGGGTAAAAATTACTATTCCCACTCCAGAGAGTGCAACTGTAGGGAAAGTGTTGGATAGCGTAGGGTTAAAAATTACTATTTCCACTCCAGTGCGTGCAATAGTAGGGAAAGTTTTGGATAGCGTAGGGGTGTAAATTACTATTCCAACTCCAGTGAGTGCAACAGTAGGGAAAGCGTTGGATAGCGTAGGGGTAAAAATTACTATTCCCACTCCAGAGAGTGCAACAGTAGAGAGAGCGTTGGATTGCATAGGGGTAACAATTACTATACCCAGTCCAGTGAGTGCAACAGTGGGGAAAGCGTTGGATAGCGGGAGGGTAAGAATTACTATTCCCATTCCAGTTAGTGCAACAGTAGGGAAAGCGTTGGATAGCGTAGGGGTAAAAATGATTATTCCCACTCCAGTGAGTGCAACAGTAGGGAAGGCGTTGGATAGCGTAGGGGTAAAAATTTATATTCCCACTCCAGTGAGTGCAACAGTAGGGAAAGCATTGGATAGCGGGAGAGTAGAAATTACTATTCCCACTCCAGAGAGTGCAACAGTAGGGAAAGCGTTGGATAGCGAGAGGTAAAAATTACTATTCCCACTCCAGAGAGTGCAACAGTAGGGAGAGTGTTGGATAGCGTAGGGTTAAAAATTACTATTTCCACTCCAGTGAGTGCAATAGTAGGGAAAGTGTTGGATAGCGTAGGGGTGTAAATTACTATTCCCACTCCAGTGAGTGCAACAGTAGGGAAAGCGTTGGATAGCGTAGGGGTAAAAATTACTATTCCCACTCCAGAGAGTGCAACAGTAGGGAAAGCGTGGGATAGCATAGGGGTAACAATTACTATTCCCAGTCCAGTGAGTTCAACAGTGGGGAAAGCGTTGGATAGCGGGACAGTAGAAATTATCATTCCCACTCCAGAGAGTACAACAGTAGGGAAAGCGTTGTCTAGCGTAGGGGTAAAAATTACTATTTCCACTCCAGTGAGTGCAACAGTAGGGAAAGCATTGGATAGCGTAGAGGTTTAAATTACTATTCCCACTCCAGTGAGTGCAACAGTAGGGAAAGCATTGGATAGCGGGAGGGTTAAAATAACTATTCCCACTCCACTGAGTGCAACAGTAGGGAAAGCGTTGGATAGCGGGAGGGTAAAAATTACTACTCCAACTCCAGAGTGTGCAACAGTAGGTAAAACGTTGGATAGCATAGGGGTAAAAATGACTATTCTCACTCCAGTGAGTGCAACAGTAGGGAAAGCGTTGGATAGCATTGGGGTAAAAATTACTATTCCAACTACAGAGACTGCAACAGTAGGGAAAGCGTTGGATAGCGTAGGGGTAAAAATTACTATTCCACTAAAGTTAGTGCAACAGTAGGGAAAGCGTTGGATAGCGGGAGGGTAAAAATTACTTTTCCCACTCCAGAGAGTGCAACAGTAGGGAAAGCGTTGGATAGCGTAGGGATAAAAATTACTATTCCCACTCCACTGAGTGCAACAGTAGGGAAAGCGTTGGATAGCGTAGGGGTAGAAATTACTATTCCCACTCCAGAGAGTGCAACAGTAGGGAAAGCGTTGGATAGCGTAGGGGTAAAAATTACTATTCCCACTCCAAATAGTGCAACAGTAGGGAAATTGTTGGATAGCGTAGGGGTAAAAATTACTATTCTCACTCCAGTAAGTGCAACAGTAGGGAAAGCATTGGATAGTGGGAGGGTAAAAATTACTATTCCCACTCCAGTGAGTGCAACAGTAGGGAAACTAAATACTTCATATATAAATAAAAATAACATAAATATTAATACCAATTACAAATTAATTTAAATAATTAACAATTGTATATAATATATTAATTAATTAATTATTAAAACAAATAAAAATTAATTATTATTAATAATTACCTACTAGTACAAATTATTTACCAATTAATAAATTAATTAATAATTTAAGATTAATAAAAAATTAGATCAGAAAATTAAAATTTAAAAAATGTAATTACTTACAATGAAATTACTTCCCACCCTATTCCCCTATAAACCCACAACCCACTACAGAAACACATTCATAAAAGTAACATATTTATCAATTAATCAATTATTTAACATTAATTAACAATTATATTTTAATTAATTACCAATTATTAATTAATTAACAATTAATTCAAAATAAATACCAATAAATCAATTAAAATATTTACCTAATTATAATTAATTACTTCCCACCGTATTCTCCTTTAAACCCACAACCCGCTACAGAAAATAAATGACTACAATTAACATATTTATTAAATAATCAATTAAAATAAATTACCAATTATATTTTAATAATTACCAATTAATACTTAATTAGCAATTAATTCAAAATAATTACCAGTAAATAATTTAACATATTAAATTAATTATAATTAAATTACTTCCCCCCCTATTCCCCTATAAACCCACAACCCGCTACAGAAAATAAATTACAAAAATTAACAAATTTATCAATTAATAAATTAAAATTAATTACCAATTATATTTTAATTATTTACTTATTAATTAACAATTAATTCAAAATAAATGCCAATAAATAAATTAACATATTTAATTAATTATAATTAAATTACTTCCCGCCCTATTCCCCTATAAACCCACAACCCGCTACAGAAAATGAATTACAAAAATTAACATATTTATCAATTAATCAATTAAAAATAATTACCAATTATATTTTAATTAATTTCCAATTAATAAATAATTAACAAGTAATTCAAAATAAATAACATAACATATTTAATTAATTATAATTAAATTACTTCCCACCCTATTCCCCTATAAACCCACAACCTGCTACAGAATTATATTACGCAAATATTAAAAATAATATTAACTTACTTACCTCAAATTCCATATTTTTGTTATCTATATTCCCTCCATTCGATATTTTTGTATTCTATATTCTGTCCATTCGATATTTTGTCCATTCTATATTTTTGATTCAATATTAATGCTATTCTATTCGATATTAATACTATTCTATTCGATATTTTGGTAGTCTATATTCTGTCTATTCGATATTATGTCTATTCTATATTTTTTACTCGATATTATTGCTACTCAATATTAAAAACTCAATATTCTGACTGTACACCGTATGTGTGGGGGCGGTAGACCTAGAGAGGGAGCCTAACCCCTACCTCATCAAGACCCTGTCTAATTAACCCGTAGTTCATGTGTTCCCAAGACCTGTTGGGACCTTTAATCTTTGAAGTGATGGTGTTTCACACTCTGAGGCTGGGCTGCACAGGTACTTATGCACCTATGTGACAAGTTTTGT
Source organism: Lissotriton vulgaris (assembly GCF_964263255.1). Classification (NCBI taxonomy): domain Eukaryota; kingdom Metazoa; phylum Chordata; class Amphibia; order Caudata; family Salamandridae; genus Lissotriton; species Lissotriton vulgaris. The sequence goes on along the minus strand of NC_141695.1, from coordinate 163,855,384 downwards.
ACTGTATAACTTACTCGGAAGTTGTTGCCATATCAGCAGTAGAGAGTCATGTTTTTTCTCTCTCTCTGTCTTTCTCTCCCTGCCTCTCTCTGTCTCCCTCTTTCTCTTTCTCTTTCTCTCTCTCTCTCTTCTCTCTCTCTCCCTTTCTCTCTCTCTCTCTCTCTCTCTCTCTATAAATATATATATATATATATACACACTTTCTCACAGAAAAAAAAATACAAGGACGTTATAGTTAGGAATTAGCATTTAAAAAACCTTTAAAATTCACTAAAAAAACAAAGGTTACAGGAACATTATAGTTAGGAAATGGAATTGAAAAAATCTTAGAAGTTAACTGAAAAAACGTAAAGTTACAGAGATGTTATACTTAGGCACAGATTTCACATGCAGAAAACCAGAGAAATTCAACTGTTATAGTTAGTGAGCTAATTTCAGATGTCATCAGTGATGTAATCAGTGATGACACTAACCATGTCATGAGTGATGTAATATGTGAGGTCATAAGCAGTGCATTGCGGGTGCGTGAGTTATAGTTAACCCACTAACTATAATCGCTGAATTTCTTTGGTTTTGTACAAGTGAAACCTGAGCCTAACTATAATGTCTCTGTAACCTTTGTTTTTTTTCAAGTGAATATATATATATATTCTTCCCCATATATATATATATATATATATATATATATATATATATATATATATATATATATATATATATATATATATATATATATATATATATATATATATATATATATATATATATATGGAGAAGAAGTTTTCTGTGCAGACCCTCAGCAATAACCACCAAGTCCCAGAGGATCACAGAAAGGCAGCATACCAAACAGCAAATCCAGGTAAGTTCAAGTTGCTCACTTCATGTTTAATTTCTTTTTTTTTTCATTTCTCCTTAAGTTTCAACTATGCAAAGTGCGTCAGATAACAAAAAAATGACCTACGTGTTTCGGCCAGAGGCCATCGTCTGGGTCATGTGATAATCAGTGAAGGATGTTTGAAAAGGGGTTGGTTTGACCCGCCCTCAATTAACAAAAAATCCCAAATTTTTAAAAGAAAAGGTGTATCTTTTAAGGGAACAAATAATCATATTCATTTTAGATTTTAGACATTTTCAGCTGCAGGAATACCTATATAAACTTGTAAAGTACTTGAAATCCAGTTACATTATAAATTTATGTGGCATTTAAATATATTTGCTTTTGCAGCAACAATTAAGACTTTACCTGGCAACTGTGTGACATTAAACAAATGTGCAATGTGTGTAAAGTACGAATCCCTATATATTTATACAATATTAGAATGTATAGGAAACCACCATAGCAGCAGTTTAGGACCCTCGGCAGTTAGATAGATTTGATAATGTTTCCCTATATGCTTGAAGATGGTCTTTGGGGGCTCGAGCAGTGAATAAGTATCACATCAACCAAGCAAGACCCTTCATGAAATATACATTAACTAATCCCATATAATATAGTGAAGGGTCGTTGTTATCTAATCTTGGTGAAGTACCAGATTTGCACTTTAAATTGCCCCAATCAAAAATATACGCCAATTTATTAAAATTTGCCACAGTAAGACCATTTTATGGGAAATCGTTACATCTCTGCTGGGTTTTAGCGCTTCTACTGTTCTTTTAGATAAACAACCTAATAAAAACATCTTCAGAAGCCGGCTAACTAGATTTTCTGATGTGTGTGTATCCTATATTCTGGCTGTTCCCTACATCACAATATTTCTATTTCTAATAGAGATGTTTTCTTCGGCCACACACACATTTTTCACCATGGGTCAGTGTTTTCTACAGCTAAATTGTCCCAAATTGTCCTCATAGGCAATTATGTAGTTGGGCATCTGCATTCAGGCCCCATGGAATCTCTGTTCCTTTCATAATGATCCATCTGGATTCAGATTGTCTCAAAAGACGATCACGATCTCTACCTCTGATGTTCTGAGGGATATGTTCCACTCCATAGTACTTTAAGTTATCGAAATTACCACCACGATAATTCCAAATGTTTTTTGCGATTGCATAAGAAAAGTCTTTGTTCTTAGTAGCCCTCAGATGTTGCAGAATATGCAATTTTAGTTTATTCATGGTACTACCTATATATTCCTTGCCGCATTCACATTTTAAGGCATAGACCACGTGCGTGTATATATATTAACTGAAAAAAGCAGAGGCTAAAGTGGAGTTACATGTGAGTAACATAGTAAAATTTTAAGTGACAAAAAAAAATAGAAATTACCGGAAAAAGCATTACCATTTAAAAAACATAAAACCAGGAAAAGATGCCAGTTATGCATAACTGACATATGTGTAACTTGCACGCCATACATTTCAGATATCTTTGGTGATGTCATATGTAAGACCAGGAGCAGTATGCCAGTGGTGCATGTTATATTTATGTCACTTGCGTATAAATGGCTATTTTCTCTAGTTTTCTGTTTTTAAAACATTACTGCTTTTTTACTACATTTCTAGGTTTTTTTTAACATAAGTTAAAATCTTACTTCCTTTCTCGCATATAAACCACTATATTCCTTTGTTTTTCTTATTTGATTTCTGTATTTTTTAACATTAAGTGATAAAATACCTTTGCAGACAACCACTTGCTGCGCATGGTCAGGCACTGCACTCAACCTATCTCCCTGCATGGCATTTGGCCATGAGCAGTGAGAATGGATTGTTGGTTGGCCAACATTTTCTGTTGAGTTCTGTGGGACCACATAGGCCCGCTGTTCCGCGAAAGTCTTACGGCACTGTGACAGCATAAAGAAAGAATCCTTTTTAGGACTCACTGAGTAGGCGCATGCGGTGCTCTGCGAGACATTTTATAAGCGGGTTTTAAAAGTGCTGCTACCAAAAGCTTGGCCACCAGCTTGCTATTACGCGCACAAGCACACGTGCCTCTCTCCGCCTCTCCAATGCAGCGCACCTCGCTCCACTCCTCCCCGACCACAGAGCGCGTCCCCGCGATCGTGATCGCTTTCACGCTCTTTTGCGTGCTTGTTCTGTAATCTATGTTGTCTAGTAATCGAAAGTAAAGAAATAAATGTTTTTTTCTTTTTCTTTACTTTTGCTGTAATCGCAGCACCTGCACTTTACTGTAAACATTAAAAGTAAAGCGTGGGTGCCGCGATTATAGCAAAAGTAAAGAAATAGAATAAAACATCTATTTCTTTACTTTTGCAACAATCGCGGCACCCGCGCTTCACTTTTAATGTTAAAAAGTAAAGCGCGGGTGCTGCAATTATAGCAAAAGTAAGGAATAAGATGTTTTTTTCTATTTCTTTACTTTTGCTATAATCGCAGCACCTGCGCTTTACTTTTAACATTAAAAGTAAAGCGCGGGTGCCGCGATTATAGCAAAAGTAAAGAAATAGAAAAAACATCTTTTTCTTTACTTTTGCTGTAATCGCGGCACCCGTGCTTTAAAAGTAAAGCGCAGGTGCCGTGATTCTAGCAAAAGTAAAGAAATGTATGTTTTTTTCTATTTCTTTACTTTTGCGCTAATCGCGGCACCCGCTGTTTACTTTTCACATTAAAAGTAAGGCACTGGTGCTGCGATAGTCTGTCAGATATAAAATTGGACCATTTCGAAGCATTATAACATATTGTAGCATGTTAAATCGATTGTTGTTGTGACCATTTGGTGTTAAAAAATATGTTTTGTATGTTTTACCCCCTTCTCCCCACCTCCCAGTCAACGTTCCTGCCCCCAGGAATGCTCGAGGCAAGGCCTCAGGAACCAGGCATGATACCCCCTTTTCTGGGCAGTTTTATATAGGTGGCAAACTCGACCTGAATGTATTTAGGCGCTTTACAGAAACACTAGTTGCATTACAGATGGACACATTGATTTTTTTAGGCATGTAGAGATTACGTGATTTGTTAATCTTAAAATGTTGAAGCTCCAACCAAGTTACCCAGCGTCAAGGTCAGCAGCTCTAGCTGTTACCCCACATACTCTGCCAATTTGACCGTCCCAGAGTAATTTGAGATAAACAAAAGTCATCTCAACGGGGGTTGGGAGGGTTCAGGTGCCAGGCATGCATGGGTCCTGGTGTGACACTCCCATTTCATAAATGTCTCATGTCTACTGAAAGCCTGCGGCTTTGGGCACACATGAGAACTAAAATAGGGCGGGGCTTCCACCTTAGGGCCCCAAAGCAAGACACTAAAATCAATTTATTGCTGAAAATGGCATGCTCAGCCTGTCATCCTCCGGAGGTCGGAATGCTCCAAAATTATTCTTGTTTATACTGCATATTGTTCATAGCGCCGCACTCATCACAATAGCTGTTTTCCAAGTGCGCCTCTTCCGTCCCCTTCCAGTCTTGTCTTTTTTCATGTCCCTCCAACTCTCTTCCCCCTTCCTCCCTCCATCTTTCTCTCTGCTTACCTCTCTCCATCTTTTCCCTCTCCTTATCTCTTCCTTGCCCCCTATTGCCGTCCCTCTGTTACACTCTTCAGTCTTCCTCAGCACCACTCCTTCATTGGAGATCCTTTCTGTTGTACTTTGTGAAAATCATTGTGCCTATGCCTGCAAGTGCTCATGTTTTATGAATGGCAGTATGGTGCGTCACTCAGTGCAAAGACGTACTAAAATCAAACCTCTTAATCTTTGTCAATACTTTAACAACTGGTCATTGGTAAAGAAGTTGCTATAACCACAAGAACGATCCAGGAACGAAAAATGCAGCATGGTAATGGTCAAGGTATTTCAAACAAGCGACCATCTCCAGCTGCTTCATTGTTTATTGACGGAAAGTGGTCTAATTTTGTACATTTGTTTACACTCTGAGTTTTGCCTATAAAATGTGCCCTGCCTCCATGCTCGCTGGTGTGTGTTTCTGTGTGAGAGTAGAGGGTGGAGGAAGATAAATGGTCACTGAGGTAAAAAAAAAAAAAAGAAAATGAAAAGGAAATATTTTGTGCACAAACTAAGTATCCCTCTCTGCCTTACTGTCTATCTATTCTGTGCAGCTCTCACCCCTATCTATCCACCATGCCACAAAATTCCACTTCACAAATCCCCTCCACACCATGCAATTCCACCCCACACAATTCCATAACTAGCAATTCCAATACAACCGACATATTTCCATACCCCATCCATCCACTCTACTCCAAACCAGAACAAATGGGTTTTGCGTGTGCAAACGGGTTTGCGACAAGTCTGCGCACGTAAAACCCTACATGGCCATGTACACACACTATTTTGCGAGTTGCAAAAAATTGCAAGGCACACGCCTCCACAATGCAGGGATCCGCAGCAGAGCCCTTGATTGGACTACCTCCTTCCTCACCGGCAGAACCAAGAGTGTCCGCCTCCCTCCATTCCGATCTAACGACACCAAGATCATCTGCGGAATACCCCAAGGATCATCCCTAAGCCCGACACTCTTCAATGTCTACATGGCACCGCTCGCCCACATAGCCCGATTTCACAACCTTAACATCATCTCATACGCCAACAACACCCAACTGATCCTCTCCCTCACCAAGGCCCCCACCACAGCCAAAACCAACCTCCACGAAGGAATGAAGGCTGTTGCCGAATGGATGAAGAACAGCCAACTGAAACTGAACTCGGACAAGACGGAGGTCCTCATACTCTGCCCCACCCCCTCCGCCTGGGACGACACCTGGTGGCCAGCCACGCTGGGAGCTGCACCAACACCCACCGACCACACACGCAACTTGGGGTTCATCCTGGACTCATCGCTGTCAATGACCCAGCAAGTCAACGCCGTTTCCTCCTCCTGCTTCAACACCCTCTGCATGCTCCACAAGATCTGCAGATGGATCCCCACTGGAACCAGAAGGATGGTCACCCAGGCCCTCGTCAGTAGCAGACTGGACTACGGCAACGCCCTCTACTCGGGAACCTTGGCCAAACTCCAGAAACGCCTGCAACCCATACAGAACGCTTCTGCACTCTTAATCCTCGACATCCCCCGACACAGCCACGTTGCACACCACCTGAGAGACCTGCACTGGCTCCCCATCAACAAGAGGATCACCTTCAAGATCCTCACCCACACTCACAAAGCACTCCACAACAGCGGACCAGCATACCTAAACGAACGACTCACCTTCTACACCCCAAACCACCAGTTTCGCTCCGCTGACCTCGCCCTCGGCCCCTGCATCCGAAGAGCGACCGCCGGCAGCAGATCTTTCTTCTACCTCGCTGCCAAGACATGGAACACCCTCTCCATCTACCCGCGCCAGACCCGAGACCTGCTGACCTTCAGGAGACTTCTCAAGACCTGACTGTCCGAACAGTAGGAGCACCCCCCACCCCTCCCAGCGCCTTGAGACCCTGACGGGTGAGTAGGGTGCTTTACAAATGCAAGATTGATTGATTGAAAGCACCCTCAATAAGGCATCACATTTTCTCTCCAAAACAACTCTAGTCCCTTGGGAAAAAACTGTAAGGCTATTAAATTCGGCAGATCTGCCTTAAAGGGTCTCTGTGTCATTGCAACAAGTCAAGCTGTAAACCGTTGATAATGGAGCCTTCGTGGCACAAGAAACGCAAACATTTAATGCTATTTCTCTTTCTTGATTTCAGCCCTTCCAAAGCACCAAGTGGTACACCACTGGGTGCACATTGCCACGATCAAATCACCATGAATAAACGGAGTTATGGAGAAGATACGCAAATGTTGGCGAGGGTAGAACGAAAGAAACAAATATCGAAGAAGTCAGGAGAAAAGAAGGAAAACGAATGAGTTGTGGGGAAAAAATGAAAAAGAACAAACAAGTTGTAAGAAGGAAGAAAATAGAACGAATGGGATGAGAAATAATATAAAACGGAAGAAAACTGTTGAAGTAAAGGAAAGAAGGAAAAAAAGAAAGAAGAAAGAAAGAAACAGAAAGAACGAAAGAAAAAAAAGAAAGAAAGAAAGACCCACCCAAAGCAAGGCTGAAACGATTATTGGAGGGAAGAGTAAGAAACTGTAAAGAAAACGAAAACAGACAAATGATTCGACGGTGTATTGCTAGGAGTTGAGAGGGGAAAGGGTGCCACGGAAAAAGAGGGAAAGGAGAAAAATGCGAAAACTGAGAATGAGAGATGACGCTGGAGAATGACCATGACGTATGTACTGTACTTGAAGTGAATCATGCCGCCCTGCCTTCTGGCCGCCTCCCCCCGCCGCACCCTGCAAGATTAAAAGCATCTCGTTTCACAGAAAAATCAACCCAGTACTTCCCTCCAAAGCGGCTTGGTGCGCAGACACCTCTCCTGCACCTGCCCTGGGCTTGTCTTCATCGTCAGCACCAGAGGAGACAGACAGCCTCTCCCCTGCACCTGCCCAGGATTTGTCCCCATCGGCATCACCAGAGGAGACAGACACCTTCTACCCTGCACCTGAGCCCCGGATAGGGCACGCACTCCCTCTCTGCACGTGCCCAGGGCTAGCACCGCTGCACTTCAGCAGCCCTTGAAAGGAACAAGCAAGTGGCCTAAACTGCTGCACTCTTTCGGAACACACACCGAACCATAGCGCCAAGAAGCGCGGCTCCTTCTGCTTCTAACTGCTGCACACTATTTGTAACCGGCATCTGAGAGGCATGGGGCGCTGCCCCCTCCTCCCCTGACTGCCCCCCTCTCTGAGAGGAACGACCACAGGAAGGCGGGAAGGACATAGCTGCATCCAGGGTCCCAGCTACAGGTAAGGCTCTGACGTCATCTGTAAATGTCTGTGGTGCCTCTGATGCTTTTCTGCATGTACAGAGCCCGAAATGTCTTCACAGCCCCTTCACAGCAATTCGTCGCAATAAAAGTTGGGTGAAGCACGGGCAGTAGAGCTCCCTGGAAGTTTGGGCTAATTAGAATTCTACCCATAAATCCAGCTGGGAGAGGTACCTGTCTATCATAATACATGTTTTGCATTATATCTAAGAACCCGCTCTCTATTTATTTTAACATCTGTATATGAAACACTTCCGGTCACGTTCTCTAGACCTCATAGAACAGTAAATACCAGTGGCTATTGTTATATCAACTCAGTAGTACTCATGTTATCGACCTCAGAAGTATGAAAGGCAGATCCTTCAAAGATTTACACCTATGATCTACAGATTGCGCTCGGGCTGTCGCAGCAGCTGCGTTGACCCACTGAGCAACCGTACGTCGCGTTGTGTCTGGACTTCCTATAAGATTATATTATTTGTGGGCGATACTAGTTTTAAAGCAATATACATTTGATGAAAGTTCATTAAAGATCCGTGAAGTAGGCGCGTTGATCTTTGTTTGTGTAGAGGAAGGATGGGTTGGTGTCATGTAAAGGGAAACTTTGGGGCTGAGTTTTCTTGAACCGAAATGCGTTTATTTGCGAATGAAAGAGCATTAATATAGCGTCAAATGCACTCACGGTTGTCTCTAGGCGCTTTCCTGCGTGAAGACGCAGGTAAGGACAAGGGGGCAGATTTACAAGCTCCGTGCGCCACTTTTGCGTTATTTTCCCCATGTTAAAAATGACGCAAATTTGGGGCAAAGGGTTTGTAAATCTGCGGAGAGAAGTTTACAGCAAACAGGTTTTGAAGTCTGGATAAGAACTTGGCGGTCGGATTGCAAAGTGATCTTTCAAATGTACATTAAATGCGATTCTAGTTCTGCCCTCAATATGGGGCCAAATCCCTGGCTAGGGTAAGAGGTGTCACTATTCACTGAAAAGAGGCCGTTTTCACAAACACAATGTTTGTGAAAACGGCATCTTTTCAGTGCCACATATTAAAGGTGGGCAGATTGCACAGTGGGTTGAGGTGTGCGCGCAATCCTTTGCCACAAACTTAGAAGTCATGCAACTTGCAAGGATTTCCACTGGGTGAAAACCAAAGATTTCGAACAGTTTGCCAGGATCAATGCATCGTGAGGACAGGTGGGCGCACTTAGAAATCACAGCTTTACTGGACCCCAGACACAAGCCTCAGAAACCTCTCCTCACTGGGTTCTGCAATATTTCACCAGTAGGGTCTGCAAGATCTCATGTACATGGCCTGCAAGATCCCACCGGCAGGGACTGCAAGATCTCACCTGGCGGGTCTTCATGATCTCACCAGTAGTGTCTACAAGATCTCACACATATGATCTGCAAGATCTAATCTGTAGTGTCTGCAAGATCTCACACACAGGGTCTGTAAGATCTCACCTGTAGGGTCATCAAGGTCTAATCTGTAGGGTCTGCAAGATCCCACTGGTAGGGACAGCAAGATCTCACCTGTAGTGTCAGAAAGATCCCAGCAGTAGGGCCTGTAAGATCTCACCTGTAGGGTCAGCAAGATCTCACCTGTAGGGTGTTCAAGATCTCACCTGTAGGGTCAGCAAGATCTCACACATAGGGTCTGAATGATCTCACCTGTATGGTCTGCAAGATCTCAGCTGTATGGTCTGAAAGATCTCACACATAGGGTCTGCAAGGTCTCACCAGTAGGGTCTGCAAGCTCTTACTAGAAGAATCTGAACGATCTCACACATAGGGTCTGCAAGATCCTAAACACAGGACCTAAAATATCTCACTGGTAGATTAGACAAGCCCTCACCAGCAGTATTTGTATCAAGTAACCAGCTGTGTCTTTAATAACTCGTCAGTAGAGTTCTGTAGAATTTCATCAGTAGTGTCTTCACCGCGTCATTGATAGTGTCTGAAAGACATAGTAGTCAGTAAAGTCTGCTCAGAAATGTCTACAATACCTGATGGGTAGTGTCACCAAGCCGCGGTCAGTAGTGGTGTGTGCACTCATTTCAGAAGTGTCTGCAAAGAGTGACCAATGGTGCCTGCAGGACCTGGAGTGGTGTCTGTAAGACCTGACCAGTAGCCTCACTACTTAGGTTATTACATGATTAGAACACTTGGCAAATAACATTATCTACATTATGGACATTAAAAGATAGTGTATACAGGATGATGGCAGAAGAGGTGGACATTAAAATATAACATATACCGCATGATGGCAGAAGAGATGGACATTAAAAGATAGTATATACCGGATGAAGGCAGAAGAGGTGGACATTAAAATATAGTACATTACAGATGATGACAGAAGAGATGGACATTGAAAGTTGATATTTTTTGTTAGCCTAGTCGTATTTTCTGCACATAACTTGGTACCCCTGGCCTGACTTAGGGTGCGTGCCCTAATCTGGAGTTCCAGCAGATGTTAAACTTGCAAATAGTGTAGACTCTGCTGGCTAGGTCTTGAAGACACTAATTATGAGGCCTTGCAGACACTACTCACTAAGTCATTCAAGTTCAGACACTGCTGGTGAGCTTGTACAGACTTTACCGCTTCGCTGTTGTAAATATAACTGGTAAGTCATAAACTACTGGTCAGGTCTTAAGACCTTGTAGACCATACGGATGAAATGTTGCAGCCACTACATGTGCAGTCTTGAGACTCTATGAGATCTTACAGACACCCCTGGGAGATGTTGCAGATACTAGTAATTTACTACTTCAGTATCCAAAGTGTCTATGATCTCATGTTAGTTTTTATTCCTATTCTCTCATTCCTTTTTACTTTATCTTCATATAAAACCATGCAGTTTCCCTCATGCGACGTTTAGTTTGTGACTTTCCAGTCACACAATTAAGCACTTTATAATTCATTGTATGACGTCATTGTACAGCTCACAGAACATTTTGGGCATACTTATTGACATTTAAAAGTAGGTCAACGTAAGCACGACCTGCAGCTTTGACCTTGCCACACCTCAACTATTTGAGCACTTGAAAATCCAGTTTCACCATTGAAAAATCTATGTGTGCTGATTCGAGGGAGACTTCCACATTCCAGCTGCTGTCTGGCCATCTTCCCTTTTGAGAACACCATGAGCTTGAGAGTTTTCTTTATTGGAAACCTTTATTGTATATGCTAATGAGCATTTAATGAGCCTTTTTCCTTATATAATTGCCTCTTGATTTAAAAAAAAAAAACAGTCTAGTAGCAGATATTAGAAGGTGTGGACGATTATTGAGTATTCGCTCGTGAGATGAGTGTACAAATTACTTTCCTGCAATTAGAGACACTATTCGGCAGGCAGAACCCCGATATTCCGAAGAGCACCACTAAATTCTCCCACCTGTCTCTCTTTGCGGAGACATGTATCACTGTGTGGTCTCAATACAGTAGAAAAGCTCCTTTTTAGTCATTTGAGAAGTGGACTATGGAAAAGTGACTGCAATAACCTACCTTGCTTCCACCGGTACAGCATTATTATATGTATGTCGGAGTATTAGATTTTAGAAGGATTTTCTGTGGCAAGTTTCTGGAAAATCCCTGTTCACATAATCAATTGCTTTACTTTTATTCCTCACTAGGAATGGCGGACCCGGCACTCAAAAAGGAATCAACGCTGGAAAAAGTGGGCAGGCGCATCTTCACATTACTCTTTGCTGCGTTGGTCCTCGGAGGCCTGAGCTGGGCGTATATCAATGGCTTCCCTTTAGCAAATGACCAGTTCAACATTGTAGCCTTTGGCCTCTATGGGGCTTTCTTGACAGTTCACCTGCTCATCCAGAGCTCCTTTGCCTTCCTGGAGCACCGGCGCATGCGCAGACGCTGCATGAACTGCAGCTATACTAAGTCGGTGGCCCTCACCATCTCAGCCTACCAGGAGGATATAGCCTACCTGCGCGAGTGTCTGATATCTGTCAAGAACATACAGTATCCTCCGGAGAAGCTGCAGATCATCATGGTAATTGACGGCAACCGAGAGGAAGACCAGTACATGATGGATATGTTCATGGAGATCTTCCGTGACGAGAACGTGGGCTCCTACGTCTGGGAGCACAACTATCACTCCTGGAAACCGGGGGAGACGCCGTCCTCTGGCGAGCCAACTTACGAGAACCCCAACGACTTATCCCAATACAATGAGATTGAGGCAGTGGATCCTGGCAGGGTAGCGGTGGAGGAGCTGATCCAGACCAAGCGCTGCGTGTGCATCATGCAGAAGTGGGGCGGGAAGCGCGAAGTGATGTACACCGCCATGAAGGCGCTGGGCGACTCTGTGGACTACATCCAGGTAAGGAATAAGAGCATGGGTGTGGGATTATGCGGCAGGGTCTTTATCTGTTCGTCTTTGGGTTAGTCTATGAGGAGATGGGTCAAAGCGCCAACAAGCAGGTGCCTCAAAGTAACTCTTCCTCGTCTCCACAAGCATTTCAGAAGCACCAGACTGGCGCCCACCAGCTGTCTAAGATTGCTGGCATATCCCCTGCTTTATCATCAAGTCATCATCCAGATACACAAAGAGATTAGGACGCATCCTTTGGTTTCTCCTGTGTTGACGCACAATTGGCTGCCACGCACCAACGCAGGCATCTTTGCACCAAGTTGGGGGTGCCTGTGTTATGTGGATGATTGTATTTTTTGCAGGAAGGGACACCTTCCTGTACAAAAACAATCACTGATGTTGGTTTCCTCTTTTTATGTGTGCTGAAGTATGCAGCACGCATAGAGAGAATAAAAAACGAGGAGAAATAAAATTATTTCTACCCGTTGCAACTCCTTATGCGTCCCCTGGGGAGGCGTAGGATTCGGACACAACCCCAGGTTTACGAAATGTTGTAAATCTGGGAATGCGGCAGAATCCATGGGTATTTTGTGGGAACACCCACCACAAAACACCCCTGGCACACCCCATGCACACAAAGAGATGCGTATAAAGGGGTCATATTTACAAGTCCATTAAAAGCCATGCAGAGTGGCTTTGCTTGTCCTTATAAATATGGGCCAGCACACTGCGCCACTTGTGCATTAAAAAAAGTGACACATAGGTGGCGGAAGGTGCTTGAAAATAAGCCCTTTTGAATTTATGTAATTCGGCAGTATTTTGGTTTCCCCATCACAGGAATGATTTTTTTCTGAATAGATATTACTCTCCTGAGTTCAGTCAACAAACCCTAAAGGGTTTTAGCCAATATATTTCAGAAGTTAAGATTAAAGTGGCTCATTGCCCATGTTTCTTTTAAATGGATAGTGGGACTTTGTCCTGCCAGACGCTCCGGAGTATCTTGGCGCCACCTGAGGCTGATAGTGAACATTGTTAGTGCTTCTTATGCTCTCCGTCCAGTCATGTCTAGCTTTGCTCCCAGTCTTCTTCTTTAACTCCCTCCCCATTCTTGAGAACTCAGGGGGTAACTAGCGCACTTTATAAAAAAAAATTAATCAATGTAACCTTGGTGAAAAAGTACTAACCCATCCTTGCCCCCGCAGGTGTGCGACTCTGACACCAAGCTGGACCCCCTGGCCACCCTGGAGCTGGTCAAGGTTCTGGAGTCCGACGATCGGAATGGGGCAGTGGGCGGAGACGTGCGAATCCTGAACCTCAACGAGTCCTACGTCAGTTTCATGAGCAGTCTCCGCTACTGGATCGCCTTCAACGTGGAGCGCGCGTGCCAGTCCTACTTCAACTGCGTGTCCTGCATCAGCGGCCCGCTAGGTGAGCCCCTTCCGCTGGACCAGCGCCACCTCAGGGCGCAGTGTGCACTTTCACCCTGCAGAGTAGCACCATTTCTGCTCCAACGAGACCCTCAGATAGCCCTATCAATTCACCCTGGCCCTAGTGGTGCAGCATAATGTGGGCCCTAATGCAAGCAAGGGGAATGGACCCTGTCCCTCTGGTGAGGTGGTAAAAGCTAGCCATAATTGGGATACATTCCAATGCTGTAGTGACAGTTATACCCTTCATGGATTCAATTATTTAAATCTCCCATCCTCAGCGCCCCTTCTTTTATGGTCAGAAAGCGCAGGCAGCATGGGTGTCTGGCAGCGCCATCTACTGTTGCAATTTAAGAATAATACAAGGCATCGCTAATGCACTCCGGGCCTGATGTTCAAAGGGCGTTTTACTTGCAAAGGTCACATTTGAGCCATTGTGACTGCAACATGGCTTTTATAAATATACACAACTCAAATTTATTTTCAGTCACAGGTTACCAAATCGCATTTTGGGCTTTAAAATAAAATCAAGTTCGGTATTTGAAAGGTGTGTATAAAGGGAGTCCCTACCAAATACAGATTTCTTAACTTTTGTACTAACGTTTTGCAACTGAAATCCAGTCGCTAAACATTATTTTTTTACTACCAATTGCAAAGTAGTGGTAATCATTCACAAACGGGAATGGGATCTGGGGATGGGGTCCCTAGGGAAAATTTTCCCTCTGTGAAGACCGGTAAAAATATTTTTTACGAGCAGCCGTGATGCCTGGGACCACTGCCTCCTCCTATAAAATGTTTGTAGAAGTGTAAAGTTTAGTTCTTTTCTTTTAAAGTATCCCCTGGTCAACCAACCTCATGCATATTAATGAAGTAGTTTGATTTACGACTATGAGTCGGCATTTTGTGAAGCAACCTATTTTTATATAGGCTGGTTCACAAAATACCCATGCATTAGGTAGAAGTCGGTGCACAAAATGCAACCACTTTTACTGTAATGATTTTAGTAGATTGCAAATGAGAAATTGCAAATAGTTACTTGCACAATTTACAATTTCCTATTAGGAATCTTTGTACATTATTCCTGGCCTGCTGCACCACCTGCCATCCTAAAATAACGAAGCTCCAGACCGTGAGAATTGTTAGTAACCTGCTCTTTGTCGCCCCTGTAGGTCTCTACAGGAATGACCTCCTGCAGCAGTTCCTGGAGTCCTGGTACAATCAGAAGTTCCTGGGGACTCACTGCACGTTTGGGGATGACCGGCACCTCACCAACCGCATGCTCAGCATTGGATACGCCACAAAGTAAGTCCAAGGCTCTGATGTGGCCATTGATGATGCGTCAAACCTGGCCATCGGCCTTTGCTTCTCATTGCCACACTGGCAGTAAGAGGGAGGATACTTACAGAGTATAGAGACCCCAGACTATTCCTCCATTAGGAAGCAACGTGTAGATGGGTGCTCGTTTAAATATATAGCACGCAGGATGTGTGTTTGTGCTCCTAACTGTATTGACTATACAGTGGCAGCCATAGAAACGCTTCTCACTCACTATAGACGTGCATAGACTGACAACCAGAGAGACGCTCCTCACTCACCAGAGAAATATGTAGACTGATAGTAAGCAAAGTGTTTCTCACTGACTGTAGAAATACATAGACTGATAGCATGAGAGGTGTTTCTCACTGACTGTGGAAATATATAGACTGATAGCATGAGTGGTGTTTCTCACTGACTGTAGAAATATATAGACTGATAGCATGAGTGGTGTTTCTCACTGACTGTAGAAATATATAGACTGATAGCATGAGAGGTGTTTCTCAAGGACTGTAGAAATATATAGACTGATAGCATGAGTGGTGTTTCTCACTGACTGTAGAAATATATAGACTGATAGCATGAGTGGTGTTTCTCACTGACTGTAGAAATATATAGACTGATAGCATGAGTGGTGTTTCTCACTGACTGTAGAAATATATAGACTGATAGCATGAGAGGTGTTTCTCAAGGACTGTAGAAATATATAGACTGATAGCATGAGTGGTGTTTCTCACTGACTGTAGAAATATATAGACTGATAGCATGAGTGGTGTTTCTCACTGACTGTAGAAATATATAGACTGATAGCATGAGTGGTGTTTCTCACTGACTGTAGAAATATATAGACTGATAGCATGAGAGGTGTTTCTCAAGGACTGTAGAAATATATAGACTGATAGCATGAGTGGTGTTTCTCACTGACTGTAGAAATATATAGACTGATAGCATGAGTGGTGTTTCTCACTGACTGCAGTAATACATAGACCGATAGCATGAGAGGTGTTTCTCACTGACGATAGAAATACATAGACTGATAGCATGAGAGGTGTTTCTCACTGACTGTAGAAATATATAGACTGATAGCATGAGAGGTGTTTCTCACTGACGTTAGAAATACATAGACTGATAGCATGAGAGGTGTTGCTCAAGGACTGTAGAAATATATAGACTGATAGCATGAGTGGTGTTTCTCACTGACTGTAGAAATATATAGACTGATAGCATGAGTGGTGTTTCTCACTGACTGTAGAAATATATAGACTGATAGCATGAGTGGTGTTTCTCACTGACTGTAGAAATATATAGACTGATAGCATGAGAGGTGTTTCTCAAGGACTGTAGAAATATATAGACTGATAGCATGAGTGGTGTTTCTCACTGACTGTAGAAATATATAGACTGATAGCATGAGTGGTGTTTCTCACTGACTGCAGTAATACATAGACCGATAGCATGAGAGGTGTTTCTCACTGACGGTAGAAATACATAGACTGATAGCATGAGAGGTGTTTCTCACTGACGTTAGAAATACATAGACTGATAGCAGGAGAGGTGTTTCTCACTGACTGTAGAAATACATAGACTGATAGCATGAGAGTTGTTTCTCACTGACGTTAGAAATACATAGACTGATAGCATGAGAGGTGTTTCTCACTGACGTTAGAAATACATAGAATGATAGCATGAGAGGTGTTTCTCACTGACTGTAGAAATACATAGACTGATAGCATGAGAGTTGTTTCTCACTGACGTTAGAAATACATAGACTGATAGCAGGAGAGGTGTTTCTCACTGACTGCAGAAATACATAGACTGATAGCATGAGAGGTGTTTCTCACTGACGTTAGAAATACATAGACTGATAGCATGAGAGGTGTTTCTCACTGACTGTAGAAATACATAGACCGATAGCATGAGAGGTGTTTCTCACTGACGTTAGAAATACATAGACTGATAGCATGAGAGGTGTTTCTCACTGACTGCAGAAATACATAGACTGATAGCATGAGAGGTGTTTCTCACTGACTGTAGAAATACATAGACTGATAGCATGAGAGGTGTTTCTCAAGGACTGTAGAAATATATAGACTGATAGCATGAGTGGTGTTTCTCACTGACTGTAGAAATATATAGACTGATAGCATGAGTGGTGTTTCTCACTGACTGCAGTAATACATAGACCGATAGCATGAGAGGTGTTTCTCACTGACGGTAGAAATACATAGACTGATAGCATGAGAGGTGTTTCTCACTGACGTTAGAAATACATAGACTGATAGCAGGAGAGGTGTTTCTCACTGACTGTAGAAATACATAGACTGATAGCATGAGAGTTGTTTCTCACTGACGTTAGAAATACATAGACTGATAGCAGGAGAGGTGTTTCTCACTGACGTTAGAAATACATAGACTGATAGCATGAGAGGTGTTTCTCACTGACTGTAGAAATACATAGACTGATAGCATGAGAGTTGTTTCTCACTGACGTTAGAAATACATAGACTGATAGCAGGAGAGGTGTTTCTCACTGACTGCAGAAATACATAGACTGATAGCATGAGAGGTGTTTCTCACTGACGTTAGAAATACATAGACTGATAGCATGAGAGGTGTTTCTCACTGACTGTAGAAATACATAGACCGATAGCATGAGAGGTGTTTCTCACTGACGTTAGAAATACATAGACTGATAGCATGAGAGGTGTTTCTCACTGACTGCAGAAATACATAGACTGATAGCATGAGAGGTGTTTCTCACTGACTGTAGAAATACATAGACTGATAGCATGAGAGGTGTTTCTCACTGATTGTAGAAATATATAGACTGATAGTAAGAGAGGTGTTTCTCACTGACTATAGGAATACATAGACTGATAGCATGAGAGGTGTTTCCCACTGACTACAGAAATACATAGACTGATAACATGAGAGGTGTTTCTCACTGATTATAGGAATACATGTACCAACAGCACGAGAGGTGTTTCTGACCGACCAGATAGATATATAAACCTGACAGCAAGGAGAAGATCTTACAAACAGAAATATATAAACTTGCAGAAGGTGAAATCTTTTTCACTGTTCAAAAATTAGAATTACACTAGGCAGGGTCTCAATGACGGAGAATGAAATGTACATTGACAATAAAAGATGGGGTGGCTACTGGATAAAAACATTAACACATTGACAGGAAAGGAGGGGTGTGTTACTAAACCATACACACATTACAAGCAAGATCAGAGCTACTAACTGACAATGGAAAGTTATACCCTGAGAGAGAGAGAGGGGTGTCTTGGACTGTACTTAGATACACACAATCTCAGGAAGTGAGGTAGATATGAGTGCCCATAAAACCACAGAAGCAGAGACAGTGAGAAACATGATTCGAATGGCCATAGAGACAGCGATCCTGACAGCAAACGCGACTCACATTTCACTGAAATTTGAAAACTATAGCATTAGAGGTGCCTCTCACACAAAAATAGAGGCCAGAGTGTCGCATTACCGAGCATTTACACATTGAGGGCTATAGGGGTATATATATATGTTCACATTTAGCCCGATTCACAGAACTAACTTAAGACAAAATCCTAAACTTACTACCATTTGGTATTCACTGAAGACACTTACTCATTTTGGTATTCACAGAAGACACTTACTCATTGATGAGTAAGTGCCTTCTGTGATTACCAAAATGAGTAACTTTCCTATTTTGAGTAACCTACTTATTTTGAGTAACTTACTCATTTTGAGTAACTTACTCATTTTAGTATTCACTGAAGACACTTACTCATTGTTGAGAAAGTGCCTTCTGTGAATACCAAAATGATAAGTGACTTCTGTGAATACCAAAATGAGTAAGTGACTTCTGTGAATACCGAAATGAGTAAGTGCCTTCTGTGAATCCCAAAATGGTAGTAAGTTTAGGATTTTGTCTAAAGTTAGTTCTGTGCATTGGGCCCGTTGTGACAGTTGTCCAGCTTGTTCTTCATTGCTATTGCTATAGGTTGTCTAACTACATTTCCATATCTCTTCACCAGATATACAGCAAGGTCCAAGTGTTACTCGGAGACCCCAGGTCAGTTCCTGCGCTGGCTGAACCAGCAGACACGGTGGACCAAGTCCTACTTCCGGGAGTGGCTCTACAACGCCCTCTGGTGGCACAAGCACCACCTCTGGATGACGTATGAGTCCATCGTCTCTGGCATCTTCCCGTTCTTTGTCACCGCCACAGTGATCAAGCTCTTCTTCACAGGCAGTCTGTGGAATATCCTCTGGGTGCTGATCTGCATCCAGATCATCGCCACGTTGAAGGCCCTCTACGCCTGCTGGCTGCGCGGTAACATGGTCATGATCTTCATGTCTCTCTATGCCATGCTCTACATGGTAGGCCTGCTCCCCACCAAGTACTTTGCCATCCTCACCATGAACAAGAGCAGCTGGGGCACATCTGGCAGGAAGAAGATGGTGGGTAACTATATGCCTCTGCTTCCTCTCTCCATCTGGGGCCTCGTCTTGTTGGCCGGCTTGGCATATACTATTGGTTTTTCAGTTCCTCCCAAAAAAGACTGGAATGACCCAAAGAGCGTGCAGGAGAAGGACTACCTTATTTATGGTTCTGTCGCCTACGTGAGCTACTGGGCCTTCATGATCCTCCTGTACTGGATCTGGATCAAACGTGTGTGCCGGAAGAGGAGGGACTACTATACAGTGCATGTGTAATGGGCCCTAGGCATGGTCTAGGATCGGTATATGAAGAAGAGACAATGATCCCCAGGGGAAGCGAGTTAAGCCGCCACTTCCTGCCACCTTTGCACTGATTCTGTTGACACTAGAAAGGCAATCATTTCTTTTCACCAGTGTTGACTCACTTTAGGTTGACATCAGTCACGACTGGTTTGTCCGAGAGATGTCCTCTTAGTCCTGCCGTCTTGGTGCTCAGTGAAACCTGCATGTGTATTTTGGTTTAGTGTTCAATGCTTGAGATGTAGTTGAGGCACCTTATGAGCAAGTTCCCAAAGGCTGAGCTAAGTCACGAAAGGAGTGGACTCATGACTGTAAAGGGAATGGACAGGAGGCATCACACTAAAAGATCACACTGTTAGGCCAAGCAGTATCAACATGTCTGCCAATGTACTTCTCATGAGTGGATAACAAAACTGCATGGAGGGAACTTAAGATCTGGTGCTGCTTTGATAGCTCTGTGGGAAATGAAATAAACAAAGGCCCAGATTGGCATATAAAACCTGCAATGCACAGCAGCAGGTGAAATTGCTGCTATACGTTGCGTGAGTTGGGAGAAAGCGGAACAGTGCCATACCTACAAAGATGCGATGATGTTCTGCTCTCATCCTGCACTAGTGCACTTTATGCTGCCATGCACCAACGCAGACACCCTTGCACCATACTGCATTGTGATCCTCATAGAAGGGGCGCCTTCCTGCAGAAAAACTATGCTGAAATGCAATTTCCTTTTTGTAAGTGGGTTGGAGAATTTATGACGAGGAAAACACAGGGGGAAATTAAAATAGTTCTCCTCGTTATGCTCGCCTCAGACAGACATAGGATATTGGTGTAAATCTATGTCTATAACACTTTGTAGATATGGATTTGTGTGAAAATTCATGGGTGGATGCACAGGAACATTAAAAAACCACGCATAGAACACCTCCTTGATGCAAAGTAATGCAAGGGAGTGCATTGCACTGTGTTGTGTTACTTTGGGTGCCAATCCAAGCTACAGCAGGACTTGTGTTGGATTGTATATGCCAACCCAACACTTTGTGTCTGGGCTGATTTAAAATAGTAACATAAACCTGACAAAGTGTTTGTAAATCTGGAGATAAGTCTCAATGACCAGTGTCTTGGAGAAAACCTCTTGAAATCAGAGATCTCTCCTGCAACCTACTTTATCGCACGACGGCAACTCAGAGTACTGTTTACGCACTGGCTCCCAGAAAACTCTTCTGGTGCACATGACATTTTGTTATTAGATCAATGCTGCTTTCTCTACAGATGTTAATATTTATTTTTCATACATCTTATTTAAATATTGTAAATATCAACAGATGTTCTATGTAAATGTGTTTAATATGGACCTTTTATAAATAAAATTAACTTATTTTTTAGCTCTATCGTTTTTGTTTTTTGTGTATTTTACATTTCTGACCAAAGCAAAACTCATGAAATTTCACAATCACAAATAAACAGCAAAACATCATTCACAGACAGCAGCCGAGCATAGCTCTGTAACACACAGAACAGGCACAGCACAGGCAACAGTGCAAGCTTAACTCACTCGTAGAACAGCTGAATCATGCACTGCAGATGACTCTCAAAGAACTCAGACAGTGCACACACCCCTCATAGGCAGCACAGACAGCATCAGAGCACAGCTCTGCCACACACGGAACAGGCACAGCACAGGCAGCAGGGCAAGCTTAACTCACTCGTAGAACAGCTGCAGCATGCACTTCAGGTGCTTCTCAAACAACTCGGACAGTGCACACATCCCTCACAGGCAGCACAGACAGCTGCAGAGCACAGCTCTGTAACACACAGAACAGGCACAGCACAGGCAGCAGTACAAGCTTAACTCAATCATAGAACAGCTGCAGCATGCACTGCAGGTGTCTCTCAAAGAACTCAGACAGTGCACAGATCCCTCACAGGCAGCACAGACAGCAGCAGAGCACAGCTCTGCCACACACAGAACAGGCACAGCACAGGCAGCAGTGCAAGCTTAACTCACTCGTAGAACAGCTGCAGCATGCACAGCAGGTGTCTCTCAAACAACTCGGACAGTGCACAGATCCCTCACAGGCAGCACAGACAGCAGCAGAGCACAGCTCTGCCACACACAGAACAGGCACAGCACAGGCAGCAGTGGAAGCTTAACTCACTCATAGAACAGCTGCAGCATGCACTGCAGGTGTCTCTCAAAGAACTCAGACAGTGCACACACCCCTCACAGGCAGCACAGACAGCAGCCGAGCATAGCTCTGTAACACACAGAACAGGCACAGCACAGGCAACAGTGCAAGCTTAACTCACTCGTAGAACAGCTGAATCATGCACTGCAGATGACTCTCAAAGAACTCAGACAGTGCACACACCCCTCATAGGCAGCACAGACAGCAGCAGAGCACAGCTCTGCCACACACGGAACAGGCACAGCACAGGCAGCAGGGCAAGCTTAACTCACTCGTAGAACAGCTGCAGCATGCACTTCAGGTGCTTCTCAAACAACTCAGACAGTGCACAGATCCCTCACAGGCAGCACAGAGAGCAGCAGAGCACAGCTCTGCCACACACGGAACAGGCACAGCACAGGCAGCAGGGCAAGCTTAACTCACTCGTAGAACAGCTGCAGCATGCACTTCAGGTGCTTCTCAAACAACTCGGACAGTGCACACATCCCTCACAGGCAGCACAGACAGCTGCAGAGCACAGCTCTGTAACACACAGAACAGGCACAGCACAGGCAGCAGTACAAGCTTAACTCAATCATAGAACAGCTGCAGCATGCACTGCAGGTGTCTCTCAAAGAACTCAGACAGTGCACAGATCCCTCACAGGCAGCACAGACAGCAGCAGAGCACAGCTCTGCCACACACAGAACAGGCACAGCACAGGCAGCAGTGCAAGCTTAACTCACTCGTAGAACAGCTGCAGCATGCACAGCAGGTGTCTCTCAAACAACTCGGACAGTGCACAGATCCCTCACAGGCAGCACAGACAGCAGCAGAGCACAGCTCTGCCACACACAGAACAGGCACAGCACAGGCAGCAGTGGAAGCTTAACTCACTCATAGAACAGCTGCAGCATGCACTTCAGGTGCTTCTCAAACAACTCAGACAGTGCACACACCCCTCACAGGCAGCACAGAGAGCAGCAGAGCACAGCTCTGCCACACACAGAACAGGCACAGCACTGGCAGCAGTGCAAGATTAACTCACTCGTAGAACAGCTGCAGCATGCACTGCAGGTGTCTCTCAAAGAACTCAGACAGTGCACACATCCCTCACAGGCAGCACAGACAGCTGCAGAGCACAGCTCTGTAACACACAGAACAGGCACAGCACAGGCAGCAGGGCAAGCTTAACTCACTCGTAGAACAGCTGCAGCATGCACTTCAGGTGCTTCTAAAACAACTCGGACAGTGCACACATCCCTCACAGGCAGCACAGACAGCTGCAGAGCACAGCTCTGCCACACACAGAACAGGCACAGCACTGGCAGCAGTGCAAGATTAACTCACTCGTAGAACAGCTGCAGCATGCACTGCAGGTGTCTCTCAAAGAACTCAGACAGTGCACACATCCCTCACAGGCAGCACAGACAGCTGCAGAGCACAGCTCTGTAACACACAGAACAGGCACAGCACAGGCAGCAGGGCAAGCTTAACTCACTCGTAGAACAGCTGCAGCATGCACTTCAGGTGCTTCTCAAACAACTCGGACAGTGCACACATCCCTCACAGGCAGCACAGACAGCTGCAGAGCACAGCTCTGTAACACACAGAACAGGCACAGCACAGGCAGCAGGGCAAGCTTAACTCACTCGTAGAACAGCTGCAGCATGCACTTCAGGTGCTTCTCAAACAACTCAGACAGTGCACAATCCCTCACAGGCAGCACAGACAGCAGCAGAGCACAGCTCCGCCACACACAGAACAGGCACAGCAGAGGCAGCAGTACAAGCTTAACTCAATCTTAGAACAGCTGCAGCATGCACTGCAGGTGCTTCTAAAACAACTCGGACAGTGCACACATCCCTCACAGGCAGCACAGAGAGCAGCAGAGCGCAGCTCTGCCACACACAGAACAGGCACAGCACAGGCAGCAGTTCAAGCTTAACTCACTCGTAGAACAGCTGCAGCATGCACTTCAGGTGCTTCTCAAACAACTCAGACAGTGCACACATCCCTCACAGGCAGCACAGACAGCTGCTGAGCACAGCTCTGCCACACACTGAACAGGCACAGCACTGGCAGCAGTGCAAGATTAACTCACTCGTAGAACAGCTGCAGCATGCACTGCAGGTGTCTCTCAAAGAACTCAGACAGTGCACAGATCCCTCACAGGCAGCACAGAGAGCAGCAGAGCACAGCTCTGCCACACAGAGAACAGGCACAGCACAGGCAGCAGTGCAAGCTTAACTCACTCATAGAACAGCTGCAGCATGCACAGCAGGTGTCTCTCAAACAACTCGGACAGTGCACACATCCCTCACAGGCAGCACAGACAGCAGCCAAGCACGGCTCTGCCACACACAGAACAGGCACAGCACTGGCAGCAGTGCAAGATTAACTCACTCGTAGAACAGCTGCAGCATGCACTGCAGGTGTCTCTCAAAGAACTCAGACAGTGCACACATCCCTCACAGGCAGCACAGACAGCTGCAGAGCACAGCTCTGTAACACACAGAACAGGCACAGCACAGGCAGCAGGGCAAGCTTAACTCACTCGTAGAACAGCTGCAGCATGCACTTCAGGTGCTGCTCAAACAACTCAGACAGTGCACAGATCCCTCACAGGCAGCACAGAGAGCAGCAGAGCACAGCTCTGCCACACACAGAACAGGCACAGCACAGGCAGCAGGGCAAGCTTAACTCACTCGTAGAACAGCTGCAGCATGCACTGCAGGTGTCTCTCAATCAACTCAGACAGTGCACACATCCCTCACAGGCAGCACAGACAGCTGCAGAGCACAGCTCTGTAACACACAGAACAGGCACAGCACAGGCAGCAGGGCAAGCTTAACTCACTCGTAGAACAGCTGCAGCATGCACTGCAGGTGCTTCTCAAACAACTCAGACAGTGCACAGATCCCTCACAGGCAGCACAGAGAGCAGCAGAGCACAGCTCTGCCACACACAGAACAGGCACAGCACAGGCAGCAGTGCAAGCTTAACTCACTCGTAGAACAGCTGCAGCATGCACTTCAGGTGTCTCTCAAATAACTCAGACAGTGCACACATCCCTCACAGGCAGCACAGACAGCAGCAGAGCACAGCTCTGTAACACACAGAACAGGCACAGCACAGGCAGCAGGGCAAGCTTAACTCACTCGTAGAACAGCTGCAGCATGCACTGCAGGTGTCTCTCAAAGAACTCAGACAGTGCACACATCCCTCACAGGCAGCACAGACAGCTGCAGAGCACAGCTCTGTAACACACAGAACAGGCACAGCACAGGCAGCAGGGCAAGCTTAACTCACTCGTAGAACAGCTGCAGCATGCACTTCAGGTGCTTCTCAAACAACTCGGACAGTGCACACATCCCTCACAGGCAGCACAGAGAGCAGCAGAGCACAGCTCTGCCACACACAGAACAGGCACAGCACAGGCAGCAGTACAAGCTTAACTCAATCATAGAACAGCTGCAGCATGCACTGCAGGTGCTTCTAAAACAACTCGGACAGTGCACACATCCCTCACAGGCAGCACAGAGAGCAGCAGAGCGCAGCTCTGCCACACACAGAACAGGCACAGCACAGGCAGCAGTTCAAGCTTAACTCACTCGTAGAACAGCTGCAGCATGCACTTCAGGTGCTTCTCAAACAACTCAGACAGTGCACACATCCCTCACAGGCAGCACAGACAGCAGCAGAGCACAGCTCTGCCACACACAGAACAGGCACAGCACTGGCAGCAGTGCAAGCTTAACTCACTCGTAGAACAGCTGCAGCATGCACTGCAGGTGCTTCTAAAACAACTCGGACAGTGCACACATCCCTCACAGGCAGCACAGACAGCAGCAGAGCACAGCTCTGTAACACACAGAACAGGCACAGCACAGGCAGCAGGGCAAGCTTAACTCACTCGTAGAACAGCTGCAGCATGCACTTCAGGTGCTTCTCAAACAACTCGGACAGTGCACACATCCCTCACAGGCAGCACAGACAGCTGCAGAGCACAGCTCTGTAACACACAGAACAGGCACAGCACAGGCAGCAGGGCAAGCTCAACTCACTCGTAGAACAGCTGCAACATGCACTTCAGGTGCTTCTCAAACAACTCAGACAGTGCACACATCCCTCACAGACAGCACAGACAGCAGCAGAGCACAGCTCCGCCACACACAGAACAGGCACAGCAGAGGCAGCAGTACAAGATTAACTCAATCATAGAACAGCTGCAGCATGCACTGCAGGTGCTTCTAAAACAACTCGGACAGTGCACACATCCCTCACAGGCAGCACAGAGAGCAGCAGAGCGCAGCTCTGCCACACACAGAACAGGCACAGCACAGGCAGCAGTTCAAGCTTAACTCACTCGTAGAACAGCTGCAGCATGCACTTCAGGTGCTTCTCAAACAACTCAGACAGTGCACACATCCCTCACAGGCAGCACAGACAGCTGCTGAGCACAGCTCTGCCACACACTGAACAGGCACAGCACTGGCAGCAGTGCAAGATTAACTCACTCGTAGAACAGCTGCAGCATGCACTGCAGGTGTCTCTCAAAGAACTCAGACAGTGCACAGATCCCTCACAGGCAGCACAGAGAGCAGCAGAGCACAGCTCTGCCACACAGAGAACAGGCACAGCACAGGCAGCAGTGCAAGCTTAACTCACTCATAGAACAGCTGCAGCATGCACAGCAGGTGTCTCTCAAACAACTCGGACAGTGCACACATCCCTCACAGGCAGCACAGACAGCAGCCAAGCACGGCTCTGCCACACACAGAACAGGCACAGCACTGGCAGCAGTGCAAGATTAACTCACTCGTAGAACAGCTGCAGCATGCACTGCAGGTGTCTCTCAAAGAACTCAGACAGTGCACACATCCCTCACAGGCAGCACAGACAGCTGCAGAGCACAGCTCTGTAACACACAGAACAGGCACAGCACAGGCAGCAGGGCAAGCTTAACTCACTCGTAGAACAGCTGCAGCATGCACTTCAGGTGCTGCTCAAACAACTCAGACAGTGCACAGATCCCTCACAGGCAGCACAGAGAGCAGCAGAGCACAGCTCTGCCACACACAGAACAGGCACAGCACAGGCAGCAGGGCAAGCTTAACTCACTCGTAGAACAGCTGCAGCATGCACTGCAGGTGTCTCTCAAAGAACTCAGACAGTGCACACATCCCTCACAGGCAGCACAGACAGCTGCAGAGCACAGCTCTGTAACACACAGAACAGGCACAGCACAGGCAGCAGGGCAAGCTTAACTCACTCGTAGAACAGCTGCAGCATGCACTGCAGGTGCTTCTCAAACAACTCAGACAGTGCACAGATCCCTCACAGGCAGCACAGAGAGCAGCAGAGCACAGCTCTGCCACACACAGAACAGGCACAGCACAGGCAGCAGTGCAAGCTTAACTCACTCGTAGAACAGCTGCAGCATGCACTTCAGGTGTCTCTCAAATAACTCAGACAGTGCACACATCCCTCACAGGCAGCACAGACAGCAGCAGAGCACAGCTCTGTAACACACAGAACAGGCACAGCACAGGCAGCAGGGCAAGCTTAACTCACTCGTAGAACAGCTGCAGCATGCACTGCAGGTGTCTCTCAAAGAACTCAGACAGTGCACACATCCCTCACAGGCAGCACAGACAGCTGCAGAGCACAGCTCTGTAACACACAGAACAGGCACAGCACAGGCAGCAGGGCAAGCTTAACTCACTCGTAGAACAGCTGCAGCATGCACTTCAGGTGCTTCTCAAACAACTCGGACAGTGCACACATCCCTCACAGGCAGCAAAGAGAGCAGCAGAGCACAGCTCTGCCACACACAGAACAGGCACAGCACAGGCAGCAGTACAAGCTTAACTCAATCATAGAACAGCTGCAGCATGCACTGCAGGTGCTTCTAAAACAACTCGGACAGTGCACACATCCCTCACAGGCAGCACAGAGAGCAGCAGAGCGCAGCTCTGCCACACACAGAACAGGCACAGCACAGGCAGCAGTTCAAGCTTAACTCACTCGTAGAACAGCTGCAGCATGCACTTCAGGTGCTTCTCAAACAACTCAGACAGTGCACACATCCCTCACAGGCAGCACAGACAGCAGCAGAGCACAGCTCTGCCACACACAGAACAGGCACAGCACTGGCAGCAGTGCAAGCTTAACTCACTTGTAGAACAGCTGCAGCATGCACTGCAGGTGCTTCTAAAACAACTCGGACAGTGCACACATCCCTCACAGGCAGCACAGACAGCAGCAGAGCACAGCTCTGCCACACAGAGAACAGGCACAGCACAGGCAGCAGTGCAAGCTTAACTCACTCGTAGAACAGCTGCAGCATGCACTTCAGGTGTCTCTCAAATAACTCAGACAGTGCACACACCCCTCACAGGCAGCACAGAGAGCAGCAGAGCACAGCTCTGCCACACACAGAACAGGCACAGCACTGGCAGCAGTACAAGCTTAACTCAATCATAGAACAGCTGCAGCATGCACTGCAGCATTGCAGATGTCTCTCAAAGAACTTTGGCAGTGCACACTTCCCTCAGAGACAGCACAGACAGCAGCAGAGCACAGCTTCACAACACAAAGAACAGGCACAGCACTGGCAGCAACAGTGCAATCTTAACTCACTTGCAGAATATCTACAGCATGCACTGCAGCACTGGAAGTGCCTCTCAAAGAACTCAGACAGTGCACACATCCCTCACAGGCAGCACAGACAGCAGCAGAGCACAGCTCTGCCACACACAGAGCAGGCACAGCACAGGCAGCAGTGGAAGCTTAACTCACTCATAGAACAGCTGCAGCATGCACTGCAGGTGCTTCTCAAACAACTCGGACAGTGCACACATCCCTCACAGGCAGCACAGACAGCAGCAGAGCACAGCTCTGCCACACAGAGAACAGGCACAGCACAGGCAGCAGTGCAAGCTTAACTCACTCATAGAACAGCTGCAGCATGCACAGCAGGTGTCTCTCAAACAACTCGGACAGTGCACACATCCCTCACAGGCAGCACAGACAGCAGCCAAGCACGGCTCTGCCACACACAGAACAGGCACAGCACTGGCAGCAGTGCAAGATTAACTCACTCGTAGAACAGCTGCAGCATGCACTGCAGGTGTCTCTCAAAGAACTCAGACAGTGCACACATCCATCACAGGCAGCACAGACAGCTGCAGAGCACAGCTCTGTAACACACAGAACAGGCACAGCACAGGCAGCAGGGCAAGCTTAACTCACTCGTAGAACAGCTGCAGCATGCACTTCAGGTGCTGCTCAAACAACTCAGACAGTGCACACATCCCTCACAGGCAGCACAGAGAGCAGCAGAGCACAGCTCTGCCACACACAGAACAGGCACAGCACAGGCAGCAGTGCAAGCTTAACTCACTCGTAGAACAGCTGCAGCATGCACTGCAGGTGTCTCTCAAAGAACTCAGACAGTGCACACATCCCTCACAGGCAGCACAGACAGCTGCAGAGCACAGCTCTGTAACACACAGAACAGGCACAGCACAGGCAGCAGGGCAAGCTTAACTCACTCGTAGAACAGCTGCAGCATGCACTTCAGGTGCTTCTCAAACAACTCAGACAGTGCACAGATCCCTCACAGGCAGCACCGAGAGCAGCAGAGCGCAGCTCTGCCACACACAGAACAGGCACAGCACAGGCAGCAGTGCAAGCTTAACTCACTCGTAGAACAGCTGCAGCATGCACTTCAGGTGCTGCTCAAACAACTCAGACAGTGCACAGATCCCTCACAGGCAGCACAGAGAGCAGCAGAGCACAGCTCTGTAACACACAGAACAGGCACAGCACAGGCAGCAGGGCAAGCTTAACTCACTCGTAGAACAGCTGCAGCATGCACTGCAGGTGTCTCTCAAAGAACTCAGACAGTGCACACATCCCTCACAGGCAGCACAGACAGCTGCAGAGCACAGCTCTGTAACACACAGAACAGGCACAGCACAGGCAGCAGGGCAAGCTTAACTCACTCGTAGAACAGCTGCAGCATGCACTTCAGGTGATTCTCAAACAACTCAGACAGTGCACACACCCCTCACAGGCAGCACAGAGAGCAGCAGAGCACAGCTCTGCCACACACAGAACAGGCACAGCACAGGCAGCAGTGCAAGCTTAACTCACTCGTAGAACAGCTGCAGCATGCACTTCAGGTGTCTCTCAAATAACTCAGACAGTGCACACATCCCTCACAGGCAGCACAGA
The DNA here is from genome assembly GCF_964263255.1 of Lissotriton vulgaris. Classification (NCBI taxonomy): domain Eukaryota; kingdom Metazoa; phylum Chordata; class Amphibia; order Caudata; family Salamandridae; genus Lissotriton; species Lissotriton vulgaris. The sequence goes on along the minus strand of NC_141695.1, from coordinate 163,825,436 downwards.
CAGCAGCAGAGCACAGCTCTGCCACACACAGAACAGGCACAGCACTGGCAGCAGTGCAAGATTAACTCACTCGTAGAACAGCTGCAGCATGCACTGCAGGTGCTTCTAAAACAACTCGGACAGTGCACACATCCCTCACAGGCAGCACAGACAGCAGCCAAGCACGGCTCTGCCACACACAGAACAGGCACAGCACTGGCAGCAGTGCAAGATTAACTCACTCGTAGAACAGCTGCAGCATGCACTGCAGGTGTCTCTCAAAGAACTCAGACAGTGCACACATCCCTCACAGGCAGCACAGACAGCTGCAGAGCACAGCTCTGTAACACACAGAACAGGCACAGCACAGTCAGCAGGGCAAGCTTAACTCACTCGTAGAACAGCTGCAGCATGCACTTCAGGTGCTTCTCAAACAACTCAGACAGTGCACAGATCCCTCACAGGCAGCACAGACAGCTGCAGAGCACAGCTCTGTAACACACAGAACAGGCACAGCACAGGCAGCAGGGCAAGCTTAACTCACTCGTAGAACAGCTGCAGCATGCACTTCAGGTGTCTTTCAAAGAACTCAGACAGTGCACACATCCCTCACAGGCAGCACAGACAGCAGCAGAGCACAGCTCTGCCACACACAGAACAGGCACAGCACAGGCAGCAGTGCAAGCTTAACTCACTCGTAGAACAGCTGCAGCATGCACTTCAGGTGTCTTTCAAAGAACTCAGACAGTGCACACATCCCTCACAGGCAGCACAGACAGCAGCAGGGCACAGCTCTGCCACACAGAGAACAGGCACAGCACAGGCAGCAGTGCAAGCTTAACTCACTCGTAGAACAGCTGCAGCATGCACTTCAGGTGCTGCTCAAACAACTCAGACAGTGCACACATCCCTCACAGGCAGCACAGAGAGCAGCAGAGCACAGCTCTGCCACACACAGAACAGGCACAGCACAGGCAGCAGTGCAAGCTTAACTCACTCGTAGAACAGCTGCAGCATGCACTGCAGGTGTCTCTCAAAGAACTCAGACAGTGCACACATCCCTCACAGGCAGCTCAGACAGCTGCAGAGCACAGCTCTGTAACACACAGAACAGGCACAGCACAGGCAGCAGGGCAAGCTTAACTCACTCGTAGAACAGCTGCAGCATGCACTTCAGGTGTCTTTCAAAGAACTCAGACAGTGCACACATCCCTCACAGGCAGCACAGACAGCTGCAGAGCACAGCTCTGTAACACACAGAACAGGCACAGCACAGGCAGCAGTGCAAGCTTAACTCACTCGTAGAACAGCTGCAGCATGCACTTCAGGTGTCTCTCAAATAACTCAGACAGTGCACACACCCCTCACAGGCAGCACAGAGAGCAGCAGAGCACAGCTCTGCCACACACAGAACAGGCACAGCACAGGCAGCAGCGCAAGCTTAACTCAATCATAGAACAGCTGCAGCATGCACTGCAGCATTGCAGATGTCTCTCAAAGAACTTTGGCAGTGCACACTTCCCTCAGAGACAGCACAGACAGCAGCAGAGCACAGCTTCACAACACAAAGAACAGGCACAGCACAGGCAGCAACAGTGCAATCTTAACTCACTTGCAGAATATCTACAGCATGCACTGCAGCACTGGAAGTGCCTCTCAAAGAACTCAGACAGTGCACACATCCCTCACAGGCAGCACAGACAGCAGCAGAGCACAGCTCTGCCACACACAGAGCAGGCACAGCACAGGCAGCAGTGGAAGCTTAACTCACTCATAGAACAGCTGCAGCATGCACTGCAGGTGCTTCTCAAACAACTCGGACAGTGCACACATCCCTCACAGGCAGCACAGACAGCAGCAGAGCACAGCTCTGCCACACAGAGAACAGGCACAGCACAGGCAGCAGGGCAAGCTTAACTCACTCATAGAACAGCTGCAGCATGCACTGCAGGTGCTTCTCAAACAACTCGGACAGTGCACACATCCCTCACAGGCAGCACAGACAGCAGCAGAGCACAGCTCTGCCACACAGAGAACAGGCACAGCACAGGCAGCAGGGCAAGCTTAACTCACTCATAGAACAGCTGCAGCATGCACTGCAGGTGCTTCTCAAACAACTCGGACAGTGCACACATCCCTCACAGGCAGCACAGACAGCTGCAGAGCACAGCTCTGCCACACACTGAACAGGCACAGCACAGGCAGCAGGGCAAGCTTACCTCAATCATAGAACAGCTGCAGCATGCACTGCAGCATTGCAGATGTCTCTCAAAGAACTTGGACAGAACAGGCACTGCATGGGCAGCTGCAACAGTGCAATCTTACCTCATTCGCAGAACAGATACTGCAGCACTGCAGGTGTCTCTGAAAGAACTTTGACAGTGCACACATTCCTCACAGACAGCAGCAAAGCACTCCTCCACCACACACAGAACAGGCACAGCACTAGAGACAGTGCAAGTTTAGCTCAATGGCTGAACAGTTACAGCATTCACAGCAGCAGTGCAGGTTCTCTCAATGAAGAACGGGCTGAACTCCGGCAGTGCACTCCAAAGGACAGCAGAGAGCAGCAGACCACCCTCCATTACACACAGAAAGGTAGAGCAGCAGGATAAACTCCCATTACACACAGAAAAGGTACAACATAGGCAGCAGCATTGCCGAGGTAATTCACTCAGGAGCAATGCAACTTTCTCTCAAGAAGAGAACAATGTGGGACGTACATTGAAAACAATATTAAAAAAATGTGATGGATGAATGCTTGAATTAACATCAGCCACTTGGTATCACTAGGCCACATCTCAGTCCATTGTAATGATGCAAACCCTGCCACATCAGTTTGGAACCAGTCAGATGCAAAACTGCCTTGATCCTGCCCCAATAGGAACAGTCCAACTTGAGCTAGCAGACCAGGCCCTCCCTGAACTGGAACAAAAGTAACCCAAGAACAGTTTTGCCCTTATTGGGGCTCATCAGTGGGCCCAGTGACACAGGAACCATATCTACGCATGCGTGTTGCATTAAAGCATACAAAAAAGTGATGAATGGAATGCTTGACCACTGGTAATTACTCAGACAGCAAATCAGCACATCGTTATCATGCACACCCTGCCACCTCAGTTTGAATCCAGCCATATGCAAATCAGTCTTGTCCCTTCTCCAATAGGAACAGCTCAATCTTCATTCTATTGCATAAAGTATGACTCTTATCTAGATCTGTAAGGTTTGTTTTCCCTCCCCCCGTGACACAGGTGAGCTTAGTTCAAAGCACAGGTTACTGTAGCCGTGCAGAACCCCACTTAATACATAGTTGAAGTGTAGCTATTGCTTGAGGGTAATTTACAATCCCTGGAAAAGGATCAGGGGCATCGTGGTAACAGTAAACCTATTTCACTCTTCACAGTATCTCTCACACGCAAAGCACTCAGAAGAACAGACACTTTTAACTAAAAACATTTATTACAACAGAGCAAACTTGTTTCTTAGTATATCTAAATTACTCACACAGCATCGTAAAAACAAGCAAGGAGGCATGTTGTAAACAACAAGAATAAAAGAAACATTTCTAACATGGTTAAAATGTAATTTAACAGCCTAACACCATAAAACCTGCCTTGGTGCACTACTCTAGTGAAGCAAACTTTATCAAGGATGAAAACTTCTGAAATAATTTCAAGCATTTGGTAATAGATTATTATATAGATTATGGTTGCCAGAGAAAGGGACCTAGACATATCTTTAGGAAAAGGGGAGACAAGGGGATGTCAATTCGATCTAAACTTCTTTGATGACTTATCTATGGATTGATACACAAACCTTTAATAAGGGGGTCCAAGGGAATTTTTTTTATAGACCAAGTACTATTCTGTCCCCAACCTTCAATACGTAACTACACAAGGAACTACTGGCCTATCGAAAAAGAAAGGCAGTTTAAGGCAAAAACAGAATCTGTGCTGTCACCAAAACCTGTTCTTAATTAGGAAGGAATCCCATCAGCCCACCAAGTGGCAGCACTTCATCAACTGGGATTAGTTGTAACTGGTACAACCAGTGCAGCTCACCCTGTGAAATGGAAAGCAGCACTGGGCCATAACACCGGTGATGGATAAAGCCACACCTTATTTTTTTGGGTCAGTGGTGCTGAATACATTTGCAGTGCTTCAAAACATAATAGGATAAGGATGCAATTTAAAATTGACTACTATAACTACAGGTACTTTAATATGCGCTATCACAGTGTCAAATCTAAAAACAGTGTGTTGATAGTTTGACAGAATAGCTATCAATAGTTGGTTTAGCGGATCTACATGTTTCAGCCATTTTGGTTGATTTTAAACCTATTGGCTTTCTTCAGACCAGAATATACACTACTACGAACATGACAAAACTGTGGCAAATCAAAAATAATAAATCAAAAAATCCCTTCGGCATAGGATAAGCCAGAGGTACCGACGGACACAGCAGGGCCTCATTCCCTGAGCAGTTGCCAGGAGAGGTGAGGAGTGCTCCCACGTAACAATGGGAAAGGACTTAAGACTCCTGTGAGACTCGTCCAACGTATTGTTTTCACAGAATATGGTAGGATGTATCACACCAACCATTTTTTGATTTATTATTTTTGATTTGGCACAGTTTTAATGTTGCTGATCGTGAACGAGGAAAAAGTCTCGCCAGAATGTCATTTTGCTTGTTCGCGTTCGCCAACTTGACGTTGAGTACCGCAAGCAAGCAAAAAATGACAGCTGCACTATGCTACGCTACGCGCGTTTGCACTGTGCTACGTGCAGTTCGCGTAGTGCGAAATTGAGCAAACTTCGCAAACTTCGCAAACTACGTGAGCGTGCTGTAGTGCTTTGCCTAGGCCTAGTTGTATCTAGGTTATTAGTGGATTGACTTGACATTCTCAGATTTACGAATGATTAGGGAAAACAACACATATGTTCCTATTGTTTATACAGATAAGACAGTGGGCAGAATGGGAGGGAGTGTTGACAGGGATGGAGTTGGGGGCCTGACTGAGATGGAGTCGGAACTTAGGGACCTTAAGTCAATTCACACTTACAGGACAGTTAGACCTGCCAGCCTTAGGGTGGTCTTCCCCACAAATATTTTTCCTACCTCTTTGACATTTCTGGCATCATTTTTGCTGGCTTTAGGACTCTGTGTGCTTTACCACTGCTAACCAGTGCTAAATTTACTTATTAGTCCCTAGTAAAGTGCACTACTTGTGCCCCCACCTGTTAATTAAATGCTTGTTTCAGATCCAGGGAGTACCTGGCTTGGCAGTTCGGACTGGACTGTTACAATGAGGAACCAGGTCAATTGCATAAGGCTGGGTTCAAACTGGGGTGGTGTGGTGAGCAAAAGAATAATTATTTGAACCAATCAGTCCTGCCACGTGGTGCCACCCCTGTCCTGTACCCTCAGGAGTGTGGCCTAAGGTGCTAGCTTCAACAAACTCCACACATCCTATGTCAAGACAGCGCACTGGCATAGTTGTAAAGGTCAGAACCGGCGCATCACCTATGTTGCTTGAATTGGAAGAAACGCATTGCTCATGTTGCATCTGTCATAAGGTTCATACTTTCTCAGTACAGCTGTGCATTTGTTGGACAACATCAAAACTGCATGAGACTGAGTCCACGCACTCCCATCAGGTAGTCGGTGTAGGTCCTGGCTAGCTCACTGTGCCCCATCTGTAGCCTTTACTTAACAATGTAACAGGTGTATGTTCAAGCTCAGGATTTGCAACTGTGACTCCCCAAGAAAATCATGGAAACAGATCTAGACCACTTTCATTTGGTAACTCATGCATGCCCAAAGAGAAACACAAGAAATACTCAAATTGGCATTTCAGTATTTTTTAAAGCAATAAGATTATTGTGTAAAATATGATGCTGCAATAATCAATAGAAGGAAACAAAACAAAGTAATCGGTATCAAAAGAATGATAAACAAAATATTGCAGTTATATTTATGCTCCTACTTAGCGTTCCCTATCCCAGAGTGCCTATAGTGGGTGAATCTACCACTATCCCTGTAGGGTGATTTAATTCCCCAGTTACCTGTGGGTCTGTTTCATCTGGGAGCCCATCTTGGTGTAGAGCTGGGCACCATCCTTCTCAGGATGTAAATAGGATTCATCTGGGCTGGAAATTCGATATGGGCCACCTCATCAGTGTCAGTTAAATGCTCCTCTAACTAGGCTAAGTAGTGATGTTGTTTGTATAATAATATTCAGCCATGTTGCCATTCCGAAGTCCCAGTCAGGCTGTCATTATTAAATCTATTCTGAAAAAGCTGTCACTGAGTAAACAATCATAAACAACATCATTTTGTGCAGTGAACTTCAGCTTTCGTACAGAATGTTCAAGCCCCTAATAATATGTCTACCATGATGTGTGAAGTTATATCGTGGAGCATTATTCGTACACACATGCAAGCAGATATGTATCAATATCAACGTTCATGAAAAGATGTTAACTTTAAACGTGAAAATGTAAAATAGTGGACCTGAGGCCGTTAAATAGCTTCCCATGATGTGTGCAACAACTATAGATTTTATACAAAACCTAAAATCATAAAAGCATTGTGCTTCTTTAATAATAAAAGCATACAATAACACAAATTTTATTTGAAAAGGGAATAGAAAAAGCAAGTGAAAAGACATAATTCTAAAAACTATTTAGCAATTAAAAACATAGCACAACTAAAAAAATAAATATCAGTGCTCGGAAACTGCCAGTTTGTTTAAATGTTCTGAAGAGTAGACAAAACATTGCTGTTCCAAGTACCTGGAAACAATTGTTCCGGTGGCACCCCTCTCACCAGCTCCAGGGAACGAATATATTCCAATCCAACCCCCACCGCCGCTGCTGAGGGAGTGATGGACAGTAGATCATCTTCAGAGGACGAGCCAGGATTAATGTCACCAGGAACTGAGGCATCCCAGAAAGGCTCATAATAGGCCTTCTGAAGCAACAACAATCACTCAGGGCATCTGTACAAATAAGTCTTTAGAGGACCCAGCAGCAGTGTAATGTCCGTAGATTGGACTGGGTGCATCCCCAAGCATATATCCAGGGCACACTCAAAAGTGCACAGCTGACAGTGGAATATGGGTTGCATACAGTGTAGCCAAACAGGCCGAAAGGACAAGACCCAGCTGTCATTCAGTTCTTGAAGCAAGGCTCACCAAAGGATTGCATCATTGTCTCATGACAATCCCCATGTGTCTGCATGGCAGAACATCTATTGCAGAGCAAAAATAATAAAATCAATGTCCCAACAACTCTAAAAATGCTTCAAAGCAAGTAGTGTATGAAAGATGGAATGACTCTGAAGTCCATCCGAAAGGTACTAACCAACCCAGAGCCAATTATATAATAAACGGGTGCTATCCCCGCAGTAGTGGAAAAGTTAAAAATGCGATGCAATAGCTCCCCAAAATGGTGAGGGAGATTGGTGAGGAAAGCAACTGTATCTCAGAGGAAGACCTTGCAACTTGAAGATCAAACATCTCTCATACAGATGTTAAGGCCACTTCCTTCATAAACAATAAGGTTTTCAATCTGCATAAAGGTTTAAAGTTCACATTAAAATTTTTTATCGAAGGCCAAATAATTGCATCCCTAACTGTACAGGCAGATAGAAGCAGTACTTGAGTGCAACGGGTCAATATGTTAGAAACGGTCACCAGAAATGGTATTCCTGGTTTCATCCCACAACAACCTTGACTATCTAACATCACATAACCCCCATTAGAGAGCAATCTGGATGCCGTTTGAATCATAACAGCTAGGGAACCTTTCAGATAACATGACAAGTTTGCCTCAGACACATTACATGCTCCATGAAGTGTAACTATCCAGCACACTACAAAATGGTCTTAAGTATTTTCGCAGTCTGTACCCCTAAGGAAAATCTCAGTTGCACCATTCCTACAATGAAAAGTGAAAGGTAGGATCAATGCCTCATGTACAAACCCTTCTCCTAGTATTTCACATCTGCTTACCTGATGATGCTGCAAACAGCATTTGAAGTGAAAAGTTGAAATACATCTATTACAACAGTAAATAGTATTTTTCTAACTTTTCTAGGTGCAACTTAGTGCCTGTCACATCTTTCTTAGCCATAATGGCCTGTTCTTTTGTTAAGATGTATGGTAAAAAAAATAGTGCCATTCAGATGGTTCCATGGAACACGTCTAGTGCGTAGTATCAGTAGAGGCCAACTTATTACTATAATAGTCCTAAGTTGTGATTGCCCGTGTTGCAAAGAGAACTTGTCACTCTGTATGATGTCAATAGCAGATGACACAATGCTAATCAGAGAATATATCCTAGGATAATGTAGTCATGCAATTATCAACCACTGTTAGAGTCTTTACTAAATTACCTCTGTCAATTTCTTGAAGTCATTCAACAACTTCCTGCGGTGAAACTATCCACACTTTAATGTATATTGCATACAAAAAGCACTTTTAACATAGCTTTTGAGGACCTTACAAAAAATCCTGTAGGGCCATGTCATCAAAAACGAAGAGATAAGTGTTGCTTCACCTCAGACAACTTTGAATGTTTTAGCCACTCTAGGCACAACTTTCCAAAGCTGTATGTTGCATCCACTACTGTGGGTTGTGTCTGCACGTAATGTGGGTCTGGCCAATTTATCCTAAACCATTTTGTGTTCTCCGAAAGTGCTGGAAGACCTTGAAAAAGATCCCTTGATCTCTCATTTACTGAGATTGCCTCCTCCCTATGTGCAGGGTGCTACTGCGCCTCCAATACCCCCGGTTGTTCCACCCTTTGTTGTTCAACCTCCTGCTGTTGTTCAGCCACTCGGTGCTCCACAGATGGTTTTGCCTCCTCCTGCGCAACCCATTCTAGGGTCGCCAGCCTTGCTACCAGCTTTGCCTCAAACTCCTTTGCCTTCTGCTTCTGCATCTTCGACTTCTACTGTTCTTGTCCCTACACCTTCCTTGCCTCAGAATACTCATTCTCCTGTTCTTATGTCTACTTGTTCCCCTTCTGCTCGAAAACGAATGACCGAGACTGTTGTTAATCTGTTGTCACCATTGTTTGGGTCACTGAATATGACCCCTGTTTCGGAACGTAAACAGAGTCGTAGTCAGCTTCCTAGTTCTGAAGAACGGACAGTGTTGGATTTATTGGCTAGTAGGTGGATTTTAAATGCTCCGAGGTATGATTTGCCAGCAGTTATGGATGCTTTCTTTCAGTGGGAACCGCCTAAGCAAAGGTATGTTTTTGATGTAATGTGTACTTTTCTGCGTCAGGAATGGGAAGATAATGAGTCGGGTCCGATTCCGCAGGATGTGCTTGATGTTCAGTCAGATTTTGCTAAAGGGATGATAGTGGAATCTGATGTTACAGATGCCGTAGAGACAATACTTGCTTTCAGATCTAGACTTTCGCCTCAGACATTGTATGAACCTGATTCCTCTGTTAGGAGGAAAGTGAAACAGTACCCTATGAGAGAAGTTCCTCCTGTATGGAAAGAAGCAGTTCAGGCTAATGTAAATTTGGGTATTCGGGCCGCTCCGGCTCATTTTCAGCGAGTATGGGTACATGTCCCTTGGAAGAGAGCAGAGGTCTTGGCTCTTAAGCAGACCTTACCTGACCCTCGTAAGAATCCTGCTGGTTATTACAAGGAGTTGTCCCAGACAGTTGAAGCGTGTATTATGAATTTAGCTGACATCGATATGTTGATGGGTAATGTAGTCCCTCAACCCTTGTGGGCGAAGATTCGTCATGAGAATCATGCTGCTGAATTAGGTGATACCTGGGCGAATATTGTTGCTGCAGATGGTAGACAGGAGGGAGGTGCTAAACCTGACCCTCTAGTTTCAGAATTACCAGGTAGAATTATTAATCTGATGAAAACAATGATGCCCGCTTTACGAGTGAATTGGGATAAGTTAGCAGCATGTAAGCAAAAGAAAGACGAGATTGTATCTGATTTCTTCACTATGTTTGAAGAGATGTTTATTGATCATAGTGGTCAGGATATGAGTACGGAGGGTGGTCAAAGGTTGTTTGTGGATAAATTTGTTTTTAATTTGCTTCCCGAACTTTCTAATAAGTTAAAAGACTCTGAGAGTTCATGGGCTGTCTCTTCGTCGGCCCAGATATTGGCTACTGCACAATATTACGAGAATAGGGATAAAGATGAGAAGGATAAAGTGGAGAAGAAAATGGAAGAGTTAAAGACGAAAGTTCTTTTGCAGCAAGTTTATCTGCCTCGTCAGAATCAGCCTCAGTTTCAGCAACCTCCACAATTTCAGAGATTGTTACAGAAGCCTGAGCCTTATGTTCAGCGATTCTTTCCTGGCCCTAATCAGTGTGCTTATTGCAGAGAGGAAGGTCATTACAAGAATAGTTGCCCGGCTTTGTTACAGCGTGCGAATGGTGTGTCTGGTCAGAGAGGTCGTGGTAGTTTTCAGCAAGCTCCTAGGGGCAGGGTACGTGGTGTGATCCCTCAGAAAGAGCGTTCGTCTTCCCTACAGAATTCTGCGAATTACTTTGACAGACAGAATGTTCCGAGTGGTCAGTCTGCCCAGTACTATGTTGAGGATTACTATGTCGAAGGTGAGAGTTCTGGTTATAATGATAACTAGGACAGCCAGGACAAAGTGAGGGAGTAGTGTCAGTTCCAGTAGATCAGAGTGGACCTTATGTTGAAGTGATTACATCAGGTGTGGTAGAACCTTTTCTTTTGGATACTGGGGCGATGAAGAGTTCTATTATGCACTCTAAACTTCCTGGCGCACCTTTGACTGGCTTGACCAATGTTTCAGTAGGATTTTCAGGCGCCCCAGTTCGTAATCCGGTTTCTAGTCCTTTGTCCCTTTCCATTGGCCCTTGTGAATTGGAAGCTCCACTTATTCTAATGACTGGTTGTGGTGAGAATCTGTTGGGTTAGGACCTGCTGAAAAGATTGTATGCAACATTACATTGTTCTCCTTCAGGAGTACAACTTAGCCTCGGTAAGAAAGTGATTTCCCCAATGTATTTGTCTAAGGATTGTTTGCCACTGGAATTGCGTTCGCTTCCTGATACACTTTGGGCTACAGGTCCAACTGATTTGGTCTTTTGCAGATTCCACCTTATGTTGTCACGGAGTGCTGTGGCTCACTGGTTAGAGGCGGTAGACCCGTAAGCAGAGAACGGCCCGGGACCAGTGTTCAATTCCCGACGTGGCAGGGTCGTGGACCAAGGTAAAAAATGGACTCGATAATTCTCGCCTCGTTGCCTACTCTAACCAGGGAACACACTCGGCAACTCTAGGCATTAAGCTTGCCTCATCTCTACAACGGCCCCCCACAGACCCCGGGGATGCCTGGTTTCACCTTGGAGATACCCAGAAAGGGACCGTCTCACAGGGAAAACCAGGACGGGCTCGCCAGCGGTCTTCAGCGCCAGAATACTCCATGGAGTCGCAGTGCACTTTACAAGTACACCCACCCTCAATTCAAATGCTAGGCTACCTCGTATTCCCTAATACAAGATGGTGAGAGAGCTCTTTTAGCAATTGTTTATGATCTGATTGAGAAGGGTGTAGTTGAGGAAACGAGAGGTAATGTTTGTAACAGTCCTGTTTTGCCTGTCCTTAAACGTACTGCTGCTTCTCATCCACCTGTGTACCGGTTTGTGATCGACCTTCGAGAGGTAAACAAGATTGTCGTGCCACAGTTTCCTGAGGTGCCTGATATTACTGCTTTGTTGACTTTGATTCCTGCTTCGGCAGCTTGGTTTTCTGTCATCGATTTGAAGAATGCTTTCTTCAGTATTCCTATTGCTGAGGAGAGCAGGGATATTTTTGGCTTCTCATTAGGAGGCTGAAGCTTCCGGTTTAAGAGAGCTCCCCAAAGTTATTGTGAAGTCCCTCCATCTATAGTCAGGCGTTGAAAACTCAGCTTGACGGTTTTGTGTTACCTGTTGGTGCTACTCTTATTCAGTACGTCGATGATTTGTTGATTACTGCTGATGATGAAAAGATTTGTAAAGAGGCTACTCTTTCTTTGTTGCGGTATTTGTCTGACCTTCATCTTAAAGTGTCACCTTCAAAGTTGCAATATTGTCACCAAGATGTGACCTACTTAGGTCATCTCTTGTTGAAGGAGGAAAGGCGATTGACCCCAGAACGAATTCAAGCAATTGCGCAAATGAATGTACCATCCACACAGAGAGAAGCGCCTGCCTTTTTAAGTATTACATCGTATTGTAGACAGTGGATCCCCAATTTTTCACTGTTGGCGAAACCTCTGTTAGCATTGACTCTGAAAGATACCCCGCATCCTCTTCCTTGGTCTGACGAATGTCAGAAAAGTTTTTCTGATCTACGTGATGCATTGGTGGAGAAGTGTGGCTCAATGGTTAGAGTGGCAGACCCTGATGCAGAGGTCTGGCCTGGGACCAGGGTTCAATTCCCGCCTCGGCGGCTCTTGGGCTCAATTTCCCCGGACCTGATAATTCTCGCCTCGGTGCCTATTCTAATAATGGGTCCCACTCTGCAACTCTTGGCAATAGCTTGCTTAATCTCCACAATGGCCCCAACAACGCTAGGATGCCTGGCTTCACCTTGGGGGTTCCCAGGAGTGGGCACTTCACAGGGAAAGGCCAGGAAGGGTTCCTCAGCGGTATTTGTACAAGCGCCGAGATGCCTCATGGTGATTCGTGCCCTATACAAGTACCATTACTTTACATTACATTACATTTTGTTCGGCTCCTGTGTTGGGTACTCCAGACTATGGTAAGCCTTTCACGTTGTACGTGCACCAGAGAGAAGGTTGTGCATTGTCAGTGTTGACACAACCATTTGGGGACAAGCAGCGTCCATGTGCGTATTTTTCAGCAACGTTAGACCCAGTTGCTAAGGCGTTGCCTAGTTGTCTGAGAGCTACAGCTGCAGCGGCTGTTTCTATCCGACAGTCTGCTTGTTTGGTATTGGATAATACGTTGATTGTGATGGTCCCACATGCAGTGGATACCTTATTGAACAGGACTAAGACACAGCACCTTACTAGTGCACGTCTGTCAGGTTACGAGTTTACATTGTTGGCTAGTCATGTGCACATTAAAAGATGCAATGTGTTGAATCCAGCTAAGTTGTTACCGATCTCTACAGAGACGGATCATCAGGAACAGCATGATTGTTTTCTTCGTACAGAGGAAGAAACGAAGGCTAGAGTTGACCTGAGGGATACTCCCCTTACGGATGTTGATGGTACCCTATGGGTAGATGGTTCGTGTTTTAAGCTTCCAAATGGTGAAACGACTGCAGCGTATGCTATTACAACTTTACATCCAGTTGTTGAGACAGCACGCATACCTCAGAATTCTGCGCAAGCAGCAGAGTTGATTGCATTGACTAGAGCGTGTGTGTTATCAGAAGGAAAGCGAGTGAATGTTAACACCGACAACCACTATGCGTTTGGTGTTGCCCATAGTTTTGGGCGTTTGTGGAGAGAGCGTGGGTTCCTTACTTCGCACGGAACCAAAATACAGCATGGGCAGTTGGTGAATGAACTTTTGGAATCTCTCACTCTCCCAAAGCAGATTGCAATTATGAAGTGTAGTGCGCATAAGAAAGTTGTGGACGATGTTGGTCGAGGGAATGCGTTTGCAGATGAAGTTGCGAAGGAAACAGCGAACAACATGATGAGCCGTATGTATGTTGCAATTTAGAAAAGGGGGTGGTGATGAACAGAGTGTCTGAGTTAAACAGACCGCTCTTACCCAGTCCAAAGATCAGGGCTTGATCCATCACCGTTATTTATCTCACTGCCCCATCCCAGCTCAGAACCTGGCTATATGCAAATCAGTCTGTCCCTGGCCCAGTGCATCATGGGAACAGGGCAGACTAAACTACCAAGCCAATTCTTCACCAGAAAGGAGACAAGCTACCGGGGACCGGTTTCTGGCATTTCAGCCTTCTTCGGCCCGGCTTGCTTGAATACTGATGGAGCAGTGAGAAAGGGACTCATGTCTGAGTATACCCTGCCACACCTATAGTGGCCAAAAACGATTTAGAAAAGGGGGTGGTGATGAACAGAGTGTCTGAGTTAAACAGACCACTCTTACCCAGTCCAAAGATCAGGGCTTGATCCATCACCGTTATTTATCTCACTGCCCCATCCCAGCTCAGAACCTGGCTATATGCAAATCAGTCTGTCCCTGGCCCAGTGCATCATGGGAACAGGGCAGACTAAACTACCAAGCCAATTCTTCACCAGAAAGGAGACAAGCTACCGGGGACCGGTTTCTGGCATTTCAGCCTTCTTCGGCCCGGCTTGCTTGAATCCTGATGGAGCAGTGAGAAAGGGACTCATGTCTGAGTATACCCTGCCACACCTATAGTGGCCAAAAACGATTTAGAAAAGGGGGTGGTGATGAACAGAGTGTCTGAGTTAAACAGACCACTCTTACCCAGTCCAAAGATCAGGGCTTGATCCATCACCGTTATTTATCTCACTGCCCCATCCCAGCTCAGAACCTGGCTATATGCAAATCAGTCTGTTCCTGGCCCAGTGCATCATGGGAACAGGGCAGACTAAACTACCAAGCCAATTCTTCACCAGAAAGGAGACAAGCTACCGGGGACCGGTTTCTGGCATTTCAGCCTTCTTCGGCCCGGCTTGCTTGAATCCTGATGGAGCAGTGAGAAAGGGACTCATGTCTGAGTATACCCTGCCACACCTATAGTGGCCAAAAACGATTTAGAAAAGGGGGTGGTGATGAACAGAGTGTCTGAGTTAAACAGACCACTCTTACCCAGTCCAAAGATCAGGGCTTGATCCATCACCGTTATTTATCTCACTGCCCCATCCCAGCTCAGAACCTGGCTATATGCAAATCAGTCTGACCCTGGCCCAGTGCATCATGGGAACAGGGCAGACTAAACTACCAAGCCAATTCTTCACCAGAAAGGAGACAAGCTACCGGGGACCGGTTTCTGGCATTTCAGCCTTCTTCGGCCCGGCTTGCTTGAATCCTGATGGAGCAGTGAGAAAGGGACTCATGTCTGAGTATACCCTGCCACACCTATAGTGGCCAAAAACGATTTAGAAAAGGGGGTGGTGATGAACAGAGTGTCTGAGTTAAACAGACCACTCTTACCCAGTCCAAAGATCAGGGCTTGATCCATCACCGTTATTTATCTCACTGCCACATCCCAGCTCAGAACCTGGCTATATGCAAATCAGTCTGTCCCTGGCCCAGTGCATCATGGGAACAGGGAAGACTAAACTACCAAGCCAATTCTTCACCAGAAAGGAGACAAGCTACCGGGGACCGGTTTCTGGCATTTCAGCCTTCTTCGGCCCGGCTTGCTTGAATCCTGATGGAGCAGTGAGAAAGGGACTCATGTCTGAGTATACCCTGCCACACCTATAGTGGCCAAAAACGATTTAGAAAAGGGGGTGGTGATGAACAGAGTGTCTGAGTTAAACAGACCACTCTTACCCAGTCCAAAGATCAGGGCTTGATCCATCACCGTTATTTATCTCACTGCCCCATCCCAGCTCAGAACCTGGCTATATGCAAATCAGTCTGTCCCTGGCCCAGTGCATCATGGGAACAGGGCAGACTAAACTACCAAGCCAATTCTTCACCAGAAAGGAGACAAGCTACCGGGGACCGGTTTCTGGCATTTCAGCCTTCTTCGGCCCGGCTTGCTTGAATCCTGATGGAGCAGTGAGAAAGGGACTCATGTCTGAGTATACCCTGCCACACCTATAGTGGCCAAAAACGATTTAGAAAACGGGGTGGTGATGAACAGAGTGTCTGAGTTAAACAGACCACTCTTACCCAGTCCAAAGATCAGGGCTTGATCGATTACCGTTATTTATCTCACTGCCCCATCCCAGCTCAGAACCTGGCTATATGCAAATCAGTCTGTCCCTGGCCCAGTGCATCATGGGAACAGGGCAGACTAAACTACCAAGCCAATTCTTCACCAGAAAGGAGACAAGCTACCGGGGACCGGTTTCTGGCATTTCAGCCTTCTTCGGCCCGGCTTGCTTGAATCCTGATGGAGCAGTGAGAATGGGACTCATGTCTGAGTATACCCTGCCACACCTATAGTGGCCAAAAACGATTTAGAAAAGGGGGTGGTGATGAACAGAGTGTCTGAGTTAAACTGACCACTCTTACCCAGTCCAAAGATCAGGGCTTGATCCATCACCGTTATTTATCTCACTGCCCCATCCCAGCTCAGAACCTGCTATATGCAAATCAGTCTGTCCCTTGCTCATTGCACCATCAGGATTCAAGCAAGCCGGGCCGAAGACGGCTGAAATGCCAGAAACCGGTCCCCGGTAGCTTGTTTCCTTCCCAGTGTAAGAATTGGCTTTTGTAGTTTGGTTTGCCCTGTTCCCATCATGCACTGGGACAGGAACAGACTAATTTGCATACAGCCAGGTTCTGAAACTGGGATGGTGCAGTGAGCTAAAAAACGGTGTTGGATCTAGCCCTGATCTCTTGACTGGGTGAAAGTATTCTGTTTAATTCAGAGACTCTGTCCCTCACCAACCCTTGTTGTAAATATTTTTGTCCACCCTAAGCGTGGAAGGGTATACTCAGATGTGAGTCCCTTGCTCATTGCACCATCAGGATTCAAGCAAGCCGGGCCGAAGACGGCTGAAATGCCAGAAACCGGTCCCCGGTAGCTTGTTCCCTTCCCAGTGTAAGAATTGGCTTTTGTAGTTTGGTTTGCCCTGTTCCCATCATGCACTGGGACAGGAACAGACTAATTTGCATACAGCCAGGTTCTGAAACTGGGATGGTGCAGTGAGCTAAAAAACGGTGTTGGATCTAGCCCTGATCTCTTGACTGGGTGAGAGTATTCTGTTTAATTCAGAGACTCTGTCCCTCACCAACCCTTGTTGTAAATATTTTTGTCCACCCTAAGCGTGGAAGGGTATACTCAGATGTGAGTCCCTTGCTCATTGCACCATCAGGATTCAAGCAAGCCGGGCCGAAGACGGCTGAAATGCCAGAAACCGGTCCCCGGTAGCTTGTTTCCTTCCCAGTGTAAGAATTGGCTTTTGTAGTTTGGTTTGCCCTGTTCCCATCATGCACTGGGACAGGAACAGACTAATTTGCATACAGCCAGGTTCTGAAACTGGGATGGTGCAGTGAGCTAAAAAACGGTGTTGGATCTAGCCCTGATCTCTTGACTGGGTGAGAGTATTCTGTTTAATTCAGAGACTCTGTCCCTCACCAACCCTTGTTGTAAATATTTTTGTCCACCCTAAGCGTGGAAGGGTATACTCAGATGTGAGTCCCTTGCTCATTGCACCATCAGGATTCAAGCAAGCCGGGCCGAAGACGGCTGAAAAGCCAGAAACCGGTCCCCAGTAGCTTGTTTCCTTCCCAGTGTAAGAATTGGCTTTTGTAGTTTGGTTTGCCCTGTTCCCATCATGCACTGGGACAGGAACAGACTAATTTGCATACAGCCAGGTTCTGAAACTGGGATGGTGCAGTGAGCTAAAAAACGGTGTTGGATCTAGCCCTGATCTCTTGACTGGGTGAGAGTATTCTGTTTAATTCAGAGACTCTGTCCCTCACCAACCCTTGTTGTAAATATTTTTGTCCACCCTAAGCGTGGAAGGGTATACTCAGATGTGAGTCCCTTGCTCATTGAACCATCAGGATTCAAGCAAGCCGGGCCGAAGACGGCTGAAATGCCAGAAACCGGTCCCCGGTAGCTTGTTTCCTTCCCAGTGTAAGAATTGGCTTTTGTAGTTTGGTTTGCCCTGTTCCCATCATGCACTGGGACAGGAACAGACTAATTTGCATACAGCCAGGTTCTGAAACTGGGATGGTGCAGTGAGCTAAAAAACGGTGTTGGATCTAGCCCTGATCTCTTGACTGGGTGAGAATATTCTGTTTAATTCAGAGACTCTGTCCCTCACCAACCCTTGTTGTAAATATTTTTGTCCACCCTAAGCGTGGAAGGGTATACTCAGATGTGAGTCCCTTGCTCATTGCACCATCAGGATTCAAGCAAGCCGAGCCGAAGACGGCTGAAATGCCAGAAACCGGTCCCCGGTAGCTTGTTTCCTTCCCAGTGTAAGAATTGGCTTTTGTAGTTTGGTTTGCCCTGTTCCCATCATGCACTGGGACAGGAACAGACTAATTTGCATACAGCCAGGTTCTGAAACTGGGATGGTGCAGTGAGCTAAAAAACGGTGTTGGATCTAGCCCTGATCTCTTGACTGGGTGAGAGTATTCTGTTTAATTCAGAGACTCTGTCCCTCACCAACCCTTGTTGTAAATATTTTTGTCCACCCTAAGCGTGGAAGGGTATACTCAGATGTGAGTCCCTTGCTCATTGCACCATCAGGATTCAAGCAAGCCGGGCCGAAGACGGCTGAAATGCCAGAAACCGGTCCCCAGTAGCTTGTTTCCTTCCCAGTGTAAGAATTGGCTTTTGTAGTTTGGTTTGCCCTGTTCCCATCATGCACTGGGACAGGAACAGACTAATTTGCATACAGCCAGGTTCTGAAACTGGGATGGTGCAGTGAGCTAAAAAACGGTGTTGGATCTAGCCCTGATCTCTTGACTGGGTGAGAGTATTCTGTTTAATTCAGAGACTCTGTCCCTCACCAACCCTTGTTGTAAATATTTTTGTCCACCCTAAGCGTGGAGGGTATACTCAGATGTGAGTCCCTTGCTCATTGCACCATCAGGATTCAAGCAAGCCGGGCCGAAGACGGCTGAAATGCCAGAAACCGGTCCCCGGTAGCTTGTTTCCTTCCCAGTGTAAGAATTGGCTTTTGTAGTTTGGTTTGCCCTGTTCCCATCATGCACTGGGACAGGAACAGACTAATTTGCATACAGCCAGGTTCTGAAACTGGGATGGTGCAGTGAGCTAAAAAACGGTGTTGGATCTAGCCCTGATCTCTTGACTGGGTGAGAGTATTCTGTTTAATTCAGAGACTCTGTCCCTCACCAACCCTTGTTGTAAATATTTTTGTCCACCCTAAGCGTGGAAGGGTATACTCAGATGTGAGTCCCTTGCTCATTGCACCATCAGGATTCAAGCAAGCCGGGCCGAAGACGGCTGAAATGCCAGAAACCGGTCCCCGGTAGCTTGTTTCCTTCCCAGTGTAAGAATTGGCTTTTGTAGTTTGGTTTGCCCTGTTCCCATCATGCACTGGGACAGGAACAGACTAATTTGCATACAGCCAGGTTCTGAAACTGGGATGGTGCAGTGAGCTAAAAAACGGTGTTGGATCTAGCCCTGATCTCTTGACTGGGTGAGAGTATTCTGTTTAATTCAGAGACTCTGTCCCTCACCAACCCTTGTTGTAAATATTTTTGTCCACCCTAAGCGTGGAAGGGTATACTCAGATGTGAGTCCCTTGCTCATTGCACCATCAGGATTCAAGCAAGCCGGGCCGAAGACGGCTGAAATGCCAGAAACCGGTCCCCGGTAGCTTGTTTCCTTCCCAGTGTAAGAATTGGCTTTTGTAGTTTGGTTTGCCCTGTTCCCATCATGCACTGGGACAGGAACAGACTAATTTGCATACAGCCAGGTTCTGAAACTGGGATGGTGCAGTGAGCTAAAAAACGGTGTTGGATCTAGCCCTGATCTCTTGACTGGGTGAGAGTATTCTGTTTAATTCAGAGACTCTGTCCCTCACCAACCCTTGTTGTAAATATTTTTGTCCACCCTAAGCGTGGAAGGGTATACTCAGATGTGAGTCCCTTGCTCATTGCACCATCAGGATTCAAGCAAGCCGGGCCGAAGACGGCTGAAATGCCAGAAACCGGTCCCCGGTAGCTTGTTTCCTTCCCAGTGTAAGAATTGGCTTTTGTAGTTTGGTTTGCCCTGTTCCCATCATGCACTGGGACAGGAACAGACTAATTTGCATACAGCCAGGTTCTGAAACTGGGATGGTGCAGTGAGCTAAAAAACGGTGTTGGATCTAGCCCTGATCTCTTGACTGGGTGAGAGTATTCTGTTTAATTCAGAGACTCTGTCCCTCACCAACCCTTGTTGTAAATATTTTTGTCCACCCTAAGCGTGGAAGGGTATACTCAGATGTGAGTCCCTTGCTCATTGCACCATCAGGATTCAAGCAAGCCGGGCCGAAGACGGCTGAAATGCCAGAAACCGGTCCCCGGTAGCTTGTTTCCTTCCCAGTGTAAGAATTGGCTTTTGTAGTTTGGTTTGCCCTGTTCCCATCATGCACTGGGACAGGAACAGACTAATTTGCATACAGCCAGGTTCTGAAACTGGGATGGTGCAGTGAGCTAAAAAACGGTGTTGGATCTAGCCCTGATCTCTTGACTGGGTGAGAGTATTCTGTTTAATTCAGAGACTCTGTCCCTCACCAACCCTTGTTGTAAATATTTTTGTCCACCCTAAGCGTGGAAGGGTATACTCAGATGTGAGTCCCTTGCTCATTGCACCATCAGGATTCAAGCAAGCCGGGCCGAAGACGGCTGAAATGCCAGAAACCGGTCCCCGGTAGCTTGTTTCCTTCCCAGTGTAAGAATTGGCTTTTGTAGTTTGGTTTGCCCTGTTCCCATCATGCACTGGGACAGGAACAGACTAATTTGCATACAGCCAGGTTCTGAAACTGGGATGGTGCAGTGAGCTAAAAAACGGTGTTGGATCTAGCCCTGATCTCTTGACTGGGTGAGAGTATTCTGTTTAATTCAGAGACTCTGTCCCTCACCAACCCTTGTTGTAAATATTTTTGTCCACCCTAAGCGTGGAAGGGTATACTCAGATGTGAGTCCCTTGCTCATTGCACCATCAGGATTCAAGCAAGCCGGGCCGAAGACGGCTGAAATGCCAGAAACCGGTCCCCGGTAGCTTGTTTCCTTCCCAGTGTAAGAATTGGCTTTTGTAGTTTGGTTTGCCCTGTTCCCATCATGCACTGGGACAGGAACAGACTAATTTGCATACAGCCAGGTTCTGAAACTGGGATGGTGCAGTGAGCTAAAAAACGGTGTTGGATCTAGCCCTGATCTCTTGACTGGGTGAGAGTATTCTGTTTAATTCAGAGACTCTGTCCCTCACCAACCCTTGTTGTAAATATTTTTGTCCACCCTAAGCGTGGAAGGGTATACTCAGATGTGAGTCCCTTGCTCATTGCACCATCAGGATTCAAGCAAGCCGGGCCGAAGACGGCTGAAATGCCAGAAACCGGTCCCCGGTAGCTTGTTTCCTTCCCAGTGTAAGAATTGGCTTTTGTAGTTTGGTTTGCCCTGTTCCCATCATGCACTGGGACAGGAACAGACTAATTTGCATACAGCCAGGTTCTGAAACTGGGATGGTGCAGTGAGCTAAAAAACGGTGTTGGATCTAGCCCTGATCTCTTGACTGGGTGAGAGTATTCTGTTTAATTCAGAGACTCTGTCCCTCACCAACCCTTGTTGTAAATATTTTTGTCCACCCTAAGCGTGGAAGGGTATACTCAGATGTGAGTCCCTTGCTCATTGCACCATCAGGATTCAAGCAAGCCGGGCCGAAGACGGCTGAAATGCCAGAAACCGGTCCCCGGTAGCTTGTTTCCTTCCCAGTGTAAGAATTGGCTTTTGTAGTTTGGTTTGCCCTGTTCCCATCATGCACTGGGACAGGAACAGACTAATTTGCATACAGCCAGGTTCTGAAACTGGGATGGTGCAGTGAGCTAAAAAACGGTGTTGGATCTAGCCCTGATCTCTTGACTGGGTGAGAGTATTCTGTTTAATTCAGAGACTCTGTCCCTCACCAACCCTTGTTGTAAATATTTTTGTCCACCCTAAGCGTGGAAGGGTATACTCAGATGTGAGTCCCTTGCTCATTGCACCATCAGGATTCAAGCAAGCCGGGCCGAAGACGGCTGAAATGCCAGAAACCGGTCCCCGGTAGCTTGTTTCCTTCCCAGTGTAAGAATTGGCTTTTGTAGTTTGGTTTGCCCTGTTCCCATCATGCACTGGGACAGGAACAGACTAATTTGCATACAGCCAGGTTCTGAAACTGGGATGGTGCAGTGAGCTAAAAAACGGTGTTGGATCTAGCCCTGATCTCTTGACTGGGTGAGAGTATTCTGTTTAATTCAGAGACTCTGTCCCTCACCAACCCTTGTTGTAAATATTTTTGTCCACCCTAAGCGTGGAAGGGTATACTCAGATGTGAGTCCCTTGCTCATTGCACCATCAGGATTCAAGCAAGCCGGGCCGAAGACGGCTGAAATGCCAGAAACCGGTCCCCGGTAGCTTGTTTCCTTCCCAGTGTAAGAATTGGCTTTTGTAGTTTGGTTTGCCCTGTTCCCATCATGCACTGGGACAGGAACAGACTAATTTGCATACAGCCAGGTTCTGAAACTGGGATGGTGCAGTGAGCTAAAAAACGGTGTTGGATCTAGCCCTGATCTCTTGACTGGGTGAGAGTATTCTGTTTAATTCAGAGACTCTGTCCCTCACCAACCCTTGTTGTAAATATTTTTGTCCACCCTAAGCGTGGAAGGGTATACTCAGATGTGAGTCCCTTGCTCATTGCACCATCAGGATTCAAGCAAGCCGGGCCGAAGACGGCTGAAATGCCAGAAACCGGTCCCCGGTAGCTTGTTTCCTTCCCAGTGTAAGAATTGGCTTTTGTAGTTTGGTTTGCCCTGTTCCCATCATGCACTGGGACAGGAACAGACTAATTTGCATACAGCCAGGTTCTGAAACTGGGATGGTGCAGTGAGCTAAAAAACGGTGTTGGATCTAGCCCTGATCTCTTGACTGGGTGAGAGTATTCTGTTTAATTCAGAGACTCTGTCCCTCACCAACCCTTGTTGTAAATATTTTTGTCCACCCTAAGCGTGGAAGGGTATACTCAGATGTGAGTCCCTTGCTCATTGCACCATCAGGATTCAAGCAAGCCGGGCCGAAGACGGCTGAAATGCCAGAAACCGGTCCCCGGTAGCTTGTTTCCTTCCCAGTGTAAGAATTGGCTTTTGTAGTTTGGTTTGCCCTGTTCCCATCATGCACTGGGACAGGAACAGACTAATTTGCATACAGCCAGGTTCTGAAACTGGGATGGTGCAGTGAGCTAAAAAACGGTGTTGGATCTAGCCCTGATCTCTTGACTGGGTGAGAGTATTCTGTTTAATTCAGAGACTCTGTCCCTCACCAACCCTTGTTGTAAATATTTTTGTCCACCCTAAGCGTGGAAGGGTATACTCAGATGTGAGTCCCTTGCTCATTGCACCATCAGGATTCAAGCAAGCCGGGCCGAAGACGGCTGAAATGCCAGAAACCGGTCCCCGGTAGCTTGTTTCCTTCCCAGTGTAAGAATTGGCTTTTGTAGTTTGGTTTGCCCTGTTCCCATCATGCACTGGGACAGGAACAGACTAATTTGCATACAGCCAGGTTCTGAAACTGGGATGGTGCAGTGAGCTAAAAAACGGTGTTGGATCTAGCCCTGATCTCTTGACTGGGTGAGAGTATTCTGTTTAATTCAGAGACTCTGTCCCTCACCAACCCTTGTTGTAAATATTTTTGTCCACCCTAAGCGTGGAAGGGTATACTCAGATGTGAGTCCCTTGCTCATTGCACCATCAGGATTCAAGCAAGCCGGGCCGAAGACGGCTGAAATGCAAGAAACCGGTCCCCGGTAGCTTGTTTCCTTCCCAGTGTAAGAATTGGCTTTTGTAGTTTGGTTTGCCCTGTTCCCATCATGCACTGGGACAGGAACAGACTAATTTGCATACAGCCAGGTTCTGAAACTGGGATGGTGCAGTGAGCTAAAAAACGGTGTTGGATCTAGCCCTGATCTCTTGACTGGGTGAGAGTATTCTGTTTAATTCAGAGACTCTGTCCCTCACCAACCCTTGTTGTAAATATTTTTGTCCACCCTAAGCGTGGAAGGGTATACTCAGATGTGAGTCCCTTGCTCATTGCACCATCAGGATTCAAGCAAGCCGGGCCGAAGACGGCTGAAATGCCAGAAACCGGTCCCCGGTAGCTTGTTTCCTTCCCAGTGTAAGAATTGGCTTTTGTAGTTTGGTTTGCCCTGTTCCCATCATGCACTGGGACAGGAACAGACTAATTTGCATACAGCCAGGTTCTGAAACTGGGATGGTGCAGTGAGCTAAAAAACGGTGTTGGATCTAGCCCTGATCTCTTGACTGGGTGAGAGTATTCTGTTTAATTCAGAGACTCTGTCCCTCACCAACCCTTGTTGTAAATATTTTTGTCCACCCTAAGCGTGGAAGGGTATACTCAGATGTGAGTCCCTTGCTCATTGCACCATCAGGATTCAAGCAAGCCGGGCCGAAGACGGCTGAAATGCCAGAAACCGGTCCCCGGTAGCTTGTTTCCTTCCCAGTGTAAGAATTGGCTTTTGTAGTTTGGTTTGCCCTGTTCCCATCATGCACTGGGACAGGAACAGACTAATTTGCATACAGCCAGGTTCTGAAACTGGGATGGTGCAGTGAGCTAAAAAACGGTGTTGGATCTAGCCCTGATCTCTTGACTGGGTGAGAGTATTCTGTTTAATTCAGAGACTCTGTCCCTCACCAACCCTTGTTGTAAATATTTTTGTCCACCCTAAGCGTGGAAGGGTATACTCAGATGTGAGTCCCTTGCTCATTGCACCATCAGGATTCAAGCAAGCCGGGCCGAAGACGGCTGAAATGCCAGAAACCGGTCCCCGGTAGCTTGTTTCCTTCCCAGTGTAAGAATTGGCTTTTGTAGTTTGGTTTGCCCTGTTCCCATCATGCACTGGGACAGGAACAGACTAATTTGCATACAGCCAGGTTCTGAAACTGGGATGGTGCAGTGAGCTAAAAAACGGTGTTGGATCTAGCCCTGATCTCTTGACTGGGTGAGAGTATTCTGTTTAATTCAGAGACTCTGTCCCTCACCAACCCTTGTTGTAAATATTTTTGTCCACCCTAAGCGTGGAAGGGTATACTCAGATGTGAGTCCCTTGCTCATTGCACCATCAGGATTCAAGCAAGCCGGGCCGAAGACGGCTGAAATGCCAGAAACCGGTCCCCGGTAGCTTGTTTCCTTCCCAGTGTAAGAATTGGCTTTTGTAGTTTGGTTTGCCCTGTTCCCATCATGCACTGGGACAGGAACAGACTAATTTGCATACAGCCAGGTTCTGAAACTGGGATGGTGCAGTGAGCTAAAAAACGGTGTTGGATCTAGCCCTGATCTCTTGACTGGGTGAGAGTATTCTGTTTAATTCAGAGACTCTGTCCCTCACCAACCCTTGTTGTAAATATTTTTGTCCACCCTAAGCGTGGAAGGGTATACTCAGATGTGAGTCCCTTGCTCATTGCACCATCAGGATTCAAGCAAGCCGGGCCGAAGACGGCTGAAATGCCAGAAACCGGTCCCCGGTAGCTTGTTTCCTTCCCAGTGTAAGAATTGGCTTTTGTAGTTTGGTTTGCCCTGTTCCCATCATGCACTGGGACAGGAA
This sequence comes from Lissotriton vulgaris, assembly GCF_964263255.1. Lineage (NCBI taxonomy): Eukaryota > Metazoa > Chordata > Amphibia > Caudata > Salamandridae > Lissotriton > Lissotriton vulgaris. Next base: position 163,800,020 of record NC_141695.1, on the reverse strand, counting down.
CAGACTAATTTGCATACAGCCAGGTTCTGAAACTGGGATGGTGCAGTGAGCTAAAAAACGGTGTTGGATCTAGCCCTGATCTCTTGACTGGGTGAGAGTATTCTGTTTAATTCAGAGACTCTGTCCCTCACCAACCCTTGTTGTAAATATTTTTGTCCACCCTAAGCGTGGAAGGGTATACTCAGATGTGAGTCCCTTGCTCATTGCACCATCAGGATTCAAGCAAGCCGGGCCGAAGACGGCTGAAATGCCAGAAACCGGTCCCCGGTAGCTTGTTTCCTTCCCAGTGTAAGAATTGGCTTTTGTAGTTTGGTTTGCCCTGTTCCCATCATGCACTGGGACAGGAACAGACTAATTTGCATACAGCCAGGTTCTGAAACTGGGATGGTGCAGTGAGCTAAAAAACGGTGTTGGATCTAGCCCTGATCTCTTGACTGGGTGAGAGTATTCTGTTTAATTCAGAGACTCTGTCCCTCACCAACCCTTGTTGTAAATATTTTTGTCCACCCTAAGCGTGGAAGGGTATACTCAGATGTGAGTCCCTTGCTCATTGCACCATCAGGATTCAAGCAAGCCGGGCCGAAGACGGCTGAAATGCCAGAAACCGGTCCCCGGTAGCTTGTTTCCTTCCCAGTGTAAGAATTGGCTTTTGTAGTTTGGTTTGCCCTGTTCCCATCATGCACTGGGACAGGAACAGACTAATTTGCATACAGCCAGGTTCTGAAACTGGGATGGTGCAGTGAGCTAAAAAACGGTGTTGGATCTAGCCCTGATCTCTTGACTGGGTGAGAGTATTCTGTTTAATTCAGAGACTCTGTCCCTCACCAACCCTTGTTGTAAATATTTTTGTCCACCCTAAGCGTGGAAGGGTATACTCAGATGTGAGTCCCTTGCTCATTGCACCATCAGGATTCAAGCAAGCCGGGCCGAAGACGGCTGAAATGCCAGAAACCGGTCCCCGGTAGCTTGTTTCCTTCCCAGTGTAAGAATTGGCTTTTGTAGTTTGGTTTGCCCTGTTCCCATCATGCACTGGGACAGGAACAGACTAATTTGCATACAGCCAGGTTCTGAAACTGGGATGGTGCAGTGAGCTAAAAAACGGTGTTGGATCTAGCCCTGATCTCTTGACTGGGTGAGAGTATTCTGTTTAATTCAGAGACTCTGTCCCTCACCAACCCTTGTTGTAAATATTTTTGTCCACCCTAAGCGTGGAAGGGTATACTCAGATGTGAGTCCCTTGCTCATTGCACCATCAGGATTCAAGCAAGCCGGGCCGAAGACGGCTGAAATGCCAGAAACCGGTCCCCGGTAGCTTGTTTCCTTCCCAGTGTAAGAATTGGCTTTTGTAGTTTGGTTTGCCCTGTTCCCATCATGCACTGGGACAGGAACAGACTAATTTGCATACAGCCAGGTTCTGAAACTGGGATGGTGCAGTGAGCTAAAAAACGGTGTTGGATCTAGCCCTGATCTCTTGACTGGGTGAGAGTATTCTGTTTAATTCAGAGACTCTGTCCCTCACCAACCCTTGTTGTAAATATTTTTGTCCACCCTAAGCGTGGAAGGGTATACTCAGATGTGAGTCCCTTGCTCATTGCACCATCAGGATTCAAGCAAGCCGGGCCGAAGACGGCTGAAATGCCAGAAACCGGTCCCCGGTAGCTTGTTTCCTTCCCAGTGTAAGAATTGGCTTTTGTAGTTTGGTTTGCCCTGTTCCCATCATGCACTGGGACAGGAACAGACTAATTTGCATACAGCCAGGTTCTGAAACTGGGATGGTGCAGTGAGCTAAAAAACGGTGTTGGATCTAGCCCTGATCTCTTGACTGGGTGAGAGTATTCTGTTTAATTCAGAGACTCTGTCCCTCACCAACCCTTGTTGTAAATATTTTTGTCCACCCTAAGCGTGGAAGGGTATACTCAGATGTGAGTCCCTTGCTCATTGCACCATCAGGATTCAAGCAAGCCGGGCCGAAGACGGCTGAAATGCCAGAAACCGGTCCCCGGTAGCTTGTTTCCTTCCCAGTGTAAGAATTGGCTTTTGTAGTTTGGTTTGCCCTGTTCCCATCATGCACTGGGACAGGAACAGACTAATTTGCATACAGCCAGGTTCTGAAACTGGGATGGTGCAGTGAGCTAAAAAACGGTGTTGGATCTAGCCCTGATCTCTTGACTGGGTGAGAGTATTCTGTTTAATTCAGAGACTCTGTCCCTCACCAACCTTGTTGTAAATATTTTTGTCCACCCTAAGCGTGGAAGGGTATACTCAGATGTGAGTCCCTTGCTCATTGCACCATCAGGATTCAAGCAAGCCGGGCCGAAGACGGCTGAAATGCCAGAAACCGGTCCCCGGTAGCTTGTTTCCTTCCCAGTGTAAGAATTGGCTTTTGTAGTTTGGTTTGCCCTGTTCCCATCATGCACTGGGACAGGAACAGACTATTTGCATACAGCCAGGTTCTGAAACTGGGATGGTGCAGTGAGCTAAAAAACGGTGTTGGATCTAGCCCTGATCTCTTGACTGGGTGAGAGTATTCTGTTTAATTCAGAGACTCTGTCCCTCACCAACCCTTGTTGTAAATATTTTTGTCCACCCTAAGCGTGGAAGGGTATACTCAGATGTGAGTCCCTTGCTCATTGCACCATCAGGATTCAAGCAAGCCGGCCGAAGACGGCTGAAATGCCAGAAACCGGTCCCCGGTAGCTGTTTCCTTCCCAGTGTAAGAATTGGCTTTTGTAGTTTGGTTTGCCCTGTTCCCATCATGCACTGGGACAGGAACAGACTAATTTGCATACAGCCAGGTTCTGAAACTGGGATGGTGCAGTGAGCTAAAAAACGGTGTTGGATCTAGCCCTGATCTCTTGACTGGGTGAGAGTATTCTGTTTAATTCAGAGACTCTGTCCCTCACCAACCCTTGTTGTAAATATTTTTGTCCACCTAAGCGTGGAAGGGTATACTCAGATGTGAGTCCCTTGCTCATTGCACCATCAGGATTCAAGCAAGCCGGCCGAAGACGGCTGAAATGCCAGAAACCGGTCCCCGGTAGCTTGTTTCCTTCCCAGTGTAAGAATTGGCTTTTGTAGTTTGGTTTGCCCTGTTCCCATCATGCACTGGGACAGGAACAGACTAATTTGCATACAGCCAGGTTCTGAAACTGGGATGGTGCAGTGAGCTAAAAACGGTGTTGGATCTAGCCCTGATCTCTTGACTGGGTGAGAGTATTCTGTTTAATTCAGAGACTCTGTCCCTCACCAACCCTTGTTGTAAATATTTTTGTCCACCCTAAGCGTGGAAGGGTATACTCAGATGTGAGTCCCTTGCTCATTGCACCATCAGGATTCAAGCAAGCCGGGCCGAAGACGGCTGAAATGCCAGAAACCGGTCCCCGGTAGCTTGTTTCCTTCCCAGTGTAAGAATTGGCTTTTGTAGTTTGGTTTGCCCTGTTCCCATCATGCACTGGGACAGGAACAGACTAATTTGCATACAGCCAGGTTCTGAAACTGGGATGGTGCAGTGAGCTAAAAAACGGTGTTGGATCTAGCCCTGATCTCTTGACTGGGTGAGAGTATTCTGTTTAATTCAGAGACTCTGTCCCTCACCAACCCTTGTTGTTAATATTTTTGTCCACCCTAAGCGTGGAAGGGTATACTCAGATGTGAGTCCCTTGCTCATTGCACCATCAGGATTCAAGCAAGCCGGGCCGAAGACGGCTGAAATGCCAGAAACCGGTCCCCGGTAGCTTGTTTCCTTCCCAGTGTAAGAATTGGCTTTTGTAGTTTGGTTTGCCCTGTTCCCATCATGCACTGGGACAGGAACAGACTAATTTGCATACAGCCAGGTTCTGAAACTGGGATGGGTGCAGTGAGCTAAAAAACGGTGTTGGATCTAGCCCTGATCTCTTGACTGGGTGAGAGTATTCTGTTTAATTCAGAGACTCTGTCCCTCACCAACCCTTGTTGTAAATATTTTTGTCCACCCTAAGCGTGGAAGGGTATACTCAGATGTGAGTCCCTTGCTCATTGCACCATCAGGATTCAAGCAAGCCGGGCCGAAGACGGCTGAAATGCCAGAAACCGGTCCCCGGTAGCTTGTTTCCTTCCCAGTGTAAGAATTGGCTTTTGTAGTTTGGTTTGCCTGTTCCCATCATGCACTGGGACAGGAACAGACTAATTTGCATACAGCCAGGTTCTGAAACTGGGATGGTGCAGTGAGCTAAAAAACGGTGTTGGATCTAGCCCTGATCTCTTGACTGGGTGAGAGTATTCTGTTTAATTCAGAGACTCTGTCCCTCACCAACCCTTGTTGTAAATATTTTTGTCCACCCTAAGCGTGGAAGGGTATACTCAGATGTGAGTCCCTTGCTCATTGCACCATCAGGATTCAAGCAAGCCGGGCCGAAGACGGCTGAAATGCCAGAAACCGGTCCCCGGTAGCTTGTTTCCTTCCCAGTGTAAGAATTGGCTTTTTGTAGTTTGGTTTGCCCTGTTCCCATCATGCACTGGGACAGGAACAGACTAATTTGCATACAGCCAGGTTCTGAAACTGGGATGGTGCAGTGAGCTAAAAAACGGTGTTGGATCTAGCCCTGATCTCTTGACTGGGTGAGAGTATTCTGTTTAATTCAGAGACTCTGTCCCTCACCAACCCTTGTTGTAAATATTTTTGTCCACCTAAGCGTGGAAGGGTATACTCAGATGTGAGTCCCTTGCTCATTGCACCATCAGGATTCAAGCAAGCCGGGCCGAGACGGCTGAAATGCCAGAAACCGGTCCCCGGTAGCTTGTTTCCTTCCCAGTGTAAGAATTGGCTTTTGTAGTTTGGTTTGCCCTGTTCCCATCATGCACTGGGACAGGAACAGACCTAATTTGCATACAGCCAGGTTCTGAAACTGGGATGGTGCAGTGAGCTAAAAAACGGTGTTGGATCTAGCCCTGATCTCTTGACTGGGTGAGAGTATTCTGTTTAATTCAGAGACTCTGTCCCTCACCAACCCTTGTTGTAAATATTTTTGTCCACCCTAAGCGTGGAAGGGTATACTCAGATGTGAGTCCCTTGCTCATTGCACCATCAGGATTCAAGCAAGCCGGGCCGAAGACGGCTGAAATGCCAGAAACCGGTCCCCGGTAGCTTGTTTCCTTCCCAGTGTAAGAATTGGCTTTTGTAGTTTGGTTTGCCTGTTCCATCATGCACTGGGACAGAACAGACTAATTTGCATACAGCCAGGTTCTGAAACTGGGATGGTGCAGTGAGCTAAAAAACGGTGTTGGATCTAGCCCTGATCTCTTGACTGGGTGAGAGTATTCTGTTTAATTCAGAGACTCCTGTCCCCTCACCAACCCTTGTTGTAAATATTTTTGTCCACCCTAAGCGTGGAAGGGTATACTCAGATGTGAGTCCCTTGCTCATTGCACCATCAGGATTCAAGCAAGCCGGGCGAAGACGGCTGAAATGCCAGAAACCGGTCCCCGGTAGCTTGTTTCCTTCCCAGTGTAAGAATTGGCTTTGTAGTTTGGTTTGCCCTGTTCCCATCATGCACTGGGACAGGAACAGACTAATTTGCATACAGCCAGGTTCTGAAACTGGGATGGTGCAGTGAGCTAAAAAACGGTGTTGGATCTAGCCCTGATCTCTTGACTGGGTGAGAGTATTCTGTTTAATTCAGAGACTCTGTCCCTCACCAACCCTTGTTGTAAATATTTTTGTCACCCTAAGCGTGGAAGGGTATACTCAGATGTGAGTCCCTTGCTCATTGCACCATCAGGATTCAAGCAAGCCGGGCCGAAGACGGCTGAAATGCCAGAAACCGGTCCCCGGTAGCTTGTTTTCCTTCCCAGTGTAAGAATTGGCTTTTGTAGTTTGGTTTGCCCTGTTCCCATCATGCACTGGGACAGGAACAGACTAATTTGCATACAAGCCAGGTTCTGAACTGGATGGTGCAGTGAGCTAAAAAACGGTGTTTGGATCTAGCCCTGATCTCTTGACTGGGTGAGAGTATTCTGTTTAATTCAGAGACTCTGTCCCTCACCAACCCTTGTTGTAAATATTTTTGTCCACCCTAAGCGTGGAAGGGTATACTCAGATGTGAGTCCCTTGCTCATTGCACCATCAGGATTCAAGGCAAGCCGGGCCGAAGACGGCTGAAATGCCAGAAACCGGTCCCCGGTAGCTTGTTTCCTTCCCAGTGTAAGAATTGGCTTTTGTAGTTTGGTTTGCCCTGTTCCCATCATGCACTGGGACAGGAACAGACTAATTTGCATACAGCCAGGTTCTGAAACTGGATGGTGCAGTGAGCTAAATAACGGTGTTGGATCTAGCCTGATCTCTTGACTGGGTGAGAGTATTCTGTTTAATTAGAGACTCTGTCCCTCACCAACCTTGTTGTAAAATATTTTTGTCCACCCTAAGCGTGGAAGGGTATACTCAGATGTGAGTCCCTTGCTCATTGCACCATCAGGATTCAAGCAAGCCGGGCCGAAGTACGGCTGTAATGCCAGATAACCGGTCCCCCGGTAGCTTGTTTCCTTCAAAGTGTAAGAATTGGCTTTGTAGTTTGGTTTGCCCTGTTCCATCATGCACTGGACAGGAACAGTCTTATTTGCATACAGCCAGGTTCTGAAACTGGTGGTGCAGTGAGACTAAAAAACGGTGTGGGATCTAGCCCTGATCATCTTGACGGGGTGTGAGTATCTGTTTTAATTCAGAGACTCTGTCCCTCACCAAACCTTGTTGTAAATATTTTTGTCATCCCTAAGCGTGGAAGGGTATACTCAGATGTGAGTCCCTTGCTCACTTGAACATCAGGATTCAAGCAAGCCGGCCGAAGACGGCTGAAAATTGCCAGAAACCCGTCCCGGTAGCTTGTTTCCTTCCCAGTGTAAGAATTGGCTTTGTAGTTTGGTTGCCCTGTTCCCATCATGCAAGGGGGACAGGAACAGACTATTTGCATACAGCCAGGTTCTGATACCTTTGGGATGGTGGTCAGTGTGCTAAAAAACGGTGTGGATCTAGCCTGATCCTTGACTGGTGAGAGTATTCTGTTATAATTCAGAGACTCTGTCCCTCAACACACCCTGTTGTAAAGATTTTTTGTCCACCTAAGCGTGTGAAGGGTATACTCAATGTGAGTCCCATGCTCATTGTGCACCATCAGGATTCAAGCAAGCGGGCCAAGACGCTGAAATGCCAGAAACCGTCCCGGTAGCTTTTTCCTTCCCTGTTAAGAATTGGCTTTTTGTAGTTTGGTTTGCCCTGTTCCCATCATGCACTGGGACAGAACAGACTAATTGCATACAGCCAGGTTCT